>NC_092707.1:240884100-241186570 GCF_047496885.1 Scyliorhinus torazame
ACAAAGCTGATAGGTAGGGCTAATGACGTGTTTGCACCACGACCGGAGGAGGTATCTGGGACGTATGAGGAGGTGAAAAAATCCATCTTAGGTGCATATGAACTAGTGCCTGAAGCCTACAGACAAAGGTTTAGAATTGTAAGGAAAGAATTTGGTCAAACATACATGGAGTTTGAAAGGATCAAACAGAGTACATTTGAGAGGTGGATAAGGGCGTTGAAAATAGCCAAAACGTATGAAGCTATCCGAGAAATTATACTTTTGGAGGAGTTTAAAAATTCAATTCCTGATGTAATGAGAACACATGTGGAAGAGCAGAGGGTTAAAACTGCGAGATTAGCAGCAGAAATGGCTGATGATTATGAATTAGTTCATAAATCAAAGCTTTGTTTCCGACATCAGTTTCAGCCTGTGAGGGATAGAATTTGGGGACATGAGAAATACTCAAGTGGTAAAGGTAAAGAGATCTGATGAGAGATAATAAGGAGAGTGTACCTCAGATTCAAAAAGAAATCCAGGAGGGTGGAAAAGGAATGAAAAATATCATATGCTTTCACTGTAATAAACTAGGCTATGTAAAGTCACAGTGTTGGTGGTTGAAGAAAAGCACTGGGAAGGCTGATGTGGTAAAACAGGATAAAACAGTGGGGTTTGTTAAAGTGGTAAAGGAAAGCCCAAGTGAAGCGAAGGAGGTGCAAAAGATTGTACAGCCTGATCAAGAGATGATTGATAAGAAGGTGCCAGATGTCTTTAAAGAATTTACTTGTGTGGGTGAAGTTGTATCAGGAGGAGCAGGTAAAGAAGTCACAATTTTAAGAGACACGGGATCTAGTCAATCTTTAGTGGTAAGAGATGAGGAGTTATGTAGTTTGGGAAGAATGTTGCCAGAAATGGTGGTAATATGTGGAATTCAGGGTGAGAGGAGTAGTGTTCCATTATATAACATAGGGACATAGATAAGCTGCAGCGCTGGGCTGAGAGGTGGCAAATGGAGTTTAATGCAGAAAAGTGTGAGGTGATTCATTTTCAAAGGAATAACAGGAAGACTGAGTACTGGGCTAATGGTAAGATTCTTGGCAGTGTGGATGAGCAGAGAGATCTTGGTGTCCATGTACATAGATCCCTGAAAGTTGCCACCCAGGTTGAGAGGGTTGTTAAGAAGGCGTACGGTGTGTTAGCTTTTATTGGTAGAGGGATTGAGTTTAGGAGCCATGAGGTCATGTTGCAGCTATACAACACTCTGGTGCGGCCGCATTTGGAGTATTGCGTGCAATTCTGGTCGCCGCATTATAGGAAGGATGTGGAAGCATTGGAAAGGGTGCAGAGGAAGTTTACCAGAATGTTGCCTGGTATGGAGGGAAGATCTTATGAGGAAAGGCTGAGGGACTTGAGGCTGTTTTCGTTAGAGAGAAGAAGGTTAAGAGGTGACTTAATTGAGGCATACAAGATGATCAGAGGATTGGATAGGGTGGACAGTGAGAGCCTTTTTCCTCGGATGGTGATGTCTAGCACGAGGGGACATACCTTTAAATTGAGGGGAGATAGATATAGGGCAGATGTCAGAGGTAGGTTCTTTACTCAGAGAGTAGTAAGGGCGTGGAATGCCCTGCCTGCAACAGTAGTGGACTCGCCAACACTAAGGACATTCAAATGGTCATTGGATAGACATATGGACAAAAAGGGAATAGTGTAGATGGGCTTTAGAGTGGTTTCACAGGTCGGTGCAACATCGAGGACCAAAAGACCTGACTGCGCTGTAATGTTCTATGTTCTATGTTCTCTATGTTCTTATATAAGGTAAGGTTGGAAAGTCCAGTGAAAAGTGGTGAAGTGGTAGTAGGAGTAATAGAGAAAGTATCTTGTCCAGGAATAGAGTTTATCTTGGGTAATGATATCGCTGGATCGCAGGTTGGAGTGATGCCTACTGCGGTGAATAAGCCAGTGGAAAATCAGACAACTGAAGTGTCGAAGGACAAATATCCTGGGACTTTTCCGGATTGTGTAGTAACAAGGTCGCAAAGTCACAGGTTAAGACAAGAGGAGAAATCAAAGAGTGAAGATGAAGTTGAAGTGCAATTATCAGAAACGATTGTTGATAAGATGGTTGAAAAAGAACAAGAACAGGTGGAGGATGAGGTGGATATTTTTAGTTCAGGAACATTGGTGGAGTTACAACAGAAAGATATAGAAATAAAACAGATGTATCAGAAAGCATATACGGAAGAGGAGTCTGAGTGCATACCAGAGTGTTATTACCGTAAAAGTGATGTCTTGATGAGAAAATGGTGACCTTTACATATGCAGGTGGATGAAAAGTGGGCAGAAGTTCATTAAGTAGTATTGCCAGTAGGATATCGAAAGGAGGTGTTGCGAGTTGCGCATGAGGTACCAATGGGAGGTCATTTGGGAATAAGGAACACTCAAGCTAAAATCCAGAAACATTTTTATTGGCCTGGACTACATAAAGATGTAGTTAAATTTTGTCAATCATGTCACACATGTCAAGTGATAGGAAAACCTCAAGCAGTGATAAAACCAGCACACTTAATACCCATTCCAGCATTTGAGGAACCTTTTACAAAGGTCCTAATTGATTGCGTAGGACCGCTTCCTAAAACAAAAAGTGGGAATCAATATCTTTTGACAATAATGGATGTGACTACTAGGTTTCCAGAGGCCATTCCAGTACATAATATTACAGCTAAAAAGATTGTGGAGGAGTTACTTGGTGGCATCAGACATTAAAGACAATGTTGAGGGCTTATTGTCAAGATTATCCAGAGGATTGGGATAAAGGAATTGCATTCATACTGTTTGCAATTAGGGATGCACCTAATGAATCAACCAAATTCAGTCCTTTTGAACTAATTTTTGGTCATGAGGTTAGAGGACCACTTAAATTGATTAAGGAAAAATTGGTGAGTGAGAAATCGGAAATTACATTATTGGATTACGTGTCAAATTTTAGGGGACGAGTAAATAGAGCAGGTGAATTGGCTGGACAACATTTAAAAATTGCCCAAAATGTGATGAAATGGGTAACGGACAAGAAATCCAAAGTTTGTAGTTTTGCGAGTGGAGATAAAGTTTTAGTGTTGTTACCAGTGGTAGGTGAACCTTTAAAACCAACGTTTTGTAGACCTTGTCAGATTGAAAGGAAATTAAGTGAGGTGAATTATGTGGTAAAAACGCCGGATAGAAGGAAAACTCACCAATTGTGTCATGTGAATCTGCTTAAAAGGTACTTTGAAAGGGAAGGAGAGAGAAAGGAGGAGGTTTTAATGATTCTAACTCAAAGTGACGAACCAAATCCAGATGACTGTGAATTTGACATACGTCAAATTACATTGGAACATGAGGATGTTCTTAAAAATTGGGATAAATTGTTGAGTTACCTTCCAGAGGAAAAACGGTCTGACCTAAAAGAGTTATTGATATCACATGGGCATATTTGTGGAGATAAATTGGGAAGTACTAAAATGGCTATACATGATGTAGATGTGTGAAATGCTGTTCCAATCAAACAACATCCATACAGACTTAACCCTTTAAAATTGGCACAGGTTAACAAAGCGATTGAGAGTATGCTTGAAAATGGCATAATTGAAGTGGGTTGCAGCCAATGGAGCTCACCCAAAGTGATGGTACCAAAACCAGACGGTAACCAATGGTTGTGTGTGGACTATAGAAAGGTTAATGCAGTTACAAGAGCGGACTCTTATCCTATCCCACGTTTGGAAGATTGCATTGTGAAAGTGGGACAATCAGCTTTTATTTCCAAACTGGATTTACTTAAAGGTTACTGGCAGGTACCTTTATCCGAAAGGGTGAAGGGGATTTCAGCTTTTGTAACTCCAGATGGTACATTCCAATTCAAAGTTATGCCATTTGGCATGAAAAACGCCTCAGCTACATTTCAATGGTTAACTAACAACTTGTTTCAGGATTACCCAATTGTGTGGTATACATCGACGATCTGGTAATTTTCAGCCAGACATGGAAAGAACATTTAAAACATCTGATGGAGTTATTCGATCGACTTGGTGATAAACCTAGCCAAAAGTGAATTTGGAAAAGCCCAAGTCACTTTCCTTGGCCATACAATCGGACAGGGTCAAATGGTCACACGGGATGTGAAACCAACAGTTATTGAGGAGTTTTCAGTACCCTTGAGACAAATGGAAATAATGCGATTTCTTGGCATGAGTGGATTTGATCGAACATTTGTGCAAAGTTTTTGTAGCGTGATTGCTCCACTGATGGACTTGCTGAAGAAACATCCAAAATTTCAATGGACAGCGGACTTTCAACAGGCATTTGACTGCCTGAAAGCTGTGATAACCAATGCTCCTGTGTTGGAGAATTGCAAGGAACTCTGTGATCAGATTGAACTAAAAGTGTAGAGAAATGGACAGATCGTGCAGAGACCGTCTTGTTCAAAGAGACTGTCAATCCAGAAGTATTTCATTTGGAGGAAGAAGAACAAAAATAGACTATATTATTATAGCTGTTTGCGTGTGTTGTTTTTTGAAATGAAAAAGTGTATTTACTGTGTGCATTTCTTAAAGAATAGTGAAAAGGTGAAAAATGAAATCATCTTGAAGTTGATGGTATATTTTTTTTTCTTGGGGGGAAGTGTCATGTGAGAGTACCTTTAAGAAATGGGTGTTTATTACTGAAGTGATGTCAGAGAGTGGGCTGTCTGTCAGCTTTTTACTTTCGTTTTGGGCTGTTTGCGGCAGTGTGTGTTTTGGTTCCGATTTCAGTGTTGGAGCTGAATCTAGAGAAAGCAGGCGTACTGTTGATCTCTCTGCCATGAAAAGACTATCTCTTGATCATTTCGTGAATTCAGAATTAGAAATGTTCTCAGTAGTGACTTTAACCTGATGTGCTTCTGTTAAAAGGTGTTTTAAGTCTCATGGATGTTAAAAGGAAAGTAAGAATTACTTAGTGCTGTAGTCTTTGGGGGTTGCATTTGAATTAATGGTTGCTAAGATGTTCACTGTTTGTTTTAAAAAGGTTAACTTGAGTTCATAGAATAAACATTGTTTTGCTTTGAATAATACTTTTCCATTTCTGCTGCACCACACCTGTAGAGTGGGAGCCGTGTGCTCCCCATACCACAATCTATTAAAGGTTGTGGGTCAGGTGAACTCCATGATATACTTTGGGGTTCTCTAAACCCTGGCCCATAACACTGCCCCATGAAATTAATTTATTTCCATCCTAACTCCATACTCTCTCCTCTTGTCCCGTCCCTTCCGACATACAGCTACGATTCCTCTGATGACCTACATATTATGCACAGTGTTGCTAACTTTTGGTTGGTTCTTAATTTGGCTCTGTTTAATCACGTTTGCTCAAGAGTCGCGAGGTATCTTTCGACACCGCCACAAGGTTCAGAACCGAATACTGATCAATGACTCGATACACCAGTTAGTAAGTTCAAAAGCAATGCTCATTTATTTACACACAGTCAAATCTACTCATGCATAAACTCTACGAACTAAACTACCACTATTACTAAGGCCTATACTTAGCTTCAGGCGCCCACTCAGTCAGAGGAACAATGGCCATTGCTCGGTTCTGAGGCTGCTGGGTTGAGCTGTTTACAGGGTAGCAACTAGGAGCGTCTATCTCGTAGCGTGCGTTGACTTGGAACTTACTTGGTCTACTGTCGCTGCCAGCCTGATCTCTCTCTTCGTTGAGAGCCAAAGCCAAAGGAGAAAGATACTCCCTTGGTTGATACCTCTTATACTGCAAAGGGCTTCGCCCTCTTTTGGGCGGACCTTGAACTTGGCCTCAACTAATTGGGTCTTTCCCAATCATCGGTATCGATTTTCCTCCAATAGAGGGGTAGTTCCCTGATCGCTGGGCGTGTCCTGGTGACTGTCAGTCTGCTCTGTCTTAGCTTCTTCTGGCGCTGGGGAGTCTGTCCTAACATTGTGTATCTAAATGTTTTCCTTTTCTCCCCGGAGATGGCTCATTAGTATGTAAATCGTTTGATAGTTTCTGTCCTGTCTGAGCGTTTAAGGTTCTAATCAACAGACAGAGCTTGCACCTGCTTGTTTCTTAGCATTGTCCAATTTTCCCTGCAGTCTTTGCAAGTGTCCATTTTGCAATCGGGACGTGGCCATCCCAGATGGCTACACGCCCTCCTTGTGACCCTCAACGCAAAGCGTGAAGGATCACATTACTATGGCATCTTCATCCTCTGATCTCCGGGGCACCCATGCTTAGGCTATCCTACCCTATGCAACACAATTTTACCTAAACCATTTTAAATACATTCATTATCAAAAAATGCAACGGGGCGCTATGACATTAATACATGCATTACAGAAAAATAAAAAAACTGGAACCTCTAACTATTCTCAAACTATCCTTATTTAAACAATCCAAAAATACAAACAATCCAAAAATAATCTTAAACTGTACAAAATAGCAGTCCACAAATTTCTCTGGCCTGGCAGTCAGACACAGAGGTTTACATCTCTTTATTACATAGAATACATAAACAAAATGGATGTTCTTTAATCCGTCTCAATGGGTTCGGAGGTCTGGTGAAATCCAAAAATGGGGGACCTAAATCTGTATACCGGGGTGCGAGAGCGATATGCTCTGTTTTGCCATTTCCTGACTCTAAACGTTTGCACGGCACTGCAAAGTATCGCCAGCACTTAAAGTGCTTCGACTACATATGAGAGTGAGTATCAGGTGATAAACTTATCACACCAGGTCGGGGTATTGCTAGCTGTCGCGGGGCTAGTTATCTCGGGGTTCCGTGTATTGCAGGGGGAGAAATCATTTACGTTTTGTGAGGTAGGGGTCAGGGGGGTAGCGTCCGCGCGCAACTGAAGGGATCCCACTAAGATCCATGTGAACACAAAGGCTGTCTTCATCTTTGTCGGACTTCTTTCTTGTCTTCCTCTCGGGTTCCTGGGTTTGTGGAGTTCTGTGAACACAAGCATCATATCTGTTATTATCTTGCTTAAGATCTCATATGTCTGTCTGTCTGTCCTTTATTGCCAATTTCCCTTTATAATTGGTCACCATCTGTGACACCCTCATTTTTAAAAAAACCCGAATATTTGGACAAGACATCGAAGAAAATACTGCCGTACTGCGAGTCGTCTCGCAGCCTGTGTTATTTACCATCCCAGTGTTTGAGGATGTAAATAGCATAGGGAAGCAACCTAATGGTTGCCAAAACCAACCAAAAGAATTTTGAACGTAACGAGCCAAAATGGGGTGCGTATGGGCGGCGGCGGGTAAGAAATGGCTGGAATACCCGGGTAGGACGGTGGTCAATGCCATATGTGCTCTACCCGAGCGTAGCTGACAAGAGGGGGGGTCCTCAGGCAGGGCGGGGACCAATGCCGTTTCTCCACTGCCTGAGCAACCGGCAAGAACGGGTAAGAATGTGGTCGTCGTGGGGGCCTGCCCCTCGAATTAGGAGAGCAACTATGAGTCGGGTTCTGTCGACAGACTAGTTCCTCTAACAGCCATTGGGCGTCAAAGGGGGTGGTGACGTGGGGCTGTGAAAAAACGTTCCGTGTTTACACACAACACTTAACGATAACACTAACGAACAAACATTCAACAAACATGGTGCAGGTTCCATCAGAAAGGACACCGTATCTCTCCATCGGTTCCTTTTTTCTCCATCATCTGGACACCTCACTGCTCAATAGCGAACAGGGTCGCAAAGGGATTGGTTTGGTGGGAGTCAGACTCTAAGTCATCATCTTCTCCCAGCTGCCAAACACTTGTCTGGAGTAACTGTGCTAAAGCTGCTTGGGGCGAATTGGGGTCCATCTCATCATTCCAGATGAGCCTGAATGAATTGTCTCGGTGCCAGAATCATGTGTCGAGGTTGGAGCTACTATGTTTCAATCCATAATCGTCGGGCGGTGGGTCTGGGTCAGGGGCTTTGATATAAGTGATCTCAAATGGGTCGGTAGAATCATGCTCAGATTCACTGGGAGTGGGGCCTGGTGCAGGGGTGTAGGCGTAACGTGGTGTGCTCTGGCTATCGTCATCTTGATCGCTATCACTGTCGCTGTCCCTGTTGGTTGAGGGAAGGGAGAGGCGGAGTCGTGCCTCTGGGGGCAGAGTTGAAGTTGTGTCTGAGGGCGGGCTGGAGTGGTTGGGGGAGGGTAGGAATACGTCATCTGTGGGCAGGGCGTGATCATCTGCTGCTGCGAGCAGGATGTGGTGTGTGTGGTTATTCTGTGAGCCGTAAGCCTTGAGCTGGTTTATATGAAACCACGCAGACTTACCATTGGGATAGGTTATTTTGTATACTGAGGGGCTGACTCTGTCCGAAATGGAGTACGGTCCGGAAAATATTGGGGAGAGGAATGAACTGGGGTTGTTAGGGGAAAGCATAACTTATTGCCCTACTGTAAACTCAGTGGCGTGTACTGTTTTGTTGAAACAGGCCTTGCTCTGTTTTTTCCTGGTTCCACGTCTCACTGCTGCGGCGAGTTGGGCTGCCTTTATGTTCTGTACTAGTTGTGTGACCGCGTTTTCATGTGTGAGGGCTGTAACTGCGGGGCTGGCCAAATCCAGTCCTAATAAGTACTCAGTACCTTTCATGGGGCGTCCGGTCATGAGGGTGTGGGGGGTGTAACCTGTGGATGTAGATACTGTGTTTCTTAAAAACATCAAAGCAAATGGGAGTACTGAATCCCAGGTGCTATTATTTTGCTGTACCATTTTCCTGAGGGTGGCTTTCAATGTCCTATTCATTCGTTCTACAATACCACTTGACTGGAGGTGGTATGCGATATGGAACTTTTGTGTAATTCCGAAAACCGTGAGGACGTTTTTCATTACACGTCCGGTGAAATGGGAGCCTTGATCGGACTCTGTACTGCGTGGGAGGCCCCTCTTGTAAAGATGTGGTGTGTTAATATTTTAGCCGTCGTCTTGGCCGTATTAGTGCGTGATGGAAATGCTTCCACCCATTTTGTGAAGGTGTCTATGACCACCAACACATACTTGTAACCATTTGTGCAGGGGGGTAAGGGTCCTATATAATCTATCTGGAGATTTGTCCAGGGTCCATTAACGGGGCGGGTATGACTAAGTTGAGCCTTTTTAGCATATCTGTCCGGATTGTTCTGGGCACAGATTAAGCAATTCTCTCCGTAGTGTGTGACATCGATTTTGAAATCAGGCCACCAACAAAGCGGTCTGAGGTGAGCTAGGTTGGGTTCAATTCCTTGGTGTCCACGATTGTCATGGAATTGACAAATGATTTGGTTCCTGTCCTGGCTGGGAACTATATAAATGCCATCCTTTAAAATCACACCGTCGTGTGTGGTGATTGCGTTTATAAACTTGTCGTACGGGGCTGGGAAGGTTCCCTTTAAAACTTCCCTGAGTTTTTCATCCTCTTTCTGGGCCTTCGCTAAATCCTGAATGCTGGTCTGTGAGACCTGAACTGCGTGTACTGAGGTGCTTTCGGGGGTGTTCCAAAAATAACCATGCCTGGAGCCTGCCTTCGCTAGGGCATCTGCTTTAACATTTCCAGGGGGGGAAGAACGGTGATGACTGCGAACCTTAATTATGCCGTATTTCCTATCTTTCGCTGTCTCTAAGATATGGCAGAGTAATGGG
Organism: Scyliorhinus torazame; assembly: GCF_047496885.1. Classification (NCBI taxonomy): domain Eukaryota; kingdom Metazoa; phylum Chordata; class Chondrichthyes; order Carcharhiniformes; family Scyliorhinidae; genus Scyliorhinus; species Scyliorhinus torazame. The sequence goes on from NC_092707.1 coordinate 240,893,728, forward strand.
GCTGAGGGTAGGGGTTTACCGTCTGTGGAAACAAATCCTCTTGTTTCCCAGAGTGGTAGGAACTCTGTCAAACTATTGCAGACATACAAGCTGTCTGAATAGATGTCTGCTGGGGTCAGGAACGAGTCTGGGTGGTCTACAATATACGCAATTGCTGCCAGCTCTGCTGCCTGCGAGCCTAAGTGTCCTAGCAACTTCAAGGAAATTTCATCTAGGGCGCGTCTCTGCGCGTCCTCCACATATATACCGCAACCGGTAATTCTCTTTCCGTTTAACACTGTGGATGAGCCATCCACATAAATCCTTAGGGGTGCGCACATGTCTGTGGGCTGGGGTCTCTGGGGTGTACCACCTGTTTTCCTGGGGGGTGTTTTGGGAATAAATGGGCCTGTGTTGTGTTTAGTGGTGATGATCTCACATTCGTAAGGGGTGCCTGCATACTGCAGATTATCGGCAAGGAATGTGTGGGTTTTGGTTCTCTTTACCGTGATGTCCCGTCCCTGTAAAAGAAGGGTCCAACGGGCTGCGTGGATTTGGCTGACTGTGCCATCTTTAAGTCGGCCGTCTAACAATAGCTGTGTCGGTGTGTCTTCTGTGAGGATGGTGATGGGGTTGAGTCCTGTAATGTATGCGAAGTATTGCATATCCTTGGGATCAATTTCAAAAATCTGCAAGCAGGTGCCTTTCGCAGGCAGAAAATCCTTGCTGTACGGGGTCTAACATACGTGAGGCGTATGCTGGTCGTGGCGTTCCTAGAGGAGCATGGCCGAAAGGGTTCGGTCGGTGCTTGCTACCTCTATAGCGTACGGGGATCTGGGACCTGTAGTGCGGGGGCTGTGCTGAGTGCTCATTTTAAAGCGTCCACGGCATCTGTATGCTGCGGAAGCCATTCCCAAGGTGCCTGCTTCTTGAGAAGTTCGGAAAGGGGCGCTGCTTTAGTGGCAAAACCGTCTATATGGTTTCGGCAGTAACCAACTAGTCCTAAAAATGACCAGAGGGCGGAGACATTGTGGGGAAGGGGCAATTTGACGATTGAGTCAATTCTCTTGTGCTCGATCTCGCGTTTACCATGAGTGATCACTGTTCCCAAGTAAATCACTTTTTCTTTCAGAATCTGGGCCTTCTTGGGGTTGATTTTACAACCAATTTCTTTTAGGAGTGCTAGGAGTTCGGCGATAAGTAAAATGTGCTCTCCCTTTGTGTCTGTAGTAACAAGTCGTCTACGTACTGGACCAGACAATCGGGGCGGGAAAAGTTTGCTAATCCATTTGCCAGCTGTCGGTGGAAAATGGAGGGGGAGTTGTGGAAGCCTTGTGGAAGGCATGTCCACGTGTATAGTTGCCCTTGGAATGTAAAGGCGAATTTGTACTGGCACGCTTTAGCCAATGGAATGGACCAGAAGCCATTACTAATGTCCCAAACTGAAAAACTTTTTGACTGGAGTCCCTGTTTGAGCATGGTCTCGGGACTCGTGGTTATGGTGGGGGCTGCTGCTGGGGTTACTTTGTTCAGTTCCCGGTAATCAATGGTCAGTCGCCATGATCCATCCGGTTTCCTGACGGGCCAAATCGGTGCTTCGTTTGTGGAGGCTACTGATCTGAGTACGCCTTGATCCAACAAACTCTCTATTACTTTGGAGATTTCTCCCTCTGCTCCCAGGGGAAATCCGTACTGCTTCTGGGGTTTGGGGTCGGGACCTGTAACGTTCACAAAGCCAGTCAAACTGCCACACTCGTGCTTGTGCTGTGCAAATGCTGCTTTGTGTTCCTGCAGGACTGCCCTAACCTGTTTGTCTGCACTAATGGCTCGAGGGTCGAACCAGAAGTCTCCTACTGAGCTAATCCTATTTACGTATTTTTGTGAGGGCGACAAAGAATCCAGCACGAGTTTTAAGGATACAAAGTAATAACATTTATTTACAGTAACATATATATATATATATATAACAGCAGCAGCAACTTCCCTTGCTGCACACTCCTTCCTGCTGGTTCCAAATTGGCCAGCTTTATTTATACATGGAGTTTACTAATGGTTTCTCCGCCCCACTCATTGGGGAAGCTCATACACCCACAGGATTGTGGGATTGTCATTAGTCCCCAGCCAATGGTAAGCAGGCAGGTTATAACATCCCTCCCCCCAAAGTCCAAGGAATCCACCGAAGACCCTGATGAAGGAGGGCGTCGGACTCGTTTTGCCGCAGGCCGGACACCATTTGCACGCGGCGCTGGATCAGGCGGCATGTAACGAGCCGGAGACCGGCGCTTCCGTGATGAGCGGCGCAACGGTTGTACATCCACGGCTCGTGGGCCCGAGGATTCCCCCTCTGATGCGTCCTGTGTCTCCATCTCGGAATCAGAGTCTGCTGCCTCTGTCATCTCGGCGTCTCTATCTCCGTGCGGTTCTGTAACGACCTGCGCAGGCTTTGAGTGAGGCACCAGAGGAAGATTGTGAGGACTACCTTCCATTGTCTCTGGTCTCTGTGGCTGTAGCGATGAGCTCCGGGGGCGGGGCATCTTTGGAAGGGATAGTCTTCTGGACCGAACGTGGTCTACATGTTTCCGCTGGAGACGACCCTGGGCTTGCACCTGGTAAGATATAGGGCCCATTTGGTGAAAGATTACGCCAGGAACCCACTGGGCAGCACCAGCAAAATTCACCGGGCACAAACTGCCGAATCGGCCGATGCCGAGAAAAACCCTGTCCCTGCCGTTCTTGTGTGCGGCGTACCTTTGCGCCAATGTCCGGGAAAACCATACTAAGGCGGGTGCGAAGTCTCCGGCCCATTCGGAGTTCTGCGGGAGCTACCCCAGTCACCGCATGGGGGGTGCTCCTGTACGAAAACAAAAAGCGAGCCAGTCTCGTGTCCATTGATCCGGAAGACTGCTTCTTTAGGCCTCGTTTGAATGCCTGCACTGCCAACCCATTTGAAGCCGGATGGTAAGGGGCAGTGCGGATATGGCGTATGCCGTTCATCTTCATGAACCTTGCAAACTCCTCACTCGTGATGGAGTGCCATTATCCGTGACCAGCACCTCGGGGAGGCCATGCGTACTAAAAGACAAACGCATCTTCTCAATTGTTGCGCAGGACGTTGTGCCCAGCATCTTATGCACCTCTAGCCATTTAGACTGGGTGTCGATTAATAGAAGGAATATGGATCCTTGAAAAGGGCCTGCGAAATCCGCATGCAAGCGCGCCCGAGGCCACCCTGGCCATTGCCAGTGATGTAGGGGCGCGGCCGGCGGAAGCTTCTGATGCTCCTGGCAAATGGAGCAGTTTTGGGCCACCTTCCCAATGTCAGTGTCGAGGCCAGGCCACCAGACATAACTCCGGGCCAACATTTTCATTTTGGTCACACCTGGATGCCCATTGTGCAAGTCTCTTAGTATCAGCTCCTGTCCTTTTTCCGGGACAATCACATGTGTCCCCCACAAGAGTATGCCGTCTTCCACGATGAATTCTGAAAGCTTGGAGGAAAATGCCCGCAACTCGCCTGGGAGCTGTCTATGCTGCCCACCATACAGGACTATGTGCCGAACCTTTGACAGGACTGGCTCCGTCTGGGTCCATTCACGGATTGTGATGCCGTGACAGACAAGGTGTCTATAAAATTTAGGGTTGCAACCACCTCACCGGTCGTGGGGGTCGACATGGGGCCGGTCGATAAAGGCAATCGGCTCAGTGCGTTGGCATTCGCTATCTGTGTTCCTGGTTTGTCACTCCAGAGAATACTCGTATGCAGCAAGCAAGAAAGCCCAGCGCTGGATCCGTGCGGAAGCAATGGGCGGTATTGGCTTATCCTCTCTGAAAAGTCCCAGCAGAGGCTTATGATCAGTCACGATAGTGAAATGGTGGCCATACACGTACTGGTGGAAGCGTTTCACCGCAAAAACCACTGCCAGGCCCTCCTTCTCGATCTGCGCGTACTTTTTCTCCGCTGCAGTCAATGTGCGGGAGGCGAAAGCTATCGGCCGCTCGGCCCCGTTCTCCATCTTGTGGGACAGGACGGCCCCAATACCATACGGGGATGCATCACATGTGACGAGCAAAGTCTTTCCAGGATCATAGTGGGTTAGTAACCCAGACGACGACAATTGTTGCTTTACCCGCCGGAAAGCGGTTTCTTGCGGCTGACCCCAAACCCAGGTGTGATTTTTCTTTAGCAGAAGGTGCAACGGGGCCAGCGTAGTTGCCAGATTGGGGAGGAACTTCTCGTAATAGTTTACGAGACCGAGAAAAGAAGGAAGATGCAAAGTGTCAATCGGGGCGGGGGCCTGTTGAATCGCGCGCACCTTCTCTGCGACGGGGTGAAAACCTTTGCGGTCCACCCGATAACCTAGGTAGACTACTTCCTTTGCCTGAAATACGCACTTTGTGCGACGTAAACGGACTCCAGCCTCCGAAAAGCGTCTAAGGACAGCCTCCAGATTTTCCAAATGTTCCTGCTCCGACGTCCCTGTAATCAAAACGTCATCTAAGTAGACAGCGACACGCGGTAAACCTCTCAAAATGCCCTGCATAACACGTTGAAAAATAGCGCAGGCAGAGGATACTCCAAAGGGCAACCGTGTATATTCATACATGCCCCGGTGTGTATTAATCGTTACATATGGTCGGGAGGCAAGGTCCAGCTCCAACTGTAGGTAGGCGTGACTCATATCTAATTTTGTGAACGAGAGTCTCCCTGCAAACTTCGCGTAGAGATCCTCTATGCGAGGCATTGGATATCGGTCGAGTCGGGAAGCCGTATTCACTGTAAGTTTATAGTCGCCACACAAGCGAACTGTGGCATCTGGCTTCATTACAGGTACAATTGCTGCTGCCCAGTCAGCGAAACGGACGGGCCTGATAATACCCAAACTCTCCAAATGAGTGAGCTCCCCTTCTACCTTCTCGAGCAAGGCGCAAGGCACCGGGCGCCCGGTAATAGAACGGCGTGGCTCCTGGTTCGACTTGGATACGGGCTACGGCCCCTTTTATTTTCCCCAAACCGGGCTGGAATACATCTGGGTATCGTCCTAGCACCTCAGTCATCCCTCCAGAAACTGTTTGGAGGATGTGCTGCCATTGCAACCGCAAATGGCGCAACCAGTCCCGACCCAACAGGCTGGGCCCATGGCCACACCACGATCAGTGGGAAAAGCCCCTCCTGGCGTCCATAAACAACAGGGGTCATTGTAGTTCCTGCAATGTCCAGTGGTTCCCCCATGTAGGTGGCCAACCTGGCCTGTGAGTTGGTTCATGTAAGGGTCTGTATACCCTGCTTGATGCGGTCGAATGTCCTCTGGGCGATCACGGAGACCGCTGCGCCAGTGTCCATCTCAAGCGGGTGACCATTGATCCGTACTGTCACCTTAATAGGGGCCACACGGGGAGCTGCCACACAATGCAGCTGCAGGCAGTCGTCCTCCGTCTCCACGTCCTCAGGAGTAGTTGCCGCAGGTTCATCCACATGGAAGGTACGGCCCCTGGGCTGGTCCCAGTTTCGGTCGGAACGATGGCGCCTCTGGCGCACCCAGGACCGGCGTCCGCGACAGGGCCGGCACCTACAAGTCTGACATGGACATGGCTCCTCATCCATTGGTTCTGGAGAAGGCTCCCTTCGGGGAGGAATGTCCGAAGGCCACTGGCGTCGATCCAGACGTCGTCTCACCCAAGGTACCGCAGGAGTGCGGGGGGACGTTTTTGGACGGAAGGGGTTGTGCCCCAAGGCATGCACCTCCATTCCCTGTGGCTCCTGCACTCCTTGATCTGCGCTCTCTCGGGACAATACTATTTGAATGGCCTGTTGAAAAGTCAATGTTGGCTCAGCTAACAACTTTCTCTGGGTGGCCGCATTGTTAATACCGCAAACCAAACAGTCGCGTAACATTTCTGACAAGGTCTCACCATAGTCACAGTACTCCGCAATCCTGCATAGCCTGGATAGAAAGTCGGCAAGGGATTCTGGGGTCCTCTCAGCAGTATTAAACCGGTAACGCTGGACTATCGTGGACGGGGTTGGGTTAAAATGTTGCCCCACTAAATTCACAAGTTCATCAAACGTTTTGGTGTCCGGCGCAGCTGGGTACGTAAGGCTCCTAATCACCCCAAACGTATGCGGGCCGCAGGCGGTGAGCAATATGACCACCTGCCGCTCATTTTCGGTGATATTGTTTGCCCGGAAATAGTAACGCATCCGTTGTGCGTACTGGTTCCAGCTTTCCAGCGCAGCATCAAAAACATCCAAAAGTCCATACAGAGGCATGGTACAATAGAAAACAACTTCCAACCTGTATCCAACAAAAGTCCAGGAAGGTGGCTTCAGCAGTGTAGACAGCTATTCACTTTAACCCTCATCGCCAGTTTTGTGAGGGCCGCGAAGAATCCAGCACGAGTTTTAAGGATACAAAGTAATAACATTTATTTACAATAGCATATATATATATAACAGCAGCACCAGCAACTTCCCTTGCTGCACACTGCTTCCTGATGGTTCCAAACTGGCCAGCTTTATTTATACATGGAGTTTACTAATGGTTTCTCTGCCCCCCTCATTGGGGAAGCTCATACTCCCACAGGATTGTGGGATTGTCATTAGTCCCCAGCCAATGGTAAGCAGGCAGGTTATAACACGTATTCTCCTACTGTGAGCGTGGCGGGGGCTCGTGCAGCCTTTGCCATTTTCCATACACACTTGTTCAGTGGGTTGAAAGAAAGGTTATGGGAGCTCATGAAATCGATCCCAAGGATATGTTCTGCTGTCTGGGGCAGATCAACTAAAACTACGGGGTGCTTGGTTGCGATGTTACCTATCTGTATTGCTATAGGGGCTGTGATGTGTCCCTGTTGTAAATGGCCTGTAAAACCGCTGAGTGTAATGGTGTCTGTTGTGGGCCATGTGTCTCGCTGGAACATCGTGGAGGAATTGAGTGTGGTGCGGGACCCTCCTGTGTCCCAAAGAAATTCCACGGGTTGTCCCCGAACTTTGCCTGCTACTACCGGTCTACCGGACTTGTCGCAAAGGGTGTCGCAGACCCAAGTTGGGGAGCCCGAACACCGGCAGTCGGTGCTGTTCATGTCTGTACTCTCTGAACGGGCGCTAACGCTATGGATCGGCTTTGCCCTATTCTTGTTTAGGGTGCCTGTCTGTTAGTTTCTCTGCTGCTTCTGGGGCGCGTTGCACTCTCGTGCAAAGTGTCCCAGCTGTCCACAATTATAACATTCCTGATGTTTTGGCTGGGGTTGGCTGTTCCTGCCCTCATTTACCCATGTGGGGTTCTGGTGTGCCTTAACTGGGTTCATTTCTACCTGCTCTTCATCGATTGTTATAAATACGGTTTTGCCTGCAATTCATTGCTCCAGAGCGCAGGACAATCTCTTCAAAACCCATTTTTCATTGTGGGCCTCATCTGAGGGGTCAAAATTTGCGCAAGCTTTTCATCCTGCTTCTGTGGCGTGGGAGACTAGAATTCGGGTCCATTTGGCCATATTATCTGGGGACAAATGGGCGCGGGCTAACTCTCCAAAAACTGCGGTAAAGTGAATCCACAAACATCCAGCAAACGCTGTGGGGTGCTCTGTCTTCTTTTGCCTACACTTATTTAGGCCTTCTACGGGGTCTCCTCTGTTAAAGCCGATCGCATTAAGGATCGCTGTGTGCATCTCTTGGAGTGTGCCTCCTCCTACATTCTGCGGGTCGGGAAGGGCTGCTACGACTGAAGGTTCGAGGCTCAAAACTGTGAGCTTAGCTTGCTCTTTTTCATCCAGGCCGTACATGGTCGCCTGTTGTCTGACTTTCGCGAAAAATTGGTGGGGGTCTGAAGTTGGAAGGAACGGTGTAATTTTTCCACACACGTCCCGTAATTGGGTCACGGTTAACGGGGTTGTGTAAAGGAAGTCTGCTTCTCCTTCTCCTGTGGCCCTGCGGTGTGCGGTCACAGGATTCATGGGGGGGGTGTTCTGCCTGTTCGGTTGGGGGTTGGGGCGCTTTCCTTTTCTGGGGTTTTTCCTGCGTACATGTCCCATGTACGTATCTATGGGCAGTCTCGTTCAATTCCTGCCAATCGGGGCTGTTTTCTTGATCTAATTGGGGTCCGAATGTACTCTGAAAGTTATTTTGTATGGACAGCGGAGATTGCAATTCTGCAATTTGCTTCCGCCACTTTGCATGGTCTACGGAGCTCTGCCTTTGTTCCGTTGTGGAAGTATGGAGTGCTCCTCGGGCTGCTTTTAAATCATTGCACTGCTTCTGCAATTTCTCAACTTGCTGTTCTGTTTCTTGTCTTACCAAGACCGCACATTGCGTGTCCTGGTAGGCCTTATCGTATTGTGTCTGAAAGCTGTTCAAATGCGCGAGACAAGACTGATGTGCCCTCTGGGCATCATCCACCTCTCTGTCCCTTGCTGCTAACTGCTCTTTCAGATCTCGATTCTGTTTCTCTACCTCACTCACGTCTACCTCACTGGTTCTGTCTCTCTCCTCTATCTCTCTACGGAGCGTCCTAACGACCTCCTCTGTGCCTCGCAATTGTGCCAAACAGGACACGATTGCCATCGGCTTGCGAGCTTTCCCTAAACTCTTCTTGTGGATCTCTGACGGCTTCTCCCACCAAGTATGTCCTATACTCCCGGGTCCTGTTGCCTCATCATCACAGAATTCACTGCAAAGGGGCCATCCTTTCCCTTTGAGATATTTCCTGATCTCTTCTTCCCAAACGGGACACTGTCCTACTCTACTGGTCGCTGCGACCTCGAATTCCTGGGGGTGCATAAGGCGTTCCAATGCCTTCATTGCCATTCTCTTTACTAGGATCTCTACCGAATTTGGAACAGGGGGTGATAAAGCGGTGATGTAAACACGGGTACGGCTTACGCTAATTTCCGGCCTACAAAACTCCCGACAGTTTTTCACAACAAAATTTCTCAGGTTTACCTTATATCCCTGTTAGTACGCATGCATTAACACACTTCCGAATCTCAGAGGCTTGATCAGTACTGTTTTAACGCTTGTGGTTTTTCTTTCTGTTCCCAATTGGATTCTCAATTCAAATTTTGGGTTCTCTTGGAGTGGTTAGGCCACTTCTAAGTCGAATCCCATCAGAGTCGCCAGTAAATGTTGCTAACTTTTGGTTGGTTCTTAATTTGGCTCTGTTTAATCACGTTTGCTCAAGAGTCGCCAGGTATCTTTCGACACCGCCACAAGGTTCAGAACTGAATACTGATCAATGATTCGATACACCAGTTAGTAAGTTCAAAAGCAATGCTCATTTATTCACACACAGTCAAATCTACTCATGCATAAACTCTACAAACTAAACTCCCACTGTTACTAAGGCCTATACTTAGCTTCGGGCGCCCACTCAGTCAGAGGAATAATGGCCGTTGCTCAGTTCTGAGGCTGCTGGGTTGAGCTGTTTATAGGGTAGCAACTAGGAGCGTCTATCTCGTAGCGTGCATTGACTTGGTACTTACTTGGTCTGCTGTAGCTGCTAGGCTGGTCTTTCTCTTCGGTAAGAGCCAAAGCCAAAGGAGGAAGATTCTCCCTTGGGTGATACCTCTTATACTGCAAAGGGCTTCACCCTCTTTTGGGCGGGCCTTGAACTTGGCCTCAACTAATTGGGTCTTTCCCAATCATCGGTATCGATTTTCCTCCAATAGAGGGGTGGTTCCCTGATTGCTGGGCGTGTCTTGGTGACTGTCAGTCTGCTTTGTCTTAGCTTCTTCTGGCGCCGGGGAGTCTGTCCTAACATTGTGTATCTAAATGTTTCCCTTTTGTCCCCAGAGATGGCTCATTAGTATGTAAATCGTTTGGTAGTTTCTGTCCTGTCTGAGCATTTAAGGTTCTAATCAACAGACAGAGCTTGCACCTGCTTGTTTCTTAGCATTGTTCAATTTTCCCTGCAGTCTTTGCAAGTGTCCATTTTGTAATTGGGAAGTGGCCATCCTAGATGACTACAACAGAAACAGACATAGAAAATAGAGGCAGGAATAGGCCACTCTGCCCTTCAAGCCTGATCTGCCCATTCATATGATCGTAGCTGATCATCAAATTCAATACCCTGATCTTGCCTCCCCCCTCCACCCCACCACCCCCATATCCCTTGATCCCTTTAGCACCAAAAGCTATATCTAATTCCTTCTTGAAATCACAACTACTTTCTGTGGTAGCAAATTCCACAGATTCACCACTCTCTGGGTGAAGCAATTTCCCCTCACCTCAGTCCTAAAAGGTTTACCCCTTATCCTCAATCTATGACCCCCCCCCCCATTCTGGACTCCCCCACTATCAAAAACATTGTTTCCAAATCTACCCTGTTTAACCCTGTTGGAATGTTATAAGTTTCTATGAGATCCTCCCTCATTCTTCTAAACTCCAGTGAATATAATCCTAATCAACTTAATCTCTCATATGACAATTCCGCCATCCCAGGAACCAGTCTGGTAAACCTTTGTTGCACTCTCTCAATCGCAAGAACATCCTTTCTCAGATAAGGACACTAAAACTGCCACAATACTCCAGGTATGGCCTCACCAGTGCCCTATACAATTGCAGTAAAACATCCCAATTCCCATATTCAAATCCTCTCGCTAAGAAGGCCAACATACCATTTGCCTTCTGTGGTAGTCACCACTGTTGTATTATATTGTATATATGGGTATTACGGTAAGGCTCCTGTACTACAGGTACGGGGGTAGATCCCTGCCTGCTGGCTCCACCCAGGAGGCGGAGTATAAATGTGTGTGCCCTCTGAACAGCTCATTTCGTCAGCTGCTCTAGGAGGCCACACATCTCTGCGTAATAAAGCCTCGATTACATTCTACTCTCGTCTCGTCGTAATTGATAGTACGTCACCTTCTTTACTGCCTGTTTACCTGCACACTTACACTTTCAATGATTGATGCACGAGGGCACCAAGGTGTCACTGAGTATACACCACTCTCAATTTATACCCATTCAAATAATAATCTACCTTCCTATTTTTGCTACCGAAGTGGATAACCTCACATTTATTCACATTATACTGCATCTACCAAATGCCCACTCGCTCGGCATGTCCAGATCACGCTGTAGCATCTCTGCATCCTCCTCACAGCTCAACCTCCCACCCAACTTTGAATCATCTGCAAATTTGGAGATAATACAGTTTAGTTCCCTTGCCCAAATCATTAATATATTATATGATGTGCAGGGTAGGTGGATTGGCAACGCTAAATTGCCCCTTAATATATATATATATATTTTCCAACTCTCTGTTTCCTGTCTGCTAACCAGCTTTCTATCCGTCTCATGCCACTACCCGCAATTCCATGCGCTTTAACTTTACGTAGTAATCTGCTGTATGAGACCTTGTCGAAAGCCTTCTGTAAATCTAAATAAACCACCTACAACAGTTCTCCCTGGTCAACTTTACTAGTTATATCTTCAAAGAATTCTAGTAGATTTGTCAAGCATGATTTCCCTTTCATAAATCCATGCTGACTTTGTCTGATTATACTGAAGTGTTGGGTGCTCTGAGGTACAGACGAACCAACATGGTTGCGATTGGTACAACGCAGTTTTATTCCTTTAAACTATTTATATAACAAACTTGGTACTCAGCACGTGGTGACTGTGTGAGTGTCTGGCTTTGAGATCCTTGCCCTGTGCCGTCTCCTGATGGACTGCCCAGGAAGTGTCGTGTTTCTTGTTTTGTACTGTGCATGCTCTTGTCTGTGATTGGCTGTCGTGTTATGTGTGCTAATTGGTCCGTTGCTCTGTCTATCATTATGTATGTGTGTATGTGCTGTGATGTTCACTTGAATATCATGACATATACCACTGCTTTCCAAAAGCTGGGCTATGAAATCCTTGATAATGGACTCTAGCAACTTCTGTACTACCGACATTCGACTCCTTGGTCTATAGTTCCCTGTTTTCTCTCTACCTCCCTTTTTTGAATAGCAAGCTTACATTAGCTACCCTCCAATCTGTAGGAACCATTCCAGTGTCCAAAGAATTTTGGAAAATGATACCAATGGATCTATTATTTCTAGGGCCACTTCTGTATGGGATGAAGATTATCAGACTCTGGAGATTTATCCGCCTTCAATCCCATTAATTTTCCCAAAACCATTTCTCTTCTAATACTAATTTCCTTCAGCTCCTCGCTTAAACTTGTGTTTCTCAAATGCTCCGGTTCATTATTCATGTCTTCCTTTGTGAAGACAGAAGCAAAATGTGAATTTAGTTCCTCAGCAATTTCTTTGTTCCCTGTTATGAATTTCCCCGTTTCTGACTGTAAGCAGCCTACATTCGTTTTTGTCAATCTTTTTCTCTTTACATAGCTTTAGAAACTTTTACAATCAGTTTTTGTATTCCCTGATAGCTTACTTTTATATACTATTTTCCCCTTATTAATCCCTTGGTCTGTCTTTGCTGAATTTTAAACTGCTCTCAATACTCAGGTCTATTGTTTTTTCTTGCTAATTTGTATGCCTCTTCTTTGAATCTAATACTATCTCTAATTTCCCTTGTAAACTGTGGTTTGGCCACAGTTCCCTTTCCACTCTTGCGCCAAATAGGAAGAAACAACTTTTGGAGTTCACCGATTGTTCCTTGAATGTCTGCTATTGCCTATCCACTGCCGTTCCTTTCAGTAATGTTTTCCAGTCCATCATAGCCAACTCACGCCTCATACCATCATAGTTACCTTTACTGAGATTCAGAATCAACTACCTCACTATCCATCTTGATAAAGAATTATACCATATTATGGTCACTCAGACCCAAGGGTTCTCTCATAAATATATTGCCAACTGATCCTTTCTCATTGCACAATACCCAGTCCAAAATGACCTGTTCCCTTGTTGGTTCCTCAACATGTTGGTCCATAAGACCATCCCATATATACTCCAGAAATGTCTCCTCTATTGTACTGTGACTAATTCCTGTGACTAATTCGACTCACCCATATCTGCAGATTAAAAGCACCCACAATCACAGATGTTCCTTTATCACATACATCTCTGATTTCCTGTCTAATGCTATTTCCCAACATTACTACTAGTCTGAGAGGTCATTACCCTCATCAGTGTCCAAAACGATATATCTGTTTTGCAGGGCAACAGTCATAGGAGGTTCCTGCACTGACCTACCTAGTACTCTTGCTCTTCCTGGTGGCCATCCATTCCCTTCCTGCCTGTGGAGTCTGAGCCTGTGGTTTGACCACCTCTCCATATGTGCTATCCATGATATTGTTCCCCTCGCAGATACTCCACAGTACTCCCAGACGCCGCATCCAGCTCCAAAAGTCAGGCTTCCAGGCTATGCAACTGGAGACACTTCCTGCACAGATGCTGGTCCTGGGAACTAGAAACAGTCCTGGTCTCCACATGGAGTAAGAAAGGCAGACAAAGGCATCAAGCTCTTCTTCCATGTCTTACCCCTTTAAGTTAAATTAATCCTTATAATACCAAATAATATCAACTGCAATATCAACTAGTGCCCTTCTTCTCCATTCTTTGTTATTGTAGAATATATTTCTTACAATGAATCACAGAATGATATCTTAAAACAATTATAACCAATAGTAGTAGTATATACCGAACTGTACTCATCCAAACAACTGTTTAGATTTCCTTAGATGTATACTTGCAATCCGCTCTTTCTTTCTTGCAGTCTTTTAACCATCTGGTTCTGCTCTTCGATTCACTTTTTCTTTACTCCTTTATCCTCATAGCTTTGTTCCCTAACTGTTATCTTATTTAGTTATTTCAGTTTCAGCTATTTAAAGATGGTCCCTAATATCACCACACAATCAGCTTACCGCTTCTTGTGACATCACTCTTGGATGTTCCACACTCAGCGCGCTGTCTGAATAGTGGTTGTCCCCCGCAGGTCCGGTGCTCTCCACTGCCCGGAGGTGAGTGAGAGGCCCAGAGCCTCGCACTCCACTTTATGCTCCGCCTTCAGCTCAACAACCTCCAGTATACCGGCCCTCACCGCCTCCTCTTTACCATCCATTCCCCACCTGGATGGTCTGAGGAGTCTCTGCTTCTTCCTCGAATAAAGACCTGAACGATCCCCACCCACTACCACTCTCCTCTGTCTGAACTTGTCCTCTCACTGAATAATTTCTCCTTCAACTTGTCGCACTTCCTCCAAATCAAAGGCGTGGCTAAGGGTACCCATATGAGTCCCAGTTTTGCCCGTCTCTTTACGATATGTGGGGATATGGAACATTTCCTTGTTCTAGTCCCACTCTGCCTCCTCCTCCCATAACTTTTTTATCGGTACATCAACAACTATTTCAGTACCGCTTCATTTTCCTGTCTGGACCTAGAAAGATTTATCAATTTTACTCTTATTTCCTCTTACATTACCTTCACATGGTACCTTCACATGGTCCATCTCCAACACTTTCCTTGACCTCTCTATCACCATTTTTGGGGATAGATTGTCCACTAGTATCCATTACAAGCCCACTGGCTCCCACAGCTACCTTGACTACAGCTCTTCACAGTCCACATCCTGTAAGAACTCCACCCCATTCTCCACATTCCTTTGCCTCTGTCACATTTGTTCAGATGATGTCACTTCCAAAACAGTGCCTTAATCATGATTTCCCATCCCCGGTGGTTGACAGGGCTCTCAAACGTGCCTGACCCATCTCCCACACCTCGCTTTCACCCCTTTCCCTCCCTCCCAGAACTAGGATAGGGTCCCCCTTGTCCTCACTTTTCACCCCATCAGCGTTCGCATCCAAAGAATCATCCTCCACCAACTCCAGCATGACGCCACCATCAAGCAAATATTCCCCTCACTCCCCCTGTCAACATTCCGCAGGGACTGTTCCCTGCAGGATACCCTGGTGTACTCCATCACCCTGAACACCTCTCCCTCTTCCCATGGCATGCTCCCATGCAATCGCAGAAGGTGCAACATCTAGCCCTTTACCTCCTCCCTGCACACCATCTTTTTGATTAATATGAGAATCAGGGGATATGGGGAGAAGACAGGAGAATGGGGATGAGAAAATATCAGCCATAATTGGATGGCGGAGCAGACTCGATGGGCCGAGTGGCCTTATTCTGCTCCTATGTCTTATGGTCTTATGCTCTTATCCCAGGGCCTGAACACTCATTTTTAGGTGAGGCATTGCTTTGCGTGCACCTCCTTCAATTGCATTTGGTCTATTGCATTTACTGCTCCCAATGTGGTTTACTCTGCATTGGAGAGAAGAAATGCAGGCTGGGTGACTACTTAGCACAACATCTTCAGTGTGAACAAGGAACATACAGTGCAGAAGGAGGCCATTTGGTCCATCAAGTCTGCACCAACCCACTTAAGCCCTCACTTCCACCCTATCCCCGTAACCCATTAACCCCTTCTAACCTTTTTTTTGTTCACTAAGGGCAATTTATCATGGCCAATCCACCTAACCTGCACATCTTTGGACTGTGGGAGGATACCGGAGCACCCGGAGGAAACCCACGCAGACATGGGGAAAACGTGCAGACTCCGCATAGACAGTAACCCAGCGGGGAATCGAACCTGAGACCCTGGCGCTATGAAGCCACAGTGCTTTCGACTTGTGCTACCGTGTGCCCGCAAGGAGGACTCAGACTTATCACTGGCCCTCTATCCAGCCCTACTTCTCCACGCACCCCCTCCCCTCCCCCACATTAGTATAAATCTTACCCTTTTTCCAGTTCTCTCCGGCTTTGACAAAGGGTCACCTAGATTCGGAACATTAGCTCAACAGATGCTGTGAGACCTGCAGAGATTGTCCAGCATTTTCTGTTTTTGTTTCAGATTCCATCATCTGCAGTAATTTGCTTTTAAAGATAGAACAGCATTGTGTTGCTGAAGCTTACACAATTGTAGATCTACTAATATTGATCAACAAAAGAATTTGACATGTTTTATTTGGCCACTTTAATAACTGTATGATGGGGTTCATTTGCGGGGGAGGGGGAGATGAATTTTTAGATTATCTTTTACTTTCTGTAGTTATGACAGATTTGTTTTTGGGTCTGCAAAATTAGCTTATTAAATTATGCAGTTGTCTCTCTGGAATTGTTCAATATTGTGGCACTGGAAACTAACCAAAATATGAGTAAGTAAATCAGCAGAAACCCTGCATTTATTGCTGATGACTAAAAAATTTTCTGTGCTGTACACACATATAAAGTGCCATGAGAAGAGCCTTTACGGCTTTTTTGACCAAAGTCTTTTTTCAGTCCAAGGGTTGGAGTCTGAAGAAAGGACTTAAGCAATATGTTATATGACAAAATAAAATGCTTTTGTTCATTGCTATAATAGTGGCCCAGAAATATGCTGCACGGGTTTTGCAAATATAAAATGAACGGCTAAGAGTCCAATGTTGCAGACCCCATTTAGCGTTAGAAGAGCACGCCAGTAGATAGCACGGTGATGCAGTGGTTAGCACTGCTGCCTCACGACGCCGAGGTCCCAGGTTCGATCCCAGCTCTGGGTCACTGTCCATGTGGAGTTTGCACATTCTTCCCCCCCAATCCCCTGAGACAGCTCACTGGAACTATTCCAATGTGACTCAGATGAGGAATTTGCCACAGTCCTTCCCTTAGCATCATTTGCTATGTACAGCCTGCAATTTGGACTCAATCCAGTTCCTTGGCCATTGTTCCTTGCAAAGCTGGGGTGGAAATGAAATGAAAAATGAAAATCGCTTATTGTCACAAGTAGGCTTCAAATGAAGTTACTGTGTAAAGCCCCTAGTCGCCACATTCCGGCGCCTGTTCGGGGAGGCTGGTACGGGAACATGCATAGGACATACAATCATAGAATTTACAGTGCAGAAGGAGGCCATTCGACCCTTCGAGTCTGCACCGGCCCTTGAAAAGAGCACCCTACTCAAGCCCACGCCTCCACCCTATCCCAGTAACCCCACTTAATCTTTTTGGACACTAAGGGCAATTTAGCATGGCCAATCCACCTAACCTGCACATCTTTGGACTGTGGGAGGAAACCGGTGCACCCGGAGAAAACTCACGCAGACACGGGGAGAATGTGCAGAATCCGCACAGATAGTGACCCAAGCTGGGAATCGGACTAGGGACCCTGAACTGTGCTAACCACTGTGCTACCGTGCTGCCCATAGTGAGCCTCAGCAGAAAAAAATGGGAATCTCTGCCATACCTATGCTGTTCTGATCTAGGCTCTTGAAATTAAATTTCTCAATTTGATCTTCCCTCCCCTACGTGATAGCACACATTCATTCAAATGCACTTCAGGCAAAGAGTGATTAAAAAGCTATTAGCTTTCACAGTGAATATGTTGTTCGGCAATTAACCAGAGAACTGATGAAATCTTCACATCAATATTCTCAATTCCAGCCAGCCTAAATCTCCCCCTGATCTCTCCCTGATGTCTCCTGAACAATTACAAATTTAACTATTTGTCCTTTGTTTTCCCTTTCACAGATTGTTATCTGAAGTATTAGTTGAATTTATTACACTGAATTTGGTTGTTAAAATAAACTGCTCTTTATCATTTCTTGTTTACCTCAAGATTTGTTCAGTTTCCATCATTATAAAACTTTGTGGGTGGCGCGATGTGGGGGGAAGACGCACATGAGGTGGATCCCGTGGGAAACCTGACCTTTTTCCTGATGCCATGGGTCAATTTCAGAAAAATCCTGAAATTTGGCTGTGTTGAGTTCTCTCATCTCTTGAGATGCCCAGGGGAGGCAGAGCCAAAAAATAATTTGTACGAATCCCGTCAACTGACTTTGAAGCCCCTCGGGGATCAACAGGAGGTAAGATGGCAGAGGCAGCGTCTTCTCCAACCACTTCTTTGACAGTTGAAGTTCTCACCAAGGTTTTGGCGATTAAGCTCGATAAACACTGACAACATTTATCGGTGGATCTGAAAAAATCAATTGAAGAGACCTTGGTCCCCATTAGTTCTTGAAACCACCAGCAAAACCATCAAAGCTCATGGAGCCAGAATTAAGGGCTTGGGCACTGCATTGTCGGACCATAGTGATAGGAACACTTCCCTGGAGTCCGATCTTGCACCTGTGGTCAAAATTAACAGAACATTAACAAAGCTGAATGACCTGGCAAGCAGATCCGGAAGGGAGAACATTTGTATTGTGCCAGAGGGGATAGAGGGCCGCACCCCTACTCAGTATTTCTCTGAACTGTTCCAAAAGATCATGGGTGAGTGCAAACCCAGCTAAGAAAAGAGCCACTTTTAACAGAGTGAAATCTAACCTGTACAAAAGTGGAGTCAAGTTCGAGATGATCTATCCAGCTCACCTGCGAGTAATGTTCTGAGGAAAAAGACCACTTTCTTGACTCACTGAGAGATGCTGACTCCTTTGTCCAAGTTGTGCTGTTTAATCTGTTATATGGCTCTGTGTATGGGCACTTTGTATTTCATTTCTTTTCATATTTGTTGTTTGGGTGTACTCTTAATGCCCATGATTATATTTGAGACATTTCTTTTTTAAATTAAAAATAAATAAATTTAGCGTACCCAATTATTTTTTTCCAATTAAGGGGCAATTTAGCATGGCCGACCCACATACCCTGCACAACTTTGGGTTGTGGGGGTGAGACCCACGCAGACATGGGGAGAATGTGCAAACTCCACACGGACAGTCACCCAGGGCCGGGATCGAACCTGGGTCCTCAGTGCCGTAGGCATATTTGAGAGATTTCTGCGGTTTGTTCCGTACATTAACCTATTTATTTTCCTTTTTCTTGTCATTATTATCATTTGATGCGACTTTTAATCGCCAGCGTGGCATTGTAAGTGAAATACATTTTTACTCTCCTCTTGGAAATCTCTCTGCTAACAAGGTGTGCTTGTTAACGGGAGTGGTATTGGAGGGTTTTCTACAGCTCATAATAACATTTTTAAAATGAGCTTCGAGTTTGTGTTTAGTTATGTTTTGTCAATTGTCGGCTTTAGGTTAAGCTATTTGCCACCATTCCAGTTGCTTTCGGTTATACTCAACTGTGATGGTGTTTCTGGGGTGGGGAGGGGTTGTGTGGTGGGTTTTAGTTTTAGTTCGCTGATGGTGTCTGCTGGTCTCTCTTTGTCGAGTCAACTTACTTGGCTCGGTGGTCACCTTGGGTAGATCTTCTTGAATTGTCTTAGTTGTGTCCTTTGTTTAATATCACCCCTTGGGAATGGCTGAATGGTTTGAGGGTTGGTGGGAGACCTCCAATCTGACTGATTACCTGGAACGTTAAGGGTTTGAATGGCCCTATAAAACGGGCGAGAACACTCGCTCATCCTAAAAGCCTAAACTCTGATATTGCTTTTTTTTTTGCAGGAAACCCATTTACGTGTTAAGGATCAGACCAGGCTAGGCAAAGTTTTGGTTGGGCAAAGTTTTCATTCTAGTTTCATTTGCAGGGCCAGGGGCCCGACGATTTTAATTAATAAAAGAGCCCAGTTCTCCTCGTCTCAGATTATGGCTGACCCCAGTGATCAATTATATAATCATTTGCGGCTCCTTGTTGAACACCCCAGTAGGTATGGTCAACATTTATATCCCTAACTGGATTATATGAAATTCATTAACACTCTGTTAGATTTCCCCCACCCCCACCTGGAGTGTGCGGGAGACGCGGCACGCGGCTGGCCTAAAAAAGGGGATGGTCAGTCGGCGGGGGTGGGGGGATTAATCCTCCGGCAAGGCTGATCACGTGGAACGTGAGGGACCTGAATGGGCCGGTCAAGAGGGCCCATGTGTTCTCGCACTTGAAGGGGCTAAAGGCAGACCCGTGGAGATTTGCTCGGCCAAGGGCGAAGGAATTTTCTTTCTTCTCCCATGTCCACCAAGTGTACTCGCGGATCGATTTTTCATGGTGAGCAGGGTGCTAATCTTGAGAGTGGAGGGGGGCGAGTACTCAGCCATTGCGGTCTCGGACCATGCTCTGCACTGGGTGGAGTTGAGGCTGGGGGCGGAGAGAGGCCAACGCCCTCTATGGAGACTGGACGTAGGACTATTGGCGGATGAGGAGGTCTGTGGGCGGATTAGGAGGAGTATCCAAAACTATGTGGCGACCAATGGTACAGGGGAGGTTTCAGTGAGTATGGTTTGGGAGGTGCTGAAGGCAGTTATCAGGGCGGAGCTAATTTCTATCAGGGCCCACAGAGAGAAGAGGGATAGGATGTAGAGGGAGAGGTTGGTGGGGGTGGTACTCAGGGTGGACAGGAGGTATGCGGAGTCCCCCGAGGAGGGGCTGCTAAAGGTGCGCCGGACCATGCAGGTGGAGTTTGACTTGCTTACCACAGGGAAGGCAGAGGCTCAGTTGAGGACGTTACAAGGAGCGGTGTACGAGTATGGGGAGAAGGCAAGTAGGATGCCTGCGCACCAACTACGGAAGAGAGAGGCGGCCAGGGAAATTGGGGGAATTAGGGACAGGGGGGGTAACACGGCCCTGAGCTCGGAAAGGATCAATGAGGTCTTCAAGGATTTTTATGGTAAATTGTATGAGTCAGAACCCCCCGGAGGGGAGGGAAGGTTTGAAGCAATTCTTGGACCAACTGAGGTTTCCGAAGATGGACCAGGAGCTCGTAGTGGGATGAGGGGCCCCGATTGAGTTGGAGGAATTGGTTAAAGGTTTGGAGGGTATGCAGTCGGGCAAGGCCCCGGGACCGGACGGATATCCTGTAGAATTCTATAGGAAATTATCAGAGCTGTTGAGCCCACTATTGCTGAGAACCTTCAACGAGGCTAAGGAAAGGGGAACCCTTCCCCCGACGATGTCACGGGCCTTGATCTCGCTCATCCTTAAGCGAGATAAGGACCCGTTGCAATGTGGCTCCTACAGGTCGATATCGCTCCTTAATGTAGACGCCAAACTGTTGGCCAAGATCGTCGCCACTAGAATTGAGGACTCTGTCCCGGGGGCGATTAATGAGGACCAGACGGGGTTTGTCAAGGGCAGGCAGCTGAACACGAATGTGCGGAGGCTCTTGAACGTGATCATGATGCCCTCGGAAGGAGGGGATGCAGAAGTGGTGGCTGCAATGGATGCGGAAAAAGCCTTCGATCGGGTGGAGTGGGAGTACCTGTGGGATGTGTTAGGCAGATTTGGATTTGGCGAGGAATTCATTGCGTGGATCAAATTACTGTATCAGGCCCCCATGGCGTGTGTGTCCACGAATCGGCTGCGTTCGGAGTACTTTAGGCTGCATCGAAGAACGAGGCAGGGGTGCCCCTTGTCCCCCCTGCTGTTTGCCCTGGCAATCAAGCCGTTTGCCATGGCGCTGAGGAGTCTAGAAACTGGAGGGGGCTGGTTCGGGGAGGAGCAGCTTGTTTCACTGTACGAGGATGACTTGCTCCGGTGGAGGGGATGGGGGAGGTCATGCAGATCCTAAAAGATTTCGGGGATTTCTCGGGGTATAAGTTGAATGTTGGGAAAAGCGAGCTTTTTGTGATCCATGCGAGGGGCCAGGAAAAGAGACTGGGAGAGCTCTCACTCAAGATGGTGGAGAGGAGCTTTCGCAACTTGGGCATACGGGTGGCTATGAATTGGGATGCCCTGCACATGCTCAACCTAACGCGGCTTGTGGATCAGATGGAGGGGGACTTTAAGAGGTGGGACATGCTACCGCTTTCCCTGGCGGGCAGGGTGCAGTCCGTGAAGATGACGGTCCTCCCCAAGTTCTTGTTTGTCTTCCAGTGCCTTCCCATCCTCATCCCCAAGTCCTTCTTCAAGCGGGTGAACAGGATCATCACGGGATTTTTGTGGGCAAACAAAGAACAAAGAAGAGCAAAGAACAAAGAAAAGTACAGCACAGGAACAGGCCCTTCGCCCTCCAAGCTCGTGCCGACCCTGCGAGTTAAAAGACTGTTCTTAGAGCGCAGTCGGGGGGGGTAGGGGTGGGAGGGGCTGACGCTGCCGAACCTCTGCAGCTATTATTGGGCAGCGAACATATCCATGATTCGGAAACGGGCAGTAGAGGGAGGGGCAGCGTGGAAGCGGCTGGAGACAGCCTATTGCAGGGATTCTAGCTTTGGGGCACTGATAACGGCACTGCTTCCGCTTCCGCCGGTATGGTGCACCACGAGCCCGGTGGTGATGGCAGCACTGAGGATCTGGGGTCAGTGGAGAGGGCACAGGGGGGAGGTAGGAGCCTCAGTCTGGACCCCGATACGAAACAACCACAGGTTCGTCCCGGGTAGAATGGACGGAGGGTTTCTAAGCTGGCACAGAGCAGGTATCAAAAGGATGGGGACTTGTTTATAGATGGGATCTTTGCTAGCCTGAGGGCACTGGAGGAGAAATTCAGGTTGCCCCCAGGGAATACCTTTAGGTACCTGCAAGTCCGCGCTTTCTTGAAGAAGCAGGTGGTGGAATTTCCGCTGCTACCTGCCCGCAGGATACAGGACAGGGTGGTCTCGGGCATGTGGGTAGGAGACGGAAAGGTATCAGACATATACCAGGAGCTGCAGGAGGCGGAGGAGGCCTCGGCGGAGGAGCTGAAGGGCAAGTGGGAGGAGGAGCTTGGTGAGGAGCTGGATGAGGGCCTGTGGGCAGACATCCTGGGCAGGGTCAATTCCTCCTCATATTGTGCCAGGCTGAGCTTGATTCAGTTTAAGGTGGTACACCGGGCGCACATGACAACGGCAAGAATGAGCAAGTTCTTTGGGGTGGAGGACAGGTGTGTGAGGTGTTCAGGGAGCCCAGCAAATCATGTCCATATGTTTTGGGCATGCCCGGCACATAAAGAATTCTGGCGAGGCTTTGCAAAGGCTATGTCCAAGGTCTTGGACACTCGGGTAAAGCCGAGTCTGGGGATAGCGATATTTGGGGTGTGTAGCGCACAAAGACTCCGAGAGACGAATAGAGTGAAGTCGATGAGGCTTTATTAAGCGTGACTGTTCCCCCGCAGTTCAGTAGTAGACTGCCTGCGGGGGAGGACTCCTGGTACTTATACTCCGCCTTCAGGGCGGAGCTAGAGGTCAACGTCCAACCAGGACCCGGGTTCTGTCAGCCAATGACATCACGGCTTCACAGTCCCACATGACCCCTAATGCATACTACCACATTCACCCCTTGTTAAAAATGAACCCGGCGGGGTGATGCTTCGCATGGTGGTAAGGGTTTACAAGGCTGGTCCTGGGAGGAAAACTTTTGCATGTTATTACAGTATGTACAAGGTTGTTTTTTTCGAACTATTTACAGTAATCGTCAGGAAAAAAAGACAAAATGTTCTCGTTAAAAGTCCACATATTGTAGTGTTCGATCGACGCCACGAGTCGGTCGGGCGGTCTGGTCGTCCGTGTCGATCGCCTCGGCCCCGGTGGTGGTGGTGGTGCTTGTTCCGGTGTTGTCGTCTCCGGGAGCCTTACGGTTTCAGCTTGGGCTTCACTCCTGGTCGGGCCTGGGAGGAGGACCGATCCTCCTGGGAAGGGGGCGGTCGCGGGGTGCGGCGGTGGCAGGAAGGGGGTGATTGGTGTCAGGGGTGTGTGTGTGTTGCCGGCGGGCGCCAGATCTCGCAGGGAGACCGTGTCCTGTCGGCCGTCGGGGTACTCCACGTAAGCGTACTGCGGGTTCGCGTGAAGGAGGTGAACCCTTTCGACCAACGGGTCCGACTTGTGCGCCCGCACATGTTTTCGGAGCAAGATGGGTCCTGGGGCCGCCAGCCAGGTCGGCAGCGACGTTCCAGAGGAGGACTTCCTGGGGAAGACAAGGAGGCGCTCATGCGGCGTTTGGTTAGTGCTAGTACAGAGTAGTGACCGGATGGAGTGGAGGGCGTCCGGGAGGACCTCCTGCCACCGTGAAACTGGGAGGTCCCTGGACCGTAGGGCCAGTAGGACGGTCTTCCAGACTGTGCCGTTCTCCCTCTCTACTTGCCCGTTCCCCCGGGGGTTGTAGCTGGTCGTCCTGCTCAAGGCTATACCGTTGCTGAGCAGGAACTGGCGCAGCTCGTCACTCATGAAGGAGGACCCCCTGTCGCTGTGGACGTATGCGGGGCAACCGAACAGTGTGAATATGGTGTTCAGGGCTTTAATGACTGTGGCCGCGGTCATGTCAGAGCAGGGGATGGCGAATGGGAAGCGGGAGTACTCGTCCACCACATTAAGGAAGTATATGTTGCGGTCGGTGGAGGGGAGGGGTCCTTTGAAACCCAGACTAAGGCGTTCAAAGGGGCGGGAAGCCTTAATCAGGTGCGCACCATCCGGCCTGAAAAAATGCGGTTTGCACTCTGCGCAGATGTGGCAGTTACTTGTGACTGTACGGACCTCCTCTAAAGAGTATGGGAGGTTGCGGGACTTAATAAAGTGGTAGAGCCGAGTGACCCCCGGGTGGCAGAGGTCCTCCTGGAGGGTTTGGAGGCGGTTAATTTGTGCGTTGGCACATGTGCCGCGGGATAGGGCATCGGACGGCTCGTTCAGCTTTCCGGGACGATACAAGATCTTGTAGTTGAAGGTGGCGAGCTCGATCCTCCTCCTTAAGATCTTGTCGTTTTTGATTTTGCCCCGCTGTGCATTATCGAACATGAAGGCTACCGACCGTTGGTCCGTGAGGAGAGTGAATCTCCTGCCGGCCAGGTAATGCCTCCAATGTCGCACCGCTTCCACTATGGCTTGGGGTTCCTTTTCCACTGAGGAGTGGCGGATTTCTGAAGCGTGGAGGGTTCGGGAAAAAAGGCCACGGGTCTGCCCGCTTGGTTAAGGGTGGCCGCTAGAGCTACGTCGGAGGTGTCGCTCTCGACCTGGAAGGGGAGGGACTCATCGATGGCGCGCATCGTGGCCTTTGCGATATCCGCTTTGATGCGGCTGAAGGCCTGGCAAGCCTCTGTCGACAGAGGGAAGGTCGTGGTCTGTATTAGGGGGCGGGCCTTGTCTGCGTACTGGGGGACCCACTGGGCGTAGTAAGAAAAGAACCCCAGGCAGCGTTTTAGGGCTTTTGAGCAGTGCGGGAGGGGAAATTCCATGAGGGCGCGCATACGTTCGGGGCGGGGCCTATTATCCCATTGCGCACTACGTAGCCCAGGATGGCTAGCCGGTTTGTGCTAAAAACGCACTTGTCCTCGTTGTACGTGAGGTTCAAGGCTTTAGCGGTCTGGAGGAATTTTTGGAGTTTGGCGTCGTGGTCCTGCTGATCGTGGCCGCAGATGGTTACATTGTTGAGATACGGGAACGTGGCCCGTAACCCGTGTTGATCAACCATTCAGTCCATCTCTCGTTGGAAGACCGAGACCCCGTTTGTGACGCCAAATGGGACCCTTAGGAAATGGTATAACTGCCCGTCTGCCTCGAAGGCTGTGTACTTGCGGTCACTTGGGCGGATGGGGAGCTGATGGTAGGCGGACTTGAGGTCCACGGTGGAGAAGACCTTATATTGGGCAATCCGATTGACCATGTCGGATATGCGGGGGAGAGGGTACGCATCTAGTTGTGTGTACCTGTTGATGGTCTGGCTATAGTCTATGACCATCCTTTGCTTCTCCCCTGTCTTTACTACTACCACCTGTGCTCTCCAGGGACTATTGCTGGCCTGGATTATGCCTTCCTTTAGTAGCCGCTGGACTTCGGACCGAATGAAGGTCCGGTCCTGGGCGCTGTACCGTCTGCTCCTAGTGGCGACGGGTTTGCAATCCGGGGTGAGGTTTGCAAACAAGGATGGGGGTTGCACCTTGAGGGTTGCGAGGCCGCAGATAGTGAGTGGGGGTATTGGGCCGCCGAATTTGAAGGTTAGGCTCTGTAGATTGCACTGGAAGTCTAATCCCAGTAATGTGGGGGCGCAGAGTTGGGGAAGGACGTCGAGCCTGTAGTTTTTGAACTCCCTCCCTTGCACCGTTAGGGTAACTATGCAGAAGCCTTTGATCTGTACGGAGTGGGATCCTGCAGCTAGGGAAATCTTTTGTGCGCTGGGACGGATGGTCAAAGAACAGCATCTTACCGTGTCGGGGTGGATAAAGCTCTCCGTGCTCCCGGAGTCGACCAGGCATGGTGTCTCATGCCCGTTTATCAGCACCGTTGTCGTCGTCGTCTGGAGCGTCCGGGGCCGTGCTTGGTCCAGCGTCATTGAAGCCAGACGTGGTTGTAATGGTTGAGCGTCTTCTTCGAACCCCATGGAGCCGTCGACACTGGGGTCCGTTGTTGCCGTCCAAGATGGCGTCGTGGGTGAACAAGATGGCTGCCCCCATGCATCGCACATGGCTGGGGGTCACAAGATGGCGGCGGGGGTGGACAAAATGGCCGCCCCCATGCGACGCACAGGTCAGGGGTGGTCCAAGATGGCGGCGCCCTTCCTCCCCTCGTGGTGGCCGGGACCCAAAATGGCGACGCCTGCGGGTCGCACATGGGGCGCTGGGGGGGGGGTTGGGGAGCGTTAGGAACGCGCAGGGCTCCCTCTTCTCTGGGGACAGCGGTGGCCGGGACCCAAAGTGGTAGCGCCGGCGGGTCATACATGGGACGCGGGGGGGGGGGGGGGGCGGTGGGGGGTTGGGGAGCGTAAACGGTGTGCAGAGCTCCCTGTTCTCCGGGGAGAGCGGTGGTCGGGACCCAGAGTGGTAGCACCGGCGGGTCATACATGGGGCGCTGGGGGGGTTGGGGAGCGTAAACGGCGTGCAGGGCTCCCTGTTCTCCCAGGACAGCGGCGACCTCGCGGGACCGGCACACAGCCGCGAAATGGCCCTTTTTCCCGCAGCTCTTACAGATCGCTGCGCGGGCCGGGCAGCGCTGCCGGGGATGTTTCGCCTGGCCACAGAAATAGCAGCAGGCTCCCCCGGTGCGACTTGGCGTTTGAACCGCGCAAACCTGTGGGGTGTCCGGGGGGGGGGGGGGGTGGGTTTGTCGCGACGGGTGCGTACGGAGCCCAATGGGCTGCTGCGCGGTCGGGGCCGTAGGCTCGGGTATTTCGCGCGGCCACGTCTAGGGAGGCTGCTAGGGCCCGTGCCTCTGGGAGTCCTAGCGACTCTTTTTCTAGAAGTCTTTGGCGGATTTGGGAGGAGTTCATACCTGCCACAAAAGCATCGCGCATTAACATGTCCGTGTGTTCATTTGCGTTCACCGGCGGGCAGCTGCAGGCCCGCCCCAAAATTAGAGGCGCGGCGTAGAATTCATCTATCGATTCTCCGGGACTTTGCCATCTCGTTGCGAGTTGATAGCGAGCGTAGATCTGGTTTACTGGGCGGACATAGAGACGTTTTAGTGCTGCGAACGCCGTCTGGAAATCCTCTGCGTCTTCGATGAGGGAGAAGATCTCCGTGCTTAACCTCGAGTGCAGGACCTGTAGTTTTTGGTCTTCTGTGACCCGGCCGGTGGCCGTTCTGAGGTAGGCCTCGAAACAAGTCTGCCAGTGCTTGAAAGCTGCTGCTGCGTTCACTGCGTGGGGGCTGATCCTCTGGCATTCCGGGATGATCCTGAGCTCCATAGTCCTTTAGTCACGCTTAATAAATTGTAGCGCACAAAGACTCCGAGAGACGAATAGAGTGAAGTCGATGAGGCTTTATTAAGCGTGACTGGTCCCCCGCAGTTCAGTAGTAGACTGCCTGCGGGGGAGGACTCCTGGTACTTATACTCCGCCTTCAGGGCGGAGCTAGAGGTCAACGTCCAACCAGGACCCGGGATCTGTCAGCCAATGACATCACGGCTTCACAGTCCCACATGACCCCTAATGCATACTACCACAGGGTGTCAGAAGATCCGGGAGTGCAGGAGCCGAAAGAGGCCGGGGTCCTGGCATTTGCCTCCTTGGAAGCCGGAGACGGCTCTTGTTAATGTGGAGGGATGCGAAACCCCCAAGTGTGGTGACTTGGATCAGTGACATGGCTGGGTTTCTAGGTTTGGAGAGGATACAGTTTGCCTTCAGAGGGTTCTTGCTGGGGTTCTCCAGGCGGTGGCAACCGTTCCTTGACTTTCTCGCAGAACGTTAAGTGAGGAGGTCAGCAGCAGCAGCAAACCGGAGGGGGGGGGGGGGGGGGGGGCGTGGGAGGTGGGGAACTGTATGGGTTGTGTAAGATTTTTCTTGTAAATGGTAGCTATCCCACCTTGTTTTGTTAAGCTGTTATTTTTGTTAAAATTCTGGAAAATTTTGAATAAAAATCCGGCCCCACCCAACATCCACCCTGGAGATTGGATATTACTTTGCTGGCTGATTTATTAAGAAAAAAATTGCGAGCGCCTGTTCACCTCTATTGACGACTACATCAAATTAAATACGTCCGACTCAATCTCCCCTTCCACGTTATTTCTTATGTCACACATGTGCTAAAGATTATATAGTTAGAATAGCAGAGGCTGGTGGACTCCATTTTAGAGGTAGATCACCAGTACTCGCTCAATCCTTTTGAGATCTATAAGCAAGCAGGAAACAGTTGCAGACCCAATTCGAGCTACTGACCACTGATGAGGCCATACGTCAGATACAGTGCTCCAGAGGTACTTTTTACGAATGCGGGGAAAAGGCCAGTTGTCTTTTGTCTTACCAGGTGACCTCCCGTGTGATCCCCCAGACACTCAACCCGAGAGGCAACCTTGTTTCTGCCCCTCGCCAGATCAATGTGACTTTTAAATCCTATTACGGTGACCTGTGTAAATCTGAGGTCCTCCCACGGAGAAGTCGATTGTGTCTGAGTTTGTGGATAACCTACCTATCCAAATTGTCAAAGCAGACGAGTTGTGAGTTGGACTCCCCATTATGCCCCAACGAGATTTTAAAATGTATTGGGCTGAGGCAGGCTGGTATGGCCTCTGGCCCAGATGTCTTTCCAATCAAATTTTATTATGTTTTTTAAAACTATTTTTAATCAAGGCTTTTCAACAAAATAGAAATATAAAAATACCAAAAGAACAGCAAAAAAACCATCATATCAACCCACCCAAAACCCCTGTCGTGTTGGGTGTCCTGCTGCACAAATGATCCAACGCGGCTTGTTTTATTGTCTAAACAACTGTAACATTTAACTACTGGCTTGGGTACGTGTTTCACCAGCTAACCTGTGGACCCAGCCCTAGCACTATCTTAGTGAGGCACTCAGCACATGGTCTACGTCTGAGTGGCGCGCTGTGAGCTCTGTGCTCTGAGCTATCTCCTGGTAGAATGAGCTGGAACTGTGGTGTTCCCTGTTTTATAGTGAGTGTGCTCTCACTGGTGATTGGCTGCGATGTTATGTGTGTGCTGATTGGTCCAACTGCCTGTCCATCAGTGTGTGTGTGATTGCACCGTGATATGCTGATGTGGATATCATGACAACCCCGACCCTTTGGCCTTTCTAACACCGATCCCCAACCTAGTCCCCCCCCCCCCCCCCCCCCCCCATCCCCCGCTGAGCCCTCAATCCTCCTTGAAGAAATCGATGAACGGTTTCCACCTCCAAGTGAACCCACCTACCGACCCCCGCAGAGCGCACTTGATCTCTAACGGCAGGAATTCTGCCAGGTCACTCATCCACACCCCTCCCTTCGGTGGTTCCAAGTCCCTCCAACATAACAAAATCCGTCTCCGAGCAATCGGGGAGGCAAAGGCCAATACATCGGCCCCTCTTTCCCCTCCTGTACTCCCGGGTCTTCCGACACCCCAAATATCATCGCCTCCGGCCTCGGGCCCACCCTCACCCCCAGAACCTCAGACATAACACCCGAGAACCCCTGTCAGAACCCCCTCAGTCTTGGACATGCCCAAAACCTGTGGACATGATTAGCACCCCAACACACCCCCACCCTTGCGCATCGCCCACACCCACTCTCCACACCTCAAAAAATCTGCTCATCCTTGCTACCGTCACATGGGCCCTTTGCACCACTTTAAACAGGATGAGGCTTAACCTCACACACGACGAGGACGCATTCATCTTCCGTAAAGCCTCAGCCCATGTCCAGCCCTCAACCCCTCCTCCTACTTACGTTTAACATCCTCCACCCAGTTACCCTCGCACTCCATCAATTCCTTGTAAATATCCAAACCTTCCCTCCCCTATTTTGTCCTCCGACAGAAGCTTATCTTGCAGCATCAGAGGTGGAAACCCTGGGAAAGATGGCACCTCTCTCCTCACAAAATCCCAAACCTGCAGGTATCCAAAACCATTCCCCTTAGGCAACTCAAACAATTCCTCCAACTCCTCCAGCCCTGCAAATTTTCCCACTATAAACAGGTCCCTGAAGTACTCATTCACGCCTGCCGCCACCCCCGAAACTTTGCATCCAGCCTCGCCGGCACAAACCTATGGTTATCGCAAATAGGTGCCCGCAACAACACGCCCTCCAACCCCAAAGGCTGCCTACACTGCCCCCACAACCCCAGAACTGACACCTTCAAAGGACTAATGGAATACCTGGCCGGCAAGAACAGCAGAGGCGCCAACAACAGCAGAGGTGCCCTCAAGCATGCCCTCCTGCATGATGCCGCCTCCACCCGTTCCCAACGTGATCTCTCTTCCATGACCCATTTCCTCATCTTCGCAACGTTTGCAGCCCAATAATAATTTATCAAATTCGGCAACACCAGCCCGACTCCAGAAAAGCCCGTCGCGGGGACTTCCCCACCCACACACACTCCGAGATCAACCCACTGACTTTTCTGAAAGACAATTTTGGGACAAAGTAAGGGAGGTTCTGAAAAACGAACAGAAATCTAGGCAGCACCGTCATTTTAACTGTCTGCACCCGTGTTGCCAATGACAACGGCACAGCATCCCACCTTCTAAAATCCGCCTTTAATCCCCTCTACCAATCGAGCCAAATTCAACCTATGCAGCTGGGCCCAGCTTCACCCCACTTGAATACCGAGGCATCTAAAGCTCATCCCCACCACCCTAAATGGCAGCTCCCCTAACCTCCTTTTAGGAACCCTGGCAGTGCCAAACAGCTGTATGTTGGCATTGCCAGGGTTCCTAGGTGCCAAGGAAGTGCCAGGGAATGACCATGCCTTGTTCCTGACCATTCGGGGGCTTCAATGGCCTCCAAGACCCCCTAGTGGCTATCACACCTGATCTGCGCTTGTGGAGACCAGTTCTAATTGGCGCCCAGTTGAGGCCCCGCCGCGCGGCTAGTGACTCCTGGATGCTGGGTGAATGCAGCATCAAGTTGGCTGTGCATATTTAAATGAGCCGGATGGCTCATTTAAATATCGTTACCTGAATAATGCCCAGCGAAGGCATGATCCAGATCACGCCAGGCGCCACAAGTCAGGTGACTCACGTGAGGTTTTGTGCCTGGTGCGAAGCCCGATTTGGGCCTCTCCCGCGATTCACCCTTGGTGTGACGTGGTGATAGAATTACAGCCAACAGGTCATCATTTGCAAAAAAAGAAATCCAATTCTTTCACAAACTTTAAGACTCCAAAATAGGGCACTGCTTTTTGTAAGAATTTGTAATCCTCTCATATAATAATAAATCAAATATAGAATTTCATAACAATGTCTTATATACTCCCCCTGTCATTCGGATTTAAATTGTTTTTTTTACGTAACTGACATTTAATCCACCTTGGAGACCTATTATTCTTAAATGAAAGAATGCAAATCATATTTCATTGTTTCTAACTACCACGCAGTGGTTCAGTTTAATTTCTGTGTTACTTACTCACTTTTGGGATTCATTTTGGATATATCTGAATTGCATATCATAATTTCCCTTCAAGAGTTCCTGAAGAAATCTGATTAACCAGGGTTTGGAAGTAAAAGTGCTTCGCCAATAGATGGCCCACAATATATGTGCTACAATCTGATTAAATAATTCTCTTCCGAAACCCTTCTCCCTCCCCTCCAATGCTCCCCCCACCCCACCACCACCACCACCACACACACAACCTCTGTTTCTGATTTAAACCCTTGCCAGTGTCTGTGACTGAGTTATAAAAAAAATCCCAGGCTGTGACTGGTAGGATGGCAGAGACTTAGGTCTATGCTACGAGAACAGTCTGAACGCTTTTCTGTGAAGAGGGTTCTGTATACAGGGCTGACTGCTTGGTCTTTGTTCAGTGTCCTTGGCAGAATCTGAAAGAACCAGGCCTGCAATGAACAGGCCAAGAGTGTCACTCAGTGAAAATAATAAACCATTGTCTTCATTAAACAACCCTTGTTTTAGCAAATAGATCCCTGAAATTGAAAAAGTGGTCAGGGGGGCGGAATGGGGGGGGGGCTTAAAAAAATTACTGAGAGAGGAGTCTTTGTTTCACTCTTTGGTTACTTACAGAGGAGATTCATATTCAAATAGACTGGGGTTGTGAATTGGTCGTTCACACATTCTCATGCACCCAGGAAGGCTATGATTATAGCTAATTACAATGACGAATGTAATTTTAACAAGAGTGCTCAATCACATTGTTGTTCATGCATGAAGCAAGCACGGAGAATCAATGGAGGTGTGATTTCAGCAATTACCAACAATGCAAGTGTTTGGGGAAAACTGAATGAATCTGAAAGATAAAATAAGGTGTAACTTATCAGTTCACACTGAATTTGTAGACTTTACTGTTTTACCCAGATTTTCAAAAAGTGCTAGAATGTCAAGTATACATCATCTGTTTCTCTCCATACATATATTTTTAGTTGACTCAAATGCTACTGTCCCACTTGGTTGTTGTCTCTCATTAGCTGTGGTTCCATGGTATTATTTTAATCTTTGAGATGGCTCATCATCACCTCATCAAGGGCAGTTAGGGGTGGGCAATAAATGCTGGCTTTACCATTGATGCGCACATCCAAGAAGGAATATAAAGAATCAGAAAGACTTCAATCCCACTCCAGAGAATTGAGCATAAAATTTAGGCTGACACTGTGGTGTTGTATTAAAGGAATGTTGTACTGTTGAATGTTCTGTCTTTCTGATGAAGGTAAATCAAGGACCTAACTGCCCTCTCAGTTGGATGTAAAGAGCCCATTACATTAGTTTGAAGAAGAGTAGGCAGATTTTCCTGGTGTCCTTGCCAATTTTTAACCTGCCTCAACTAACACCATTAATGGAGATTATCTGATAATTATTTAATTTTTTTTCCTTGTATCACTCTCAACACACATCCCCCTTCCGTGCCCCAATACAACCTCTTTATCCACCCCTAGAAAAAGCCATCACCCTATCCATTTACAACTGCACTTTCAAAATTCCAGCTACCTAGCATTTGGCTATCTTTTCACCACAGTAGTTTTCATAGAATCCTAGAATTTAAAATGCTGAAGGAGGCCATTGTCATAATATACATCTATGTATATAATGGAGTGCAGACAGGCAGTGATTGACACACAGGATGACCAGTAAGCACACAGAACAGAGCAGCCAATCACCAGATAGGACATGACCACTACAAAGCCAGAGGGCACTAGTTTTCCCACGCTCTCGGGACCCAGCCTCTGGGACACTCAGAGTTAGTGAGCTGGCCAGTGCAAACACCATGTGGTAGCTAGTAAGTCTGGTTAGGCTAGTATTAGGTTTCCAGTCAAGTCAGCATAATGTCAACCCACAGTTGAACATGTATAATAGTTGAGATGTTAAATAAAATCGTGTTGCACCTTATCAAGTGTTGGAAGTCTGTCTCTCGCTGTACTGCATCAAGTGCAGTCCACATCGACCCAGTCTACCCGACACATCATGGTACCAGTGAGTGATGCTGAAAATTGACGGACCTACCTTGAGTGAATCAGCATTGACCAGCAAACAGATGGACCTACCTTGAGTGAATCAGCGTGACCAGCAAACAGCCATCCGGTGACATGAAAAACGTCTGCCCTCCTCCGCAGCTCCGCATCGCCGGCAACCTCGGTGCAAATTGGAAGATCTTCAAACAAAAGTTCCAACTCTATCTAGAAGCCACCGACCTCGAGGCCGCATCGGACGCCAGGAAGATCACACTATTCCTCTCCACAGCCGGGGACCACGCCATCCACATCTACACTCCCTTACATTTGCTGAAGGCGAAGACAAAACAAAATTTAAAACAGTCCTACCGAAGTTCGACAGCCACTGCGATATTGAGGTGAATGAGAGCTTTGAACGGTACATTTTCCAGCAGAGGCTTCAGGGTAAGGATGAACCTTTTCAATCCTTTCTGACCCATCTCCGCATCCTCGCGCAGTCATGTAACTATTACTCGACCACTGATTCCATGATCCGGGATCAGATCGTTTTCGGGGTCCACTCTGATTCCCTTCGCCAGCAGCTCCTGAAATTCAAGCACCATCGCCATCGAAACGTGCGTTCTCCACGAAAATGCTAACAATCGGTACTCCCACATCAGGGCGGCAGAAACGGCAAAGCTAACCTCCCACTAGGCGGAACGGGTGCAGGCCATCGCATAAATGCAGGGCCTAAGTATGGGCCGAGAGTGACCATTCCGCGCGCTTTTCCCGGGCCCCTGCGCATGCGCGCCACGACCGCGGGGACGGCGAGACCAACGACCAGACTGCGCAGATGCGTACGTCGTTCGACCGCAATGCGCATGCGCGATGGCGCACGGAACGCATTGACGTTGGCGTCATGTCGTGTCCGAATTGTGGCTCCGCCCATTTAAAGCGGCAATGTCCAGCAAAATCACGACGGTGTCTACAGTGTGGCAAGCTTGGCCACTACGCAGCCCTTTGCAGATCTTCTCCACTGCCCAGCATCCAGCGATCCCAGCCGCGGCGCAGAAGCATCCATTCAATACAGCAGGCCATGCCAGACTCCGACTCCGACAGCCCAACATATCCTGATGTTGCATGCCTCAAATCTCCATACCGGGTGGGCATCATTACGAAGCATGCGCTGCCTTTCTGCAATACAGCGAAGCACCTCCCGATCCTCAGCGTGGATCCCGACGACGAGTAGTGTGCTGTCCTCACAATCAACAAGGCTCGCATCCGGTTCAAACTGGACACCGGCGCATTGGCGAACCTCATCTCCAAATCCAATCTCGACACCATCCGCGTCAGACCAAGCATTCTTCCACCGGCCTGCCAGCTCCTTGACTACAATGGCAATGCCATAGCTGCCAGTGGCTCATGCCAACTCGGAGTTTCCAATAAGTCATTTAAAGCGACACTGCAATTTGAGATCGTGGGACCTGACAGAGCATCCCTGTTCGGTGCTCGGGCCTGCAAACTCCTGAACTTGGTCCAGCGAGTCCACACCATGTCATCCTCACAGGTGATGGCCTCACCTGACGAGAACTTCCAGACTGAAATTGATGACATCATCACGCAGTACCACAGCGTGTTCGACGAAATGGGCACACTTCCATACCGATAAAAAACCCTGCTCAAACCAAACGCCACCCATGTGATCCACGCACCACGTCGGGTGCCGGCACCCCTCAAGGACAACATGCAGTAGCTAGTAAGTCTGGTTAGGTTAGTATCAGGGGCGGGATTCTCCGACCCCCCCGCCGGGTCGGAGAATCGCCGGGGGCTGACCTAAATCCCGCCCCCGCCGGTTGCCGAATTCTCCGGCACCAGATATTCGGCGGGGGCAGGAATCGCGCCACGCTGGTTGGCGGCACCGCCCCCCCCCCCCGCGATTCTCCGGCCCGGATGGGCCGAAGTCCCGCTGCTAAAATGCCTGTCCCGCCGGCGTAGATTAAACCACCTACCTTATCGGCGGGACAAGGCGGCGCGGGCGGGCTCCGGGGTCCTGGGGGGGGCCCCACGGTGGCCTGGCCCGTGATCGGGGCCCACCGATCCGCGGGCGGGCCTGTGCCGTGGGGGCACTCTTTCCCTTCCGCCTTCGCCACGGTCTCCACCATGGCGGAGGTGGAAGAGACTCCATCCACTGCGCATGCGCGGAAATGCCGTCAGCGGCCGCTAACACTCCCGCGCATGTGTCGCCCGGAGATGTCATTTCCGCGCCAGCTGGCGGGGTACCAAAGGCCTTTTCCCGCCAGCTGGCGGGGCGGAAATTCGTCCGGCGCGGGCCTAGCCCCTTAAGGTTGGGGCTCGGCCCCCCAAGATGCGGAGCATTCCCGACTGATTTGTGCCGTTTTGGGCGCCATTCGGCAGACATCGCGCCGATACCGGAGAATTTTGCCCCAGGTCTCCAGTCAAGTCAGCATAGTGTTAACCCACAGTTGAACATGTATACTAGTTTAGATGATAAATAAAATCGTGTTGCATCTTATCAAGTGTTGGAGGTCTGTCACTCGCCACACCGCATGACGTGCAGTCCACATCGACCCAGCCTACCCAACACATCAGTCATTTGGCCCATCGAGTCTGCACCAGCCCTTCGAAAGAGCCCACCCGATCCCCGTAACCCAGTAACCCCACTTAAAGTTTTTGAGCACTAAGGGCAATTTAGCTAGGCCAATCCACCTAACCTGCACATCTTTGGACTGTGGGAGGAAACCAGAGCACCCAGAGGAAACCCACGCAGACAAGGGAAGAACGTGCAGACTTGGCACAGGCAGTGACCCAAGCCGGGAATCGAACCTGGGACCCTGGAGCTGCTAACCACTGTGCTACCGTGCTGCCCATGTAGCTACTGTAGCTACTGGTGTAGTCAACTGCATCTTTACCTCCAATAGGCCCCAGTTTTAGTCTCCAATAAAACCATTGCTCATTCTGAATTCTGGTTGTTCCCCCAGTATGGTCCTCAACATCAGATCTGGCAGGACCATGTAAAAATCTATTGGGTCATGTTCTCATCTGCTAAAATGGACCATACTGCAAGCTATTTTCTTAAAATCCTGTCGCCTCCACCCTTACCTCCAAGAACAAGTGCAAGGAATATATGGACTTCTTTGTCACTAAGACTGATCACCTAACTTCCCTTCCTGGCCAATATTGTATATCGATCTCATTCATTCAGGTATTCTCCCTCTCATCTTTGAATCTGCATCATCACCCCTCCCCCCAAAAATCTCCAACTTTCTTTACAAACTTCCATCTCACCTCCAGTCTTCCTATCCTATGCAAAGTCCTTGATTTGTCACCTCACAAATCTATTCCCATCTTTCCTGGAACTCTATGTTTGCATCGCTCCAATCAGGTTTCTGCCTATCATGGTACTGAAAAGGTCATTATCAAAGTCATAAATTACATCCTGTGTGACTGTGACAAAGGTTAATTTTCCTTCCTTGTGCTTCTCAACCAGCCTGCAGCCTTTGTCACGGTTGACCACACCTTTTCCAAAGTCTCTCCATTGTCGTCAGGCTGGGAGGAACTTCACTCACCCGGTTTCATTCTTATCTACCAAATGATAGCCAGAGAGAAATTGAAATTTCTTCTCTTCATGCTCCTGCATAGTAACCTGTTGTATTCTTAAGGATCTATTGTTAACCTCTTCCTGTTTCTCACAATGACATCATCCAAAAGCAGAGTTACTTTTGGCATCAACGTTAACGATACTGTTACAATTCTGTTCAGGACTTTTAACATTTAAAGATGAAATCCAAACACCCGGCAATTAACTAACAGAACTATGCCACAATATCTCATGTTTTTTTTAGCAGGGGCAGCATGGTGGCGCAGTGGTGAGCACTGCAACCTCATGGTGCCGAGGTCCCAGGTTTGATCCCAGCCCCGGGTCACTGTCCGTGTGGAGTTTGCACATTCTCCCCGTGTTTGCGTGGGTTTCGCCCCCACAACCCAAAGATGTGTAGAGTAGGTGGATTGGTCACGTTAAATTGCCCCTTGATTAGAAATAATGAATTGGGTACTCTAAATTTTAAAAATAAATGTTTATTTTTAGCAAAACAAACTTTACAGTATACATAAAGAGAAATTAACAAAACAGCGAACACTAACTTAACACAATAACTTATAAAGAATTATGCTATGAACTCTGTTCTACCTTTTACTTTCCCAAGAATTCCCTTGCCTTACAAAATCTTGAAGATTCGCTCACTTTTCCTGGGACCACACCAAAAGGAGCCTTCTGGAAATTATTTTAATCCTCTTTGACATTCCAGCTATTCCTCGAAGTGCAAATTACATGGGAATCCTTCCATCTGCTTTTGGCTAAACAATCCTCAAATTTTCTTTCAAAAACCTCACGGCTGTGGACTCTTCAGCTCCTTGTCCTGGCTTTGGACATACATATAAACCTTTTTTCCCAGTCTGCTCCCACAGCTTCTGTACAGCTCTTTCCAAGCTAACTACTTAAGCTGCAGAATTTGCAGCCTCTGAGCTGCTCTCACAGCCACAGTATTTGTATCGCAGCTCCAGTTCAATTTGTGGTCAATGGTAACTCCCAGGATGTTGATAGTGGGAGATTCATTGAATGTCAAGGGAAGATGGTTACATTTTCTCTTATTGGAGATGGTCATTGCGTGGCACTTGTGTGGCATGTATGTTACTTGCCACTTATCAGCCCAAGCCTGAACATTGTCCAGGTCTTACTGCATATGTACACAGACTGCTTCAGTATCTGAGAAGTCACAGGGGCTGTTTAGCACAGGGCTAAATCGCTGGCTTTGAAAGCAGACTAAGGCAGGCCAGCAGCACGGTTCAATTCCCGTAACAGCCTCCCCGAACAGGCGCCGGAAT
The DNA here is from genome assembly GCF_047496885.1 of Scyliorhinus torazame. Lineage (NCBI taxonomy): Eukaryota > Metazoa > Chordata > Chondrichthyes > Carcharhiniformes > Scyliorhinidae > Scyliorhinus > Scyliorhinus torazame. Next base: position 240,932,105 of record NC_092707.1, read on the forward strand.
GTGGCGACTAGGGGCTTTTCACAGTAACTTCATTTGAAGCCTACTTGTGACAATAAGCGATTTTCATTCATTTCATTTCAAATGGTACTCAATATTGTGCAATCACCAACAAACATCCTCATTTCTGACCTTATGATGACGGAAAGATCATTGCTGAAGCAACTGAAGATGGTTAAACCTAGGATACTACCCTGAGGAGCTCCTGCAGTGATGTCCTGAGACTGAAGTTATTGGCCTCAAACAACCACAACCATCTTCCTTTGTGTTAGGTATGTCCCAAACCAGTGGAGAGTTTTCACGCTGATTCCACGCAACAACGCACAAGATTTTCCTTCCTGAAAGGACATTCGTGATCTTGATGGTTTTTTTATGATAATCAATGATTTTTTCATGGTCACCATTATTGAGAGGAGGTTTCAATTCCAGATTAATATGATTAAATTTAAATTCCACTAGCTGCCATGATGGTATTTGTAACCGTGTCCCTAAAGTATCAGCCTGAGCCTTTGGATTCTAGTCCAGTGATGTTGCCACTATGCCATCAACTCCCTACATAATGCAAATAAACTACCTCTCAAAGTTTTCTTTCATTCTGGGAAACCATACGAATAACTTCTATCTCTAATGGAATTTTACAACCCACTTTCCCAGAATTGCAAGTTTCTTGTATGGAGCTAACGATAGACACCTGGCTCTACCAAGCGATCTAAAAATGGGTAATCTATTACAGTGTTTTTAAAACTTTTTTTGCCCGGGACCTATTTTTACCAACCGCCCATCCTTTGCGACCCACGCCAGCTGAACTTCACAACCTACGCCGCCCTAACTTCGCAACCCACCATTTTCGCTTAGCTTTTTTAAAACATAAATTTAGAGGACCCAATTATTTTTTTTCCAATTAAGGGGCAATATAGCATGGCCAATTCACCTACCATGCACATCTTTTTGGGTTGTGGGGGGTGAGACCCACGCAGACATGGGAAGAATGTGCAAACTCGACGCAGACAGTGACCCGGGCCCGGGATTGAACCTTTGGTGCCGTGAGGCAGCAGTGCTAACCACTGTGCCACCGTGCTGTCCCCATTTCAGCTTACCGTTAATGTGACAGGTGAGCTTGCTTGGTCCTCACGATCTCACTTGTTTTGTCATTGAATGTTACATCTCTGCTAAGGACTTCAGCTGATTTAAGTTCTCACTGCATCCTTTGAAATAAATCGAGAGGTTTGTCCTCAAATTCACTATGTTTAGTCTTCAAATGCCTTTGAAGCTTTGATGGTTTTAATCTTTCATTTGCCAGTACTTCCCTGCATATAACACACATGAGCTTTGCATCCTCATTTGCATTGGCACAATTAATAAACTCATAACTGAAGAAATCACCTATATACTGCTTTGTTCCTAATTTCAGCTTATCTTTCATGGGTTGTTTCTGGAGCTCATACCAGCACTGCTGGCAGCTACAAAATGCAGGAATCTCTCTCGCGCCCAGAGAATGTTACGTCAGTGTACAGGACGCATGTGACCTGCTCTGTGCCGCCGCTTCTGGAGAGAAGACACCATCGATTTTTTTAAATAATCTGTTCCTGGGTCAACATGCTTACATCAGGAGGAGGTGGCCCACCTCGCGGGGCTCCAAGCCTGCACACATCTGAGGGGGCACACATGCGCGGGACAGTCTCGGCCGTTGGACACAATCATGAACACCGCGACCGTCCCGACACTCACCTGCAGATCGCGACTCGGAGTTTGGTGTTTATCTTCTAACTCTGACCTTGAAGGTAAACATTGCTTAGCTTTTATCTGTAATTAATTCCAAGCTCCTTTGAATTGCATTTATTTCATGATTGCTTATCAGTTTCTGATTCTGATGCCCCCATTTATGTTCAGTTAACACTTTAACCTGCAACCTAAACATGATAGGCACGATTCAGCGACTGCGGAGCACCCGGCGTGGATCTGGGCGCAATGGGTGAATTGTGCGAGAGCTTCAAATCGGGCTCCATGCCAGGCCAATTGCAATTCCCCCAACTCGCTCCGCCTGGCATGATCTGGGTCCCGTCCATTTAAATGAACCATTAGGCTCATTTAAATACCCGGATATTGCTTTCACCCACCGCCCATAAGTCGACGGCCGCACCTACGAGACCTTGCCAGGGCGCTGTTCAGCACCGATATTCACAAATGTAGACCAAGCATGACAGCACCTGCAGGATCTTGCAGGCCATTAGAGACATCCGGATGGTGGGCGACAGGGCAGGGTGTTATCTTGGCACTCCCCCGGCACCTTGGCACTGCCACCAAAGCACCGCAATTCTGTCATGCTGGCACAGTGGCAGGAAACATTGGGGGTGAAGAGGGCTCGTCTAGAGATCCAAGCAGCCTTCCAAAATGGCACCCTAATCCGCGAGGAAATGGTCCTGCTGGCAAGATCAGCTTGCCAGTGTAGGACAGCTACGTCAGTGTGGTCTCGATGGTGAGAAACCCCCCAAGGCCAAAGAAAACAGCAAAGTACAGTTGAATAGCGGGGTGAATGTCGGGCTGCATCCGCCAAAAAATACCCCAACCAAACACAACCAAAAGCGGACTTTAAGAGTTTTACCCTGAATCACGCCCGATGTTCCTGAATCTCAAAGTTCAATTTAAACATCGGGGGCGAAATTCTCCGTTATCGGCGGAAAGTCCGCCGATCGGCGCAAAAAACAGCGCAAATCCCACTTGCGTCACGTCATAAAAATGGGTCGATAGTCTCCGGCCCGAAATGGGCTAGCAGCGACGTAACGGGATCCGCGCTTGCGCAGTGGTTCACGCCGTGCAGCGTCATACGCGCTGCACGGCGTGACGGCTCATAAGGCCGCGCAGCTCCCCCCCACCCGACCGGAACACCCGACCGCAACACCCAACTGGATGGCTGGCCGTCGCTCAGCCCCGAGGTTCGAGTCACGCGATGTGGAGGCGCTCCTGGACGCGGTGGAGCAGAGGAGGGACGCCCTGTATCCCGGGCATGGCCGCAGAGTTGCCCCACGCCACAGCCGGCGTCTGTGGAGGGAAGTGGCAGAGGCCGTCACCGCTGTGGCCCTGGCACCACGGACAGGCACCCAGTGCCACAAGAAGGTGAACGACCTCGTCAGAGCAGGCAGGGTGAGCCTCCCCCATATCCCCCCCCTCCCCCATATCCCCCCTCCCCATATCCCCCCTCCCCCATATCCCCCATATCCCCCCCTCCCCATATCCCCCCTCCCCCATATCCCCCCTCCCCCATATCCCCCCTCCCCCATATCACCCCCTCCCCATATCCCCCATATCCCCCCATATCCCCCCTCCCCCATATTCCCCCCTCCCCCATATCCCCCATATCCCCCCTCCCCCATATCCCCCCCTCCCCCATACCCCCCATATCCCCCCTCCCCCATATCCCCCTCCCCCATATCCCCCTCCCCCATATCCCCCCTCCCCCATATCCCCCCCTCCCCCATATCCCCCTCCCCCATATCCCCCTCCCCCATATCCCCCCTCCCCCATATCCCCCATATCCCCCCCTCCCCCATATCCCCCTCCCCCATATCCCCCCTCCCCCATATCCCCCATATCCCCCCTCCCCCATATCCCCCCTCCCCCATATCCCCCTACCCCATATCCCCCATATCCCACCTCCCCATATCCCCCCTCCCCCATAGCCCCCATATCCCCCCTCCCCCATATCCCCCCTCCCCATATACCCCATATCCCCCCTCCCCCATATCCCCCCTCCCCCATATCCCCCCCTCCCCATATCCCCCATATCGCCAAGTGAATCCAGCCCGAACCTTAACCTCTGCAATGCACGCGCAACCGATGGCGTGCATTCATATACCTGCCTAACACTGTTGCCTTTTACCCCTGCCACCACCTCCCCCCCCACCCACAGGAGAAGCGCGCACACAACAATAGGGAGCATGTGAGGACTGGAGGAGGGCCCGCTGATGAGAGGCCGCTGACCGTACACGAGGAAAGGGCCCTGGAACTGGCTGGCGGACCTGAGGACCGGGAGGTTGCTGATGCAGAGGTCGGGGGCCCACCAGCAAGTGAGCCACCGACAGCCCGTCCCCATATCCCCCCCCCCCCCCCCATCTCCCCCTCCCCCGTATCACTTGATCACTGCCTGATGTCTAACCATGCATGCTTCATTGTGTATCGCAGGACCAAACGTCCAGGCACCCATCCCCGCAGATGCACACCGCCCGCAGGATGCCCCTCGGAGACCACAGGAGACGGAGAGACCCGCACCCTGCAGCATGCGACGCCCGCAGGATGCCCCTCGGAGACCACGGGAGACAGAGAGACCCGGACCCTCCAGCATGCGACGCCCGCAGGATGCCCCTCGGAGACCACGGGAGACGGAGAGACCCGGACCCTCCAGCATGCGACGCCCGCAGGATGCCCCTCGCACACCACGGGAGACGGAGAGACCTGGAGCAACAGGGAGACGACACCCCCGTCACGTGCGGGAGCGACCACCCAGCGATGAGGGGGGCAGCCACAGGCCCCCGTCACATCCGAGCCAGGACACCACTACCCAGGACACCACTACCCAGGACACCACTACCCAGGACACCACTACCCAGGACACCACTACCCAGGACACCCCTACCCGGGACAGCACTACCCAGGACACCCCTACCCAGGACACCACTACCCAGGACACCCCTACCCAGGACACCCCTACCCGGGACAGCACTACCCGGGACAGCACTACCCAGGAAGACGAAATACCGGACAGTGACTCAGAGTGGATGGGTGGAGACGAACCCCCACCCCAAAGTGCCATGGACTCAGTGTGGGACGAAGAGCACGACACAACGCCACTGCTGTCACCAACACCCTCCACCATCGCAGAAACACTCACCACGGTTGGGCACTTTAGTGATGAGGCGTCTGGTACACTCACTGGTGCGCACAACACAGCGGTCCCGGTACAGCAGGTGGAGGTAGGAGCAGCAGAGGGACCGGGCGGTCGGAGGGCAGCCCAGGCCAAGCGAACATCTGCCGCCCAGATGGATCCCGGGTTCCTGCAGTTACCACACCCACACATAGATCCGATGCAACCACCGACCCGGAGACGAGCGAAGAGGGTGACGGGCGGCTTGCGGCGGCTGCAGGCGCAGGTGGAGGAGTCCACCCGCGTCCAGGAGCTGGGACTGGTCCCGGTCATGCGTGCCACCCAGGCTGACACCGCACGGGTGGCGTCCGCGGTGGAGGCAATGGGTGCGACGGTGTCAGACATGGGGAACGGTTTGCGAGGCCTGGTGCCTTCCGTGCAGGCGACGTCTGTGGCCCAGGAAATGGCTGCCCTCTCACAGGAGGCCATGAGCCAGTGCCAGCGCCAGATGGCAGAGGCGCTCAACGCCATAGCCCAGTCTCTGCAGGCCATGGCCCAGTCTCAGCAGGCCATGGCCCAGTCTCTGCAGGCCATGGCCCAGTCTCAGCAGGCCATGGCCCAGTCTCTGCAGGCCATGGCCCAGTCTCAGCAGGCCATGGCCCAGTCTCAGCAGGCCATCGCTGAGAGCATCGGCGCCAGTGGCCATGTGGGAGCCGGCGTCGCACTGTCACAGACAGGGTTTGCCAACACCCTGGGCTCCATGGCTGCAAACCTGCAGACCCCTGTCGATACCAGCACGGGCCTCCAGGACTGGCAGCGCCAGATGTCGGGGGGGCGTCGGATGGCCAGTCCGTTCGCATCCCCCACCCATGTAGAGGCCTGGGGGCCATCGGGCACCCCGAGGGAGGAGGAGGTGGTGTGGTCCGTCCCGGCTCCCTCTGTAGGGGAGGTCCCGGTACACCGCGACACCTCGGACTCCCCCCCTTCCGTCCCAGGTGCATCGGGTGGGCAACGGGCAGGACAGGCTGGCAGCTCGCCATCCCAGTCGCCCGGGCCGCAGCCTGGCCCATCTAGGCCAGGACGCCCCAGGAAACGGCCGCCAAAGGGATCCAGTGTCAGAGGGCAGGAATCACAGGAGTCCACCTCCAGTTCTGCTGTACCGTCTGGGGAACCACGTAGACGTAGTCAAAGGGCCCGTAAGGCCAAACAATTAGACACTGAGTAAGTTGGCACGGGTGCAGGGCACAGATGAGTTTTAGGGGCTAGGGCACGTGCATGAACTCCTTTGGTTATTAAAGTCAATGTTACACCTACCGAAGCTGCCTTTGTGCTCTGTCCAAAGTGTGCGGGCGTGTCATGTATGTTGAGCGCAAGTGTGTGTGTGAGGGGTGGTCTTACCTCAGCCCCAGGTGAGTCTGCCCCCTTCCCCCTGGGCCGCCATCAACATCCCCCGGGCAGAGGACGGGACCGTGCGCTGCAGTGTCACAGCCGCATGCAGGGATGGTCCGGGTGGATGGTGGTACTGTGGCCATGGGTCAGACATAGTCCAACGATGTAGAGCCAGGAGCTCATCGCAGGGCGGGTTGTCATCATCCTCCATGGCCTGCGATAGACACGCGTCCACCCGCAACTGTGTGTGCCCGGCCCGTTGTGCCGCCGGTGGATCGGCAATGGGGGGGGGGGGTGGTGTGCATGCGGGTGGGGTGGGTGGGGTTGGGGAGGGGGGTGAGGGTGCTGGGTGGGTGGATGGGTGGGGGGTGTGGGTGGTCGGCTGTTGCCATGGTGTGCGGTCTGTGGCCATATTACGATTCCCACGCCCATCTAGTCAGTGAAGCGGGCGTCTATCAGTCTGTCCCGTGCCCGCTGGGCCAGCCGGTAACGGTGGACAGCCACCCGCCTGTGTCTACCCCATCTGCCCTGACCATTGCCCCCATACCCCTCATCTGGGGAGGACAGTGCCTCTTCCTGCTGCTCCTCCACTCCGCACTCCTCTGCCTGCGGCACATCGCCCCTCTGCTGGGCTATGTTGTGCAGGACGCAGCACACCACAATGATGCGGCCGACCCTATCTGACCGATACTGGAGGGCGCCCCCAGAGAGGTCCAGGCACCTGAAACGCATCTTCAGCACGCCAAAGCACCTCTCGATCACTCCCCTTGTCGCTACATGGGCATCATTGTAGCGGTTCTCCGCCTCATTGCGTGGCCTCTGTATAGGCGTCATCAGCCACGATCGCAATGGATAGCCCCTGTCGCCCAGCAACCAGCCCCTCAGCCGGGGATGGCGTCCCTCGTACATGCCGGGGATGGATGACCGCGACAACACGAATGAGTCGTGTACACTGCCTGGGTGATGGGCGCAGACGTGCAGGATCATCATGCGGTGGTCGCAGACCACCTGTACGTTCATCGAATAGGTCCCCTTCCTATTAGTGAACACGGCCCTGTTATCTGCAGGTGGCCGCACGGCGACGTGCATCCCATCGATCGCGCCCTGGACCATGGGGAACCCGGCCACGGCAGAGAAGCCCACGGCCCGGGCATCTTGGCTGGCCCGGTCCACGGGGAAGCGGATGTAGCGGTGCGCCATGGCATAAAGGGCATCTGTCACTGCCCGGATGCACCGGTGCACCGATGTCTGCGATATGCCGGACAGGTCCCCACTCGGTGCCTGGAATGACCCCGTTGCATAAAAGTTCAGGGCCACCGTAACCTTGACGGACACGGGGAGAGGGTGTCCCCCGCCAGTGCCACGCGGTGACAGGTGTGCCAGCAGGTGGCAGATGTGTGCCACGGTTTCCCGGCTCATCCGGAGTCTCCTCCTGCATTCCCGGTCCGTGAGGTCCTGGTATGACTGCCGGGGCCGGTACACACGGGGCGCCCTCGGGTGCCTCCGTTGCCGTGGGGCCGCGACGTCCTCCTCCCCCTCCTCGTCCTGTCGGTCAGGTGTCCCTCCAGCCTGGGCAGCTGCCGCCTGCCCCTCTGCGGCAGCCTGCGCCGCCTCTCTGGCACGCTCCTCCTCCTCCTCCTCCTCCTCATCCAGGGCAACATAGACATGAGCGGCTGCCACCACGGCGGCCAACATCGCTGGATGATCTGAAAACATGACGGCCTGGTGGGGGGGAACGACGACATGTCATCATTGCCCATATCCCCTCCTCCCCCCAGCCAGGTGGCATGGACCGCATGGGTCCAACTGTTGGAGGCTGGCACCTGGCCAGGTGGACCAACTCACTTGCCCTCCCATCCCCCTCCTCGGCACGGACCCCCCCCAACCCCCAACTTCCACCCCAGCACGGACCCCATCCCCAACCTCCACCCCAGCACGGACCCCCTCCCCAACCTCCACCCCAGCACGGACCCCCCCCAACCCCCAACCTCCACCCCAGCACGGACCCCGCCCAACCCCCAACCTCCACCCCAGCACGGACCCCCCCCAACCCCCAACCTCCACCCCGGCACGGACCCCCACCCCCAACCTCCACCCCGGCACGGACCCCCCCCTCCAACCTCCACCCCGGCACGGACCCCCCCCCTCCAACCTCCACCCCGGCACGGACCACCCCCTCCAACCTCCACCCCGGCACGGACCCCCTCCCCAACCTCCACCCCAGCACGGACCCCCCAACCCCCAACCTCCACCCCAGCACGGACCCCCCCCCCTCCAACCTCCACCCCGGCACGGACCCCCTCCCCAACCTCCACCCCAGCACGGACCCCCCCCAACCTCCACCCCAGCACGGACCCCCCCCAACGCCCAACCTCCACCCCAGCACGGACCCCCTCCCCAACCTCCACCCCGGCACGGACCCCCCTCCCCAACCTCCACCCCAGCACGGACCCTCCCCAACCCCCAACCTCCACCCCAGCACGGACCCCCCCCAACCCCCAACCTCCACCCCGGCACGGACCCCCACCCCCAACCTCCACCCCGGCACGGACCCCCCCCTCCAACCTCCACCCCGGCACGGACCCCACCCCCCTCCAACCTCTACCCCGGCACGGACCCCCTCCCCAACCTCCACCCCAGCACGGACCCCCCCCAACCCCCAACCTCCACCCCAGCACGGACCCCCCCCCCCCTCCACCCAGCCTACTCTAACCACCCCCCCCCCCCCCCCCCCCCCCCCCCGCCGCACACACACACACACAACCCGAGACACACCTCGCCTCACGCAATCAGACTGCGGCCACGCCATTTCCTGCCCAGAGCCAACCCCCCAGGCCGTCACTCACCTCCACGCTGGTCGGCGTGAGCCTGGAGCACCGGGTCACGCCGATGAAAAGGAGGTTTGATTCACGTCGACGTGAACGGTCATCACGTCGACGGGACTTTGGCCCATCCGGAAGGGAGAATATCGGCAGTCCGAAAATCGGCTGCCTTGCGCAGGCCCGTGACATTCTCCGCGGCAGCGGCGCCATTAACGCCCCGCCGACTTTTCTCCCTTCGGAGACTTCGGCGGGGGCGGGGGCGGGATTCACGGCGGCCAACTCCCATTCTCCGACCCTCTGGGGGGGTCGGAGAATGACGCCCATGAATTGTGAACCAGATTTTTGTAACAGCATCCAGCTGTACCTCACTATCACCTCTCTCGACTGATCCACTGTTGCTAAATTATCAGACTTCTTGGACTGGACTCTCCACTTTCCAGCGGGGGAAGGGAGGCAGAATAGGAAATATGCAGTCCACACATTGAATCTAGCATTGACTGACCAATTAATTAGCAGTAACAGAAAGTAACCAGTTAGCATCCCCTCCACACTCAATTGGCCTTCTAAGACAGGACATCAGGTGGGAGAGGGGTTAGGCTGTGAACCGCAAGTCGGTTCTGGTCAGCAATTCAAATGTCCCCCTCCCTCTCATTCTCTCCTTAATTGTTGTGTCAACCCATAAAAACTGAATAATTAAAGTCGACTAACAGCCAAATACTGCCACATTCAACAGCAGACTCTGTTGCGACATGCAGACATGGTCCCATTTGTAGGGCTTTTCATCCACTCTCATGCCACTTCCTCATACCTGGTGTAACTCACTCCCAGCATTTTTGTCGTGCAACTAGCAAAAAGTGGAGTGGACAAAAAAAACAACTGAGTAGTCTTTTTCCTAAAGGACGGGCAGGCTTTGGATTTCAGCAACCTTTCGCTTTCTGAATTACTGGAGACTGGTGAGCTGATGTTGGATTGCTGACCCAGTGCCAGCACATCATACTTTATGCAAACGCACTGAGGTGGGGTGGGGACGCCCAATTTTCAGCCATAAGATCCAGTCCCTTATCTGAAATCCAGTAATGGATGAGCAGAAATTTCCTCCAATTAAAGGCGCGAATCATCCAAATGGGAATAAAGCCCACAGCGAGCGCGTGTGTTTCCCGGCGCTCGGCTCGCAGTGCCGAGTAACACATGGCGACTTGCATTGTAGAGAGGCCTGAATGGGGAATGCGTGGCCAAGGCCGCACATAGCCCCGTTTAGTATAGTGGTGAGCTTCGCTCACTGGAACCCCCCAGTGTAGTGCCATTTTTAAATGGCGTCCCGATCTCCGATGCCCCCAAAGAGATCCCTGACTCCCCCCCCCCCCCCCCCCGAGCCCGAACGCACTATGGAAGGGTTCGGTGCGCACCCCCAATACCCACTCCAGACCCAGTCGTGAATGGAAAATGCCAGCTTGGCAGTGCCAACCTGGCACCTTGGCAGTGCCCATGCCAGCTGGCACTGCCAGGCTGGCACCCAGGTGGTACTGTCAGGATGCCGGGCTGGCACTGCCAGGATGCACGTGTGGCACCAGCAGTGCCAGGGCACCACCATACCCAAAGGGCATGCAGATGGGGGCCTCCAATTCCCCAGCGCTAAACAGTGCTTGCCCGAGGTCTCCGGATGAATCCCAAAACCTCAGGTCCCACAATGGGCGGAATTTACATCGCAGCGTCTCGCGAGATGGCGTTGGATCTTAGAGATGTTCCAAGCAGGTAGATCCCGGGAGCGGGGTCTCCCAGCTTTCATCGGCCATATTGTGTTGTGGCACGCAGCATGGCCATTAGATTATGCCCTAAATATTTGGGAGACTGAAGCCATTATTTCCAGTCCCTCCTCCAAACTCTGGTCCTTCGCTACTGACACCACTCGTTCCCTTGGCAATAGTCTGTGATTAAGTCTGTGATGGCCTTGGTGCCACATTTCATCATGAGGTAAGCTTCCGACCTCCTATTCGTGCCATCACTAAGATTGCCTATTTCCAATCTCATAGCGTTGTCTGACATTTCTCCTGTTCCACTACTGAAAAGGTTATTCCTACCTTTGTTACCTCTAGAATTGACTATAAAAATGCATTCTTGGCTGGTCTGTCATATTTTACCTCAAGTTTTGTAAACTTGAGATCATCCAGAATTCTGGTGCAAGTGTCATAACTGCAACAAGTTCCATTCCTTATCACCCCTGTGCTCACTAACCTACATTGGCTTCTGCTGAAGCACACCTTGACTTTACATTTCTCATCCATATTTTCAAAAGCCTCCATGGATTTGCCCCTCCCTATCCTTTTAATCAATTCCAGCCCCACCACCTCTGAGAAATCTGCACTCCATTAATTCTGGCCTCTTGTGCATTTCCAATTGTAATTTCTCCATGATTGCCGGCCATGCCTTCAGATGCCACAGCCCTAAACTCTGATATTCCCTATCTACACCTCTCAACCTCTTTACCTTACTTCCCTCCTTTAAGACACTTGTTCCAACCTACCTCTTTGACCAAATTTATGGTCATGTGACCTAATATTGTCTTTTGAGACTCGGCGTCATCCTTTTATAATGCTCCTCTGAAGTGCCTTTGGACATTTCATTACAAAGGTGCCATATAAATATATGTTGTACTGCTGCTTCATAATTCACTGACAGAATTTATGGCTGAAATCATCCATTCTGAAGGCTGCGTGTGGTGGCTGTTGTGGAAGTGGGAGGGATTTCTGCTGGGGGTGGGGACAGAATCGTAACCAAGCAGAGTCTTGTGCTGTTCAGCACATTAAATATGCATCCATGTGGTTGACTGATTGATTGATTTATTGTCACATGTACCGAAGTACAGTGAAAGGTATTTTTCTGCAACCAAGGGAACGTACACAGGTGTACATAGTAGACAAAAACAATAAACATTGACAAATGGTGATTGGTTACAGTGCCGAACAAGGGCCAAACATAGCAAATACATGAGCAAGAGCAGCATAGGGCGTCGTGAATACAGGGAACAGATCAGTCCGAGGTGTGGTATTATCATAACTGTAAGAACTACAAGAGTTAATGAAGTGTCGAGAGTAGCCACTAGAGGGAGCTACAGTTACAACTATATAAAGCAGTGATGCTAAGCCTTGTGGGGAGTTTGTGCAGTAGTTAGCTAGAGAGAGTCAGAAGTATAGAAAGGGTAAGTGAGAACAGATCATAGTTTATATCAGTTGTGAGATTAGCTGTAAATGAGTGTAATTTAAATGTTATTAATCAGCTGTGTATTCTTTAGGAGTATGTGTCGAATCCAAGTTAATAGTGTTAATAAATGTGAAGCTTTGTTAAGTAAGTTCAAGCTATTCTGTGGTCTTTGTGAACACTACGCCAACCATCCTGAAATAAGCAACACAAAGACAACACGAGGGAGAGTCATTGAGGAGTCTAGTAGCTGTAGAGAAGAAGCTGTTCCTATGTCTGGATGTGCGGGTCTTCAGACTTCTGTATCTTCTGCCTGATGGAAGGGTCTGGAAGAGGGCAAAACCTGGGTATGAGGGGTCTTGGATAATGCTGTCTGCCTTCCTAAGGCAGCGGGAGGTGTAGACAGAATCAATGGGAGGGTGGCAAACTTGTGTGATGCATTGGGCTGAGTTCACCTCACTCTGCAGTTTCTTGCAATCTTGGGCAGTTGCTATACCAGGCTGCGATGCAGCCGGACAGGATGCTCTCTATGGCACATCTGTAGAAGTTTGTGAGAGTCGATGCAGACAATCCAAATTACTTTAGCTTCCATAAGAAGTAGAGACGTTGTTGAGCTTTCTTGACTGTTGCACCAACATGAGTGGACCAGGACAGACTGTTGGTGGTGATGACCCCCAGGAACTTGAAGCCATCGACCAACTCCACTTCGGTGCCATTGATGTAAACGGGGGAGTGTGTTGTGCTATGCTCCCTGAAGTCAATCAGTTCCTTGGTCTTCCGACATTTAGAGAGAGGCTGTTTTTGGTACACCATGCAACCAAGTGATCTATCTCCCTTCTGTAGTCTGATTCAGCATTGATTGAGATACGACACATCACAGTGGTATCATCTGCAAATTTAGAGATTGAATTGAAGTTAAATCTTGCCACACAGTCATGTGTGTGTATAGGGAGTACAGTAGAGGACTGAGCACACATCCTTGCGGGGCCCCGGGGTTGAGGACTATTGTGGAGCAGGTGCAGTTACCTATCCTGACAGATTGCGGTCTGTTGGAAGGCGGGGGCAGGTAGGAAGTCAGTGACCTGCCATTGCCTCGTGAGGTCAATGATCCAGGCACCACATTTAAAGGGCACCCAGATAGCCTGCACTATTCCTTCCACCTTTGCCCAAGCACTGCTCCACCGCTAACCCTTCTTTCCTTCCTTGGTCATCTTCCACGTAACTTGCACTGCACCACCTGGATAAATGCATAGGCTGGCATATACGCTGCAATGCAGTTGCAACTCACCATTAATCAGGGAAATAATCTATCTCACCTATTTACAGTCGTAAAAGTGAATGTTCAAATTTCTAACTGGCGGGGAATTTAATTTGAGGGGAACTGAATTCCAGCAAGTTGGCCCTTTAATTAGTATGCAAAAGGACTGCCCAACATTGTTTGTCGAGAAGCTCAACTCACCTTTAAAATCCAGAGAACTTAATTCCTTTCATTCATCCCACTGTCAGGAAACTGATATTTAGCCTCAGGCTAAATAAAATTAACACCCACCAAGCTTCCTGATGTTGATGGAACCAGAAGATTCCACCCTATAGGCGCGATTTCTCGGCCTCGTTACGCTCTCGTTCGAGCGAAGTGAGTCAGGTGAATAGCGGGAGAGGCTTAAAATGAGAACCACACCAAAGCCAAACAGTTTGCGATGCAACCAGCCACTCCCAAGGGCAAAATCGGGATCCTGCAATAGTATGGCAAAAAAACAATTATCACCACTTAAACATTATTTCCATACAATGAGCGGGAATGAACCCATATCTAACCGCCTCCTGTGATTCATTGGCCTCCCCAGCAAGTGGTCACGCTGGCGGCGATTGGAACCCCTTTTTAAAAATGTGAACCTGGTGGAAGGGCTTCTGCGGGGAGCTGAGGAGGTGAGTAGCCATCTTTGCTCACAGGCAAAGAGCCCTGGGGCACTGGGCTTGCTGCCCCAGGGCTTGGCGGAGGGTGGGGGGCCCTCGGGTGGGAGAGGGGGGTGGGTTGGCGGGGGTGCCATGGGAATATGCAGAGGCACTTGGGGGACAACAGCGTGCTGCTCCCCCATGCTAATCCCTGCATCGGGTGTACCCATTCTTGGGGCAACCCTTGTTCCTGCCTGTCTGCCCCACAAACCACCCATAACCCCCACCGATTGCCGAGGGTGCTGGCTGTACAGCTGAAGATTATTGATAATTTGGCTATCGTGGTGAAGTGAGCACTTGCTACATCCCAAGTGGATTCCCGTGGATGGTGGGCCATGTAACATGTGGTAGTCATTACCTAGAATCCCAATCAGGTCGTGATGCCTGAACACTGTGCCTGAACACTGCAGGAGGCAACAAACACGCAGCAGCCTAAATCTGATCGACCAGGGGATGGGCCCCACCCCCGGAGATATGTACCCGGCCGGTGAGTGCAATGGGGAGGGGACCAGCACCCAGTCCAGGTGACGTTATGTGTCCAACAGGAATCCCGGGCAGCAGTGTGGCATTTCACCAGCTATAATCCACAAGTGCAACCATCAGGTCACAGATGCCCTTTCAGCCCTGGCAGCAAATTATGTAAACTTTGACATAGACCAGGCCCAACAAGGCGCCCGGGCATCAGGGTTCTCCACCATCGTTGGGATGCCCCAGGTCCAGGGGCTAATAGACTCCGCCCATGTCGGCTTGTGCTCACCGGGCCATCTGGGAGTGCCCTACATTAACAGGATGGGGTTCCACTCCCAGAACAATCAGCTCGTCTGTGACCGCCACATGCAGATCATGCATGTGTGTGCACACATCCCAGGGAGTGTTCACGACAGCCACATCCTGGGGCAGTCAGACATCCCTGGCCACTTCGAGGACCACCCCAGGATGGGTAACTGGCTCCGGGGAGATAAGGGGTACCCGCTGAGGACCTGGCTAATAACGACAGTACGGACGCCGGAGACCAAAGCGGAGACCCATAAGACCATAAGACATAGGAGCTGAATTAGGCCACTCGGCCCATCGAGCCTGCTCCACCATTCAATCATGGCCGATATTTTTCTCATCCCCATTCTCCTGCCTTCTCCCCATAACCCTGATCCCCTTATTGATCAAAAACCTATCTATCTCTGTTTTAAAGACACTCAGTTATTTGGCCTCCACAGCCTTCTGCGGCAAAGAGTTCCACAGATTCACCACCCTCTGGCCCCCCATCCACATCACAGAGGTCTCGGGGCTCTACCAAGTCAACTTCCATCGTCGGCAAACTTCACCCCAGCCCCTCCACCCAATATGCGTCACCAGCATCCTCACCCCTCAATGTCCGCTCTCCCCACCCCTTCCCCGACCACGCATATACACAATTTTAAAAAAAAGACCATAAGACATAGAAGCAGAATTAGGCCACTCAGCCCATCGAGTCTGCTCCGCCATTCAATCATGGCTGATATTTTTCTCACCTGCATTCTCCTGCTTTCTCCCCATAACCCCTGATCCCCTTATTAATCAAGAACCTATCTATCTCACTCTTAAAGTGATTTGGTCTCCACAGTCTTCTGCGGCATAGAGTTCCACAGATTCACCACCCTCTGGCTGAAGAAATTCCTCCTCATCTCTGTTTTAAAGGATCGTCCCTTTAGTCTGAGATGGTGTCCTCTGCTTCTAGTTTTTCCTACAAGTGGAAACATTCTCTCCATGTCCACTCTATCCAGGCCACGCAGTATCCTGTACGTTTCAATAAGATCCCCCCTCATCCTTGTAAACTCCAACGAGTACAGACACGGAGTCCTCAACCGTTGCTCATACAACAAGCTCTTCATTCCAGGGATCATTCTTGTGAACCTCCTCTGGTCCCTTTCCAAGGCCAGCACATCCTTCCTTAGATACGGGGTCCAAAACTGCTCACAATACTCCAAATGGGGTCTGACCAGAGCCTTATGTAGCCTCAGAAGTACATCCCTGATCTTGTATTCAAGCCACCTCGACATGAATGCTAACATTGCATTTGCCTTCCTAACTGCTGACTGAACCTGCACATTAACCTTAAGAGAATCATGAACAAGGGCTCCCAAGTCCCTTTGTGCCTCTGATTTCCTGAGCATCTTCCCATTTAGAAAATAGTCTATGCCTCCATTTCTCCTTCCAAAGAGCATAACCTCACACTTTTCCACATTGTATTCCATCTGCCACTTCTTTGCCCACTCTCCTAGTCTGTCCAAGTCCTCCTGAAGCCCGCCTGCTTCCTGAATACTACCTGCCCCTCTACAGATCTTTGTAGCATCTGTAAACTTAGCAACAGTGTCTTCAGTTCCTTCTTCCAGATCATTAATGTATATTGTGAAAGGTTGTGGTCCCAGCACAGACCACTGAGGTACACCACTAGTCACCGGCTGCCATCCTGAAAAAGACCCCTTTATCCCCACTCTCTGCCTTCTGCCAGTCAGCCAATCCTCTATCCATGCCAGGATCTTACCCTTAACACCATGGGCTCTTAACTTATTTAAGTTTCCTATGCGGCACCTTGTCAAAGGCCTTCTGGAAATCTAAATAAATCACGTCCACTGGTTCTCCTTTGTCTATTTTCCTTGTTACTTCCTCAAAGAACTCTAACAGATTTGTCAGACATGACCTCCCCTTGACAAAGCCGTGCTGACTCAGTCCTATTTTATCATGCACTTCCAATTACTCCGCGATCTCATCTTTAATAACGGACGTTAAAATCTCACCAATGACAGAAGTCAGGCTAACCGGCCTATAATTTCCCGTCTTCTGCCTCCCTCCCTTTTTAAACAGGGGTGTTACATTAGCCACTTTCCAGTCCTCTGGGACCCTTCCTGGCTCCAGTGATTCCTGAAAGATCACCACCAATGCCTCCACAATCTCCTCAGCTATCTCTTTTAGAAACCTAGGGTGGAGATTTGAATATTCGGCACCCCTCGTCAGTCTGGGCCCTTTCCCGGCGATTTTGTGAGAGCTTCTCCTGCGGAGACATAGAGAGGGCATCGTCAGCCGCACACATGGTTCACAGTGGTGGATGGGGGTTGTGAAGTAAGGGTTGGAGGGTTTGAAGGGAGAAGGGGGTGAAGGGAGGGTTGGGGCCGCATCGAGTAGGGGGGGTGGATGCTTGCGGAGGGACAGAAACACCTTAGCAGAGCATTGGTGTCAACTCACCCATGCTCGCTATGTATGTTGTTCCCTCCTTGCGACACTGGCGGCTACTCCTGGTCACACTCTCCGAGCTCACGGCCACCACCACTTCATCCCAGGCTGCCCTGTGGCTCACTCTCCGGGACCCTCGGAGGAACACGTCATTCCCCCCTGGCCCCCACTGCATCAAGGAGTCTCCCCAGGTCTGCATTCCTGAATCATGGGGCTGATTGTCTTGGTGCCACGCCTGCAAGCTGATTGAGGTTGGCTGTGCAAGTGCTTGACCTTGTTAGCTGGGGGTTGGCAAGCGCGGTCCCGGCGAATTGGCTGGCGATCCTTCATTTGCGGCGCGAAGCCCATAGAGCCTTGTTAAGTGGACAAATTAATGTTGAATAGTGTTTCCGGCCTTGCCGGGCCGAGCGACAGGAAGCTCGTGGCAGTTCCCGCTCGCTACCACACTTAGAAATCTGGAGAATCGCCACCCATGTGTTTTCTTACTGCTCATGATCAATGTGTTTTTTCTTACCCTCAGAGTGATTGTTTTAATTTAAATAATTCCAGCAACAAGCTTTTTTGTGAATTTTTAAGTAAGGAATGTTATTTATTATTACACACTTGCCCTGGAAGTTGAAAAGGCAATATCTCACATACTAAACTCACCAACACTGTCATCTGCACAAAGATTAGGTTTAGATGAGGGGAAAAAAACAATGATTATGATCGTCTCAGTCTCTTTCATTACAGGCCAATAGTTTCTTAGATGAGTTGATGCTTTGATTGAGGTGAAGATCTTGTAAACCAGAGGATTTTCAGTAAACTGCAAAGCCTCTTGTAGCCAATTTTCTAGGAGGTTGGTTCTGAGGTGAACTTGAAGTTGGAGCATCTTGGGAAGAGTCCTTCCCTACTTTCAGGGTATGGTTGTCCATTAACCTGGCTGTGCAGTTGAAATACAGCTGCATGGTGGCTGTCCGATGGATTTCTCCATCTGCAAAACAGCTGCTTACTGTTTTTTGTTTTTTAAATTTAGAGTGCCCAGTTAATTTTTTCCAATTAAGGGGCAATTTAGTGTGGCCAATCCACCTTCCCTGCACATCTTTTTGGTTTGTGGGGGCGAAACCCACACAAACACGGGGAAAATGTGCAAACTCCACACGGACAGTGACCGAGAGCCAGGATCGAACCTGGGACCTCGGTGCCGTGAGGCAGCAGTGCTACCCATTGCGCCACTGTGCTGCCCTGCTGCTTGCTGTTTTAAAAGCAGGTGACGAACATGGCTGTCTCAACATGCGGCATGTTACAAGTCCAACATCCTTTTCTAAATAATGTGGATGGCGTGATTGAATATACATCCTGTTTGATGACTTTCACACCTTGAGAGTTTGAGACAGTTAGTCACTTATATCTGAATGGGCCATTCAATTTGAAATGACTCTTTTGATTTAGTTTCAGGAAAAGGCATTGAGTCAAAACCAGCCTGGAAAGTTCATTTTGTTCTGTCTTGAGGCAGAGGAATATTTAAATCCACACATTAAGTCAGGTGATCCTCGAGCTACCACCCTTTCGTAGTCTTCTGTGTTTTAAATATGAAGAATTGGCAGAAAGCTCATAGAACATGACACCGCACTTAGACTATACTAAGTGCAAAATGGCTGCGGTGTTTCCTACATTACAACAGTGACTACACTTGAAAAGTACTTAATTAGCTGCAAAGTGCTTTGTCATGTCCTGAGGTGATGAAAGGTGCTATATTCATGCAGGAATTTATTTTCTATATGTCTGTCAAGAATTACCAGCTAACCTGTTTCTCGTGCAGTCAGTACAATGTTTTGGGAGTGGAAATATTCATATTTCCGCCTCTTTATTGGACCCAGACTGTTACTAAAACAACGCATCACAATAATGTAAACTGTTTGTGGGAGAACACTTTGGAGATCGTGACCACAATTCGGTATCTTTCACTATTGCAATGGAGAGGGACAGGGCCATACGGCAGGGCAAGGTTTATAATTGGGGGAGGGGTAATTATGGTGCGATTAGGCAAGAATTAGGGAGCATAAGATGGGAACAGAAACTGTCAGGGAAAGGCACAAATGAAAAGTGGAGCTTGTTCAAGGAACAAATACTGCGTGTCCTTGATAGGCATGTCCCTGTCAGGCAGGGAGGAAATGGCCGTGTGAGGGAACCATGGTTCACAAAAGAGGTTGAATGACTTGTCAAGAGGAAAAAGGAAGCGTATGTAAGGATGAGAAAACAAGGTTCAGTTGGGTCGCTTGAGGGTTACAAGGTAGCAAGGAGTAAGCTTAAAAAAAGAGCTTAGGAGAGCTAGGAAGGGGCATGAGAAGTCCTTGGCGGGTCGGATCAAGGAAAACCCCAAGGCTTTTTACTCTTATGTGAGAAATAAAAGAATAACCAGGGTGAGGTTAGGGCCAGTCAAGGACAGTAGTGGGAACTTGTGCATGGAGTCAGAAGAGATAGGAGAGGCGTTGAATGAATACTTTTCTTCAGTGTTCACCAAGGAGAGGGGCTATGTTTTTGAGGATGAGAGTGTGATACAGGTGGGTAGGCTGGAGGAGGTAGATGTTCTGAGGGAAGGTGTATTAGCAATTTTGAAAAACCTGAGGGTCGACAAGTCCCCTGGGCCAGATGGGATATATCCTAGGATTCTTTGGGAGGCAAAGGATGAGATTGCAGAGCCTTTGGCTTTGATCTTTGGTTCCTCTCTATCCACGGGGATAGTGTCAGAGGACTGGAGAGTGGTGAATGTTGTTCCTCTGTTCAAGAAAGGGAATAGGAATGACCGTGGTAATTACAGGCCGGTTAGTCTTACTTCAGTGGTCGGTAAGTTAATGGAAAAGATCCTGAGGGATAGGATTAATGTCCATTTGGAAAGATGCAGCATAATCCGGGATAGTCAACACGGATTCGTGAAGAATAAGTCTCGCCTCACAAATTTGATTGAATTCTTTGAGGAGTTAACTAAGTGTGTAGATAAAGGTAGAGCAGTTGATGTCGTATACATGGATTTTAGTAAGGCGTTTGATAAGGTGGGCTCATGAAGAAAGTAAGGAGGTGTGGGATAGAGGGAAATTTGGCCAATTGGATAAGTAACTGGCTATCGCATAGAAGACAGTGGGTGGTGGTGGATGGAAAATTTTCAGACTGGAGACCAGTTACCAGCGGTGTACCACAGGGATCAGTGCTAGGTCCTCTGCTATTTGTGATTTTTATAAATGACTTGGAGGAGGGGGCTGAAGGGTGGGTCAGTAAATTTGCTGATGACACCAAGATTGGTGGAGTAGTGGATGAGGTGGAGGGCTGTTGTAGGCTGCAAAGAGACATTGATAGGATGCAGAGCTGGGCCGAAAAATGGCAGATGGAGTTTAACCCTGATAAGTGCGAGGTGATTCATTTTGGTCAGACAAATTTGAATACGGATTACAGGGTCAACGGCAGGGTTCTGAGACATGTGGAGGAACAGAGAGATCTTGGGGTTCATGTCCACAGATCTCTGAAGGTTGCCACTCAAGTGGATAGAGCCGTGAAGAAGTCCTGTAGTGTGTTAGCGTTTATTAACAGGGGGCTTGAGTTTAAGAGCCGTGGGGTTATGCTGCAACTGCACAGGACCCTGGTGAGACCACATTTGGAGTATTGTGTACAGTTCATTCCAGGAAGGATGTGGAAGTATTGGAAAGGGTACAAAGGAGATTTACCAGGATGCTGCCTGGATTGGAGGGTAGGGCTTATGAGGAAAGTTTGATGGAGCTAGGGCTTTTCTCATTGGAGCGAAGGAGGATGAGAGATGACTTAATAGAGGTTTATTAGATGATGAGGGGGATAGATAGAGTGGACGTTCAGAGACTATTTCCTCGGGTGGATGTAGCTGTTATAAGGCGGCATAACTATAAGGTTCGGGGTGGGAGATATAGGAGGGATGTCCGAGGTAGATTCTTTACTCAGAGAGTGGTTAGGGTGTGGAATGGACTGCCTGCTGTGATAGTGGAGTCGGACACTTTAGGAACTTTCAAGCGGCTATTGGATAGGCACATGGGGCACACCAGAATGACAGGGAGCGGGATAGCTTGATCTTGGTGTCAGACAAAGCTAGGCACAACATCGAGGGCCGAAGGGCCTGTTCTGTGCTGTACTGTTCTATGTTCTATGTTCTATGTTTCAGATATAGTAGGTGGGATTCTCCCTCCCTCTGCACCCAATTTCTGGTGTGGTGCACCTCTGCCGGCAGCGGGATTCTCCATCCTGCCAGCCAGCCGGCCAATGGGATTTCCATTGTGGGCAGCCCCACACCATCGGGAAATTCCCGGAGTGGGTGCGCTGCCGCCATTACGGAGAATCCCGACAGCAGGCAATCCAGACAAGTATCTCCTCAAGTGCAGGGATCACCATGTCAGCTTTCCATTTTCTTCTTACTGATTCCAAGAGAGCTGCATTATGCTGCTTTTAGGTTGGATTTGTTTATTGTCACGTGTACCGAGGTACAGTGAAAAGTATTTTTCTGCGAGCAGCTCAACAGATCATTAAGTACATGAGAAGAAAAGGAAATAAAAGAAAATACATAATAGGGCAACACAACATATACAATGTAACTACAAAAGCACTGGCATCGGATGAAGCATACAGGGTGTAGTGTTAATGAAATCAGTCCATAAGAGGGTCATTTAGGAGTCTGGTGACAGTGGGGAAGAAGCTGTTTTTGAGTCTGTTCGTGCGTGTTCTCAGACTTCTGTATCTCCTGCCCGATGGAAGAAGTTGGAAGAGTGAGTAAGCCGGGTGGGAGGGATCTTTGATTATGCTGCCCGCTTTCCCCAGGCAGCGGGAGGTGTAGATGGAGTCAATGGATGGGAGGCAGGTTCGTGTGATGGACTGGGCGGTGTTCACGACTCTCTGAAGTTTCTTGCTTTATATGACAACACTGGAACATAAAGGAAGCAGCACTACTCCTTCCAGCAGCATGGGTACTGCTTCAAGGGGTGTTTATCTTCTGGCTGTGAAATGGCATCAGAGATGTCAGGGTACCACCCTTCCCAGGCCCGACCACCCAGGGACCCCCAATTGGCTGAGAGACTCACCCCCAAGTGCCAGTACATCTGGTCCACGTTTGTGAAAACTAATGCTAAATGGCTGGAACTCCGAGGCAAGGCTATTCGATTCTGGCTGCTGGGTAGATCCGGTGTAGACATACTCAAGTGAGACTAATAACTGACTTGAGTATGCAAATCGCGATGGCAGTGGTGAGCACTGCTGACTCACCGTGCCAAGGATGTGGGGTTCGATCCCTACCACGGGTCACTGTTCCTGTGGATTTTGCATATTCTCCCCATGTCTGCGTGGGTCTCTCCCCCACAACCAAAAGGATGCAGGGTAGGAGGATTGGCCACGCTAATTTGCCCCTTAATTGGGAAAATGGAAGAAATATATCAAATCTGGATCCGGACCTCAATGGGCAGGGTTCAGATTGCGATGCCTCGTGAAATCCGTTCAATCTCGCGAGGTATGACAAGGCCGGTAAATGTCGCGAGAGGCCTCTCGTGAGATTTACTGGCCTCATCACGGCCCAAGTCAGGTGCGACGAGGCGGATAGATCGCACCCCTAATCTCTCATCATTAGGAAACTTACTATTTGTCTTTCTCAGATCCATAGTGGATGACCTCATATTTCTCTCCGACAGCTTGTCAATGCCTCTGTGTAAATTACTGTGACATTTGGACAACTGACTCTGCCTCCTAACTTAAAGTCATCTGCAAAATGCTAAAATATTAATTCAGATGAAGAATAATATCTAGTTTGGTTGTTATATCATATATGTAACTGGATATTATTAAAGTCTTGCTCAATTAACAGCCCAAAACCTTACTCTACGTAGGAGAGATTCAAAATGAAATAGACTGGGGTTGTAAGTTGGTCAGTCACATGTTTTCATTCACCCAAATAGCTATGATTACAGCTAATTACAATGACAAATTAAATTTCAACAAAAGTAATCAATCACATTTTTGTTCGTGCAAAGCAAGTCGGCTAACTAATGAAGGTGTGATTTCAACAATTACAAACAATTTGGAGAAAGTTTAGTAAATCTTGAAAAAATCAATTCATCCTGAATTTGCGGGCTGATCAGTTGGTTTTGCTTTCTTATCCTAATTTTCAAAATGTGTAGAATGTCAGGAATGTGTCTCTGTTAGCTCATCATCATTTATTAATATTGTAATTCAAAAATATAAAATGTTAATTCCGATGTAAACATTTGCCTGCTGGCTCCTGCAATGGACACCACTTTATGAACTTCAAGCAAGAGGACCTGTCCTGACTTGGGCAAGGACCAACTCTTACAATAACCAGTTACGGCATAGAATTATCAGGATCACAATGATCTCCTGGACTAGTTTCAATTGCCAAGGCATGTCGGAGAGTAATTTCCCAGTTTTCATTCCCCAAATTGGTCCAGGTCTTTATTTGCTTTTCCCAAGAGGGCACAAGGTTTTGGTAAGGTTGAGAGTGTGTATGTTGCGATAAACAAAGTATCACAATTGTGTGGGATAAGCTAAATGGACCAGAGGATCTTTTCCAATTCGTATGTTTGCGTACTGCAGTTGCAGACTCATCACCAGTGGTGGAAGTCACCTCGGTTTGTACATTATTTTCTTATTCATTCAATTTACCTTCTCTCAGACAGGTATTATCTTTAATTTCATCTGGCCTTTTGTATTTTCTGCAGATTTAGATTTTCTATGGCATAAGTTAGAATTTTAAATAATTAATGGTGTTATGCTAAGTCATGTTATCAGCCTGAGGATCGATCCATATTTATGGGATTGCTGTGAATGAGCTTTGGAGTCTGACAGCACTTCTATGAGGTGTCGGTACGAGCAGTATATTGACTGGATGCTGGAGTCTGGAAGGGGAGCTTCAATAGAATTGGAGTGGGAATTGTGAGCACACCAGTGCAGTTCCTGAATCTGCGATTATTTTTATTTTGAAATATATTTTATTGAAGTTTTTCAAACAAAGATTTTCCGTTTTTACAACTTAATAAAGGAATATACATTAAACGTTATTTAAATAATATATTAAACTAACAACAGATGGTAAAAGAATAAACAAAAAGCAAATATCAACAACTAACTAAGAAAAAACAAGAACACAGAATAATCCTCCCCCCCCCCCCACCCACCTCCCCCCTCCCCCTTGGGTTGCTGCTGCTGTCTTTTCTGTTTTTCCATTATCGTTCCGCGAGATAGTCAAGGAACGGTTGCTACCGCTTGGTGAACCCCTGAGCCGATCCTCTTAACGCATATTTTATTCGTTCCAGTCTTATGAACCCTGCCATGTCGTTTATCCAGGCCTCCACGCCCGGGGGCTTCGCTTCTTTCCACATAAGTAGAATCCTTCGCCGGGCTACTAGGGACGCAAAGGCCAAGACGTCGGCCTCTTTCGCCTCCTGCACTCCCGGCTCTTCTGCAACCCCAAATATAGCCAACCCCCAGCTTGGTTTGACCCGGACCCCCACCACCTTTGAGATCACTCTTGCCACAACCCCCCAGAACTTATGCAGTGCCGGACACGACCAGAACATGTGAGTGTGGTTCGCCGAGCTTCCCGAGCACCTCCCACACCTGTCCTCCACCCCAAAAAACCTGCTCAGTCTTGCTCCCGTCATATGCGCTCTGTGATGAACCTTAAATTGAATCAGGCTAAGCCTGGCACACGAGGACGAGGAATTTACCCTACTTAGGGCATCTACCCACAGCCCCATCTCAATCTCTTCCCCCAGCTCCTCTTCCCATTTTCCCTTCAGCTCCTCTACTATCGCCTCCCCCTCGTCTCTCATCTCCCTGTATATTTCGGACACTTTACCTTCTCCAACCCATGCCCCCGAAATCGCTCTATCCTGGACCCCTTGCGTCGGGAGCCGCGGAAATTCCCTCACCTGTTGTCTCGTAAATGCCCTCACTTGCATGTATCGGAAAGCATTCCCTGGTGGCAACTTATATTTTTCTTCCAATGCTCCCAAACTCGCAAACGTCCCATCCACAAACAGGTCCTTCAGCTTCCTAATTCCTGCTCGCTGCCAACATTGAAATCCCCCATCTATCCTCCCCGGGATGAACCTGTGGTTATTCCTTATCGGGGACCACACCGAGGCACTCGTCACTCCCCTATGTCGTCTCCACTGCCCCCAGATCTTTAAGGTCGCCACCACCACTGGGTTTGTGGTGTACCTTTTCGGGGAGAACGGTAGTGGCGCCGTCGCCAGTGCTTTTAGGCTCGTTCCCTTACAGGACACCGTCTCCAACCTTTTCCACGCCACACCTTCTTCTTCCCTCATCCACTTACAGACCATCGACACATTGGCGGCCCAATAGTAGTCACTCAGACTCGGCAGTGCCAATCCCCCTCTGTCCCTACTGCGCTGCAGGAACCCCCTCTTTACCCTCGGGGTCTTTCCCGCCCACACAAAGCTCACAATGCTCCTGTCTATTTTTTTAAAGAAGGCCTTTGTAATCAGGATGGGGAGGCACTGAAACACGAAAAGAAACCTCGGGAGGACCACCATTTTAACCGCCTGTACTCTGCCTGCCAATGACAGGGGCACCATATCCCACCTCTTGAAGTCCTCCACCGTCTGCTCTACCAATCGCGTCAGGTTAAGTTTATGTAGGGTTCCCCAGTTCCTGGCCACCTGAATCCCCAGGTATCGAAAATTCCTTGCTACTCTCCTCAGCGGCAGAGCATCTATCCCCCTGCCCTGTTCCCCGGGGTGCATCACAAAAAGTTCGCTCTTTCCCATGTTTAATTTGTATCCTGAGAACTCTCCAAACTCCCTGAGTATCTGCATTACCTCTGGCATCCCCCCTACCGGGTCCGCCACATATAGCAGCAACTCGTCTGCATATAGTGACACTCAATGTTCCTCTCCCCCTCTAAGCACCCCCCTCCACTTCTTAGAGTCCCTCAGCGCTATGGCCAATGGTTCAATTGCCAATGCGAACAGTAACGGGGACAGGGGGCACCCTTGTCTTGCACCCCTATGTAATCGAAAGTATCCCGATCTTTGCCTGTTTGTAACGACGCTTGCCACCGGGGCCGCGTACAAGAGTCTAACCCATCTGATGAACCCCTCCCCGAACCCAAATCTCTTCAGCACCTCCCACAAATAGTCCCACTCCACCCTATCGAATGCCTTCTCTGCATCCATCGCCACCACGATCTCTGCCTCCCCCTCCGGTGGGGGCATCATCATCACCCCCAGCAACCTTCGTACATTGGCATTCAATTGTCTCCCCTTAACAAACCCTGTCTGGTCGTCATGTACCACCCCTGGGACACAATCCTCTATCCTTGTCGCCATCACTTTGGCCAGCAGTTTGGCGTCTACGTTTAGGAGGGAGATGGGCCTGTATGACCTGCACTGCAGCGGGTCTTTGTCTCGTTTCAGGATTAGCGATATCGTCGCCTCCGACATTGTCGGGAGTAATGTCCCCCTTTCCTTAGCCTCATTAAAGGTTCTCGCCAAAAGCAGGGCCAACAGGTCCATATATTTCCTATAAAATTCCACCGGGAACCCATCTGGTCCCGGGGCCTTCCCTGCTTGCATGCTCCCAATTCCTTTGATCACCTCATCCACCTCAATCTGCGCCCCCAGACCTGCCACCTCCTGCCCCTCCACCCTCGGGAACTCTAGCTGGTCCAAAAAGTGTCTCATTCCCTCTTTCCCCTCCGGGGGTTGGGACTTGTACAGGCTCTCATAGAATGTCTTGAACACCTCGTTCACTTTCCCTGCTCTCTGCTCCATCTTTCCCGTTTCGTCCCTAACTCCACCAATCTCTCTCGCCGCCCCCCTCTTCCGAAGTTGTTGGGCCAGCAGCCGGCTCGCCTTTTCCCCATATTCATATTGTATCCCCTGTGCCTTCCTCCACTGTGTCTCCGCCTTTCCCGTAGTCAGCAGGTCAAACTCCGTCTGTAATCTTCGTCTTTCCCTGTAGAGTCCTTCGTCTGGGGCCTCCGCATACTTCCTATCCACCCTCAAAATTTCCCCTACTAATCTCTCTCTTTCTTTACCCTCTTGTTTCCCCTTGTGGGCTCTGATGGAAATCAGCTATCCTCTAACCACCGCCTTCAACGCTTCCCATACTACTCCCACCTGGACCTCCCCATCGTCATTGACCTCCAGGTATCTTTCGATACATCCCCTCACCCTTCCGCATACCCCCTCGTCCGCCAGTAGTCCCATGTCTAATCGCCAGAGTGGGCGCTGGTCCCTTTCCTCTCCTAGTTCCAGCTCCACCCAATGCGGGGCGTGATCTGAAACGGCTATGGCCGAGTACTCCGTTCCTGCCACTTTCGGGATCAGTGCCCTTCCCAAAACAAAAACGTCTATCCGGGAATATACCTTGTGGACGTGGAAGAAAAAGGAAAACTCTTCACCCATCGGTCTGGCGAATCTCCACGGATCTACTCCCCCCATTTGCTCCATGAACCTCTTAAGCACCTTGGCCGCTGCCGGCCTTCTCCCGGTCCTGGATCTGGACCGGTCCAGCCCTGGGTCAAGCACTGTGTTAAAGTCCCCCCTCATTAACAAGTTTCCCACCTCCAGGTCCGGGATACGTCCCAGCATTCGCTTCATGAATCCCGCGTCATCCCAGTTCGGGGCATATACGTTCACCAGCACAACCGCCTCACCCTGCAATCTGCCACTCACCATCACATACCTGCCCCCACTATCCACCACTATGGTCTTAGCTTCGAACGATACACGTTTCCCCACCAGTATTGCCACCCCTCTGTTTTTCGCCAACCCTGAGTGGAATACCTGTCCCACCCATCCTTTCCTTAGTCTAACCTGATCCGCCAACTTCAGGTGCGTCTCCTGGAGCATAACTACGTCCGCCTTCAGTCTCTTTAAATGCGCAAACACCCTTGCCCTCTTAATCGGCCCATTTAAACCTCTCACATTCCACGTGATCAGCCGGGTTGGGGGCCATTTGCCCCCCCCCCCCCCCCCCGTCGACTAGCCATCCCCTTTTTTAAACCATCTCCTCACCCAGGTCTCACGCACCCGTCTGTCCCCCAGACGGCGTCCTCCCGTCCCGACCACCTCGTCTCGTATCAGCTCCCCATTACTCTCAGCAGCAGCAACCCAGTTAATCCACCCCCCTCCCTCCCCCCCCTCCCCCCCCCCCCCCCCAGATCCCCCTCTAGCTTGATTACTCCCCCCATATTGCTTCCGGAAGTCAGCTAACTCTGGCTGACCGCGGCTTCCCCCGTTCATCCTTTGACCTCTCTGCGTGTGAGGCTCCCTTCCTTCCTGCGCCCTTTTTCCCGCCATAGTTTCCATAGCGCGGGAAAATACCCGCGCCTTCCTCTCGGCCCCGCCCCTAATGGCGCAGTTCCCTCATTCCCCTTCCCTGTCCCCTTTTCCACTGACGCCCACATTTCTTCATGTCCCCCACATCGGGGGGAGAAAAATTCCCCGTCCAACATTATTATACATTAGCCCTCCCCTCTCCCCACTTTACATTTCTGTGCCACCATCTCGCTACCCCTCTCCGGGCAATTTCTAAGTCTAGTCCAATTTCTCTCCCTGAATAAATGTCCATGCCTCCTCCGCCGTCTCAAAGTAGTGGTGTTTGCCCTGATGTATGACCCACAATCTCGCCGGCTGCAGCATCCCAAATTTGACTTTCTTCCTATGGAGCACCGCCTTGGCCCAGTTGAAACTCGCCCACCTTCTCGCCACCTCCGCACTCCAGTCTTGATACACTCGTATCACCGCGTTCTCCCACTTGCTACTCCGTGTTTTCTTAGCCCAGCTCAGGACCATCTCCCTGTCCCTGTAGTGATGGAACTTCACCACGATTGCTCTTGGTGTTTCCCCTGCCTTTGGTCTTCTCACGAGGACCCGGTACGCTCCCTCCACTTCCAGGGGGCCCGTTGGGGCCTCAGCTCCCATTAGAGTATGGAGCATCGTACTCACATACGCCCCAGCATCAGCTCCCTCTGTTCCTTCGGGGAGACCTAAAATCCGTAGATTCTTCCTCCTCGAGCTGTTCTCCAGGGCTTCCAGCCTTTCTATGCACCTCTTGTGTAGTGCCTCGTGCGTCTCTGTTTTCACCACCAGGCCCTGTATCTCGTCTTCGTTCTCGGCTGCCTTTGCCTTCACTCCACAGAGCTCCATCGCCTGGACCTTCTGTGTTTCCTTTAGTCCCTCGATTGCCAGTAACATCGGCGCCAGCACCTCTTTCTTGAGCTCCTCCACACATCGTCGGAGGAACTCCTGCTGTTCCGGGCCCCATACCATCTGGGCTCCCTCGGCCGCCATCTTGCTTCTCCCTTCTCTTCTCTGCCGCTGCTCCAAAGGATCCTCCGCAATCTGGCCACTACTGTCGCTCCTTTCCATCCACACCCGGGGGGACTCCTTCCTTTGTCACCTCACACTGGGTTTGGCCGCAAAATATTTCCGTTGGGGATCCCGATATGAGCCCAAAAGTCCGTTGAAACGGGAGGTGTCGAAATGTGCGGCTTAGCTGGTCATCGCCGCAACCGGAAGTCGCCTGAATCTGCGATTATTAAGAGCATAAAAACATGAGAAATGGAAACTGAGGTAGTTCATTCAGCCTTGAGTCTGCCATTAAATACAATCTTGGTTGATCTTCTAACTTAATTCCATTTACTGCCTGCTCCACATATCTATTGATTCCCTGAGAGATCAAAACGCTACAAACCTCAAAGATGAAGCATCCACAACACACGGGATAGACAATTGCAACAATTCACAACCATCTCATTCAAAGAATTTCTCCTCTACTAGTCCTAAATAATTGACCCCATAATTTGAGGCTCTGTTCTAGCTTCTCTGTGTCTACCCTGTCAAGCCCCTTCAGTACCTTGTATGTTTCAGTGAGATAATTTCATATTTTCCTGTCCCTGCCCTCTTTCTGGGACTCTACCTTTGGAACCTCACCCCATCCACTCTCTCTTTGGGACCTCTCCTTGTCCCCTGCCAGGGATTCTTCTTCGCTCTGCTTCCAGTCACCTGACCCAGGTTTTTAATGCCCCTTTTCTTCTGGCACAGGTGCACGATGCCAAAACAATGAAACAAAATGCTGATCTGCACATGTGCAGCCTGCTTCTGGGTTGCACATGCACAAAAGCTCCAAGGTCCATCATGTCATTGAACCTCATGACCTCCACTCTCAACATTGAGATAGGTTTGATTTTCATAACCCCCTAGGATGTAGGCCATCAGGTCCTAGGAACGTGTCAGCTTTTCATCCCTTAATTTTCTCCAATACTTTTTCCTTTCTCACATTAATTACTTTTATGTTCCGTCTCTTATTCCCCTCCTGATGAGTCTATTTCCAGGATATAATTTGTTTCTTCTTTTATGAAGACAGAGACAAAATGTTTGTTCAACATATCTACCATTTTTTTCTTCTCCATGATAATTTCTTCTGTCTCTGACCCTAAGAGTTCAACATTTACTTTAGCTACTCTCCTCTGTCATGAGAATGTCGCTTTAAGAAATGGTTAGCTGCTCATGTTACAGCAGTGATCTCAGAGTGTGGGTGGAGCTGAGCTCTGGTCCTGCTTTTAGTTTCACTTTGAGAAAAGCTTTGAGAAAAGCTTGGTTTCGTTTTTCAGTGTGTTGCAGCTGAAGTCAGCCAAAGCAGCTGTATTGTTGAGCTCTCTGCCATGAAGGACTAACTCTTAATCATTTGGTGAATTCAGAAATTTAAATGTTTTCAGTATTGAATGTAAACCCTGATGTGCTTCTGTTTAAAGGTTGTTAAGTCTTTTGGATGTTAAAAAGACAGCATAGATTACTTAGTGTTGTATTCTTTGCGGGTTATATTTGAATTAATAGTTGCTGAGATATTCACTATTTGTTTTAAAAAAGGTTAACTTGAGTTCATAGAATAAACATTGTTTTGCTTTAAAAAATACTTTTAATTTCTGCTGTACCACACCTGTAGAGTGGGCCGTGTGCTCCCCATACCACAATCTAGTAAAAGTTGTGGGTCAGGTGAATTCCATGATACACTTTGGGATTCTCTGAGCCCTGACCCATAACACCTCCTTTTAAATACTTGTAAAAGCTCTTACGACCTGCTTTTATATTCCTGGCAAGTTTGCACTCATATACTCATTCCTTTTTTATCAATCTTTTTGTTTGCCCATGCTCTTCTCTACAATACTCATAATCCTCAGGCTTATCACAGTTCTTTGCAACATTATAAGCCTCTTCCTTTTATCTAATACTAGGACTCAACTTTGCTGGTAAGGCACAGATGGATCTTTATTGCTGAATTCTTTGTTTTTCAATAGAATGTGTTTTTGCTGAACATTTTGAATCGCTTATTTAAATTTTTCTCATTGTTGATTGACTTTTTAGACCATTTACCTAATTAATGTTCACCAGCTCTCCCTTCATAGCTGTATAATTAGGTTTATTTAAGTTTAAGTTTCTTATTTGGGGCTGGGGTATATTGCCTTCAAAATTAATATGTGATTTAATTGTATAATGATTTTTTTCCCATTAATTAAACCTTCTCATAACTTTCCTGCTCACGACAAGTTCCAAATGGAGATAAAGGGTATGATTCTCCAGAAAGTGTTGTAGCGAGTGGGAATTGCCGTGAGCTTGCCGGCGCTCAGCCTAGTGAGGCCGGCAACACTATTCAATGTTAATTGTTCCACTTCACGAGGTCTCACAGGCTTCTTGCCACAAATGAAGGCTCGCCAGCTGATTCGCCAGCACCCTGCTTGCCAGCCCCCCACTAACAAGGTTGAGCAGAACTTACTCAGCCAACCCCAGCCAGCTCGCAACAATGGTGCTCAGGAGACCGGCCCCAAGATTTGGGGACGCTGACCTGAGGAGGCTGTTAGACGCTGTGGAGGCCAGGAGGGAAGTCTTGTTCTCCCCCAGGTCCAGGCGGGTAAGCCATAGGGCAACCAGTGCTGCCTGGGATGAGGTGGCGGCGACTGTGAGCGCCGGGAGTGGCCTCCAGGAGGACTGGCCTCCACTGCAGGAAAAAGGTCAATGACCTACACAGGCAGCATGTGTGAGGAGACACCAATGGCCAACCCCCCCACCCCGAGACCTTTCTGCCCCCAGCTTTCAATACGATCCCCAACCCTCCCTCCAACTCCCCCCTTTCAATCCCCCCACCCCTTCCTCTAGCCCTCCTCCCCCTTCAAGCCCAACCCTTCCTTCACACCTCCTCTCCCACCACTGAACCATGCGCGTGCTAACAAAGCCCCCTCCGTGTCTCCTCAGGAAAAGCTCTTCCACAATCGCCGGGAGAGGGCCCAGACTGGCGTTGGTGTGCCGGACATAGAATGCTCACCTTCGAGGAGCAGCCCTGGAGGTGACCGGTGTGGCCGAGGACGCCGCAGAGGCGAGGAACCACTGGGCTTCACCCGGGGCACCTGTCCAACGTGAGTTCCTATTGCGTTACTGACTGACCAATCCTTCCCACTGACCACATGTCCATTCTCCCACAGGTCCTCCAGCTAATGGCGCCGGCCCATCCCGGGTGGCCCCCTCTCCAGTCTCCCATGAGACCACCTCAAGGTGAGCTCTGAGATACCAACTTAATAGCTGCGTCACAGTTGTCATCCCCACCTTCCACCAGCGCAGATACACACACCTCGATGGGAAATGTTAGTGGTCAGGCTTGTTGGGCACAATCTGGTGAGCACCACACAGCTGCTGATGCACATCAGGTGGAGGCAGCAACTCCCAGGCGCGACAGCAGTCGGAGATCTGCTGGATCCCAGGACCCAGCCCAGCCTGATACTGAGCATGTGGAAGAGGTCATCCTGGAGCTGATGGAGATGATAGGGAGCGGCCGGGACATTCAGAGGGAGATGTCAGTGTCACTCCAGCAGATCCATAGCCGATTGGAGGAGTCCCAGATGCTACGGGCGCAGGAGATGTCGCCAGCAGTACATGGCACCAAGGCCAACACTGTTAGGGTGGCGACTGCAGTGGAGAGCCTTGTGAACGATGTCCGCATCACGATGAAGGTAGCCAAGGCATCCCTCAGTTGGTGGCAGCCATGTTTGAGGGTCCCTGCAGAATGTCTGACTCGCTGGGGAATGTCACCCAGTACCAGGCTGACCTTGATGACGTTCTGCGGGACATGTTGCACTCTGAGATTGGAATGGCCGAGGTGCTGCGGAGCTTGTTCCAGTCACAGGTCGCCATTGCCGAGATGTTACAGACCTTGGCCTGGTCACTGAGTAGCATCGCCAAGGGCATCTACACGATGGTGCAGACCATGGGGAACCACCAGGGCTGGCAGAGCCAGATGATGCAGAGGCAGCTGGGGCTCGAACCAGCTGCACCTCCATCCCAAGGTGAACACAATAAACACTTTTATGCACAACTAGTATGATTCTTCTGTCACTTTGTTCCACAATGCGGGCCGACCTCTGAACCCTTGGCCCATCTCTCCTGGTATCTCCCCTTCTCTGTGGCACCCACCCACCCTCCGTGCGTGGGCATGTCTCGGAGATGTGTCCCGTCCATTGGGTGTTCGGATGTTGTTTGCTGCGTGTGTGGTGTTGCCTTCCGCAGTGTTCAGACACAGTGTCCAGGCATCAAGGTGTGATTGGGATTCTCGGTAATGATTCCCACATGGTACATGGCCCGCCCACCCATAGGGATCCACTTGGGTTGTGTGAAGAGCTCACTTAACCACGATTGCCAATTTCCTATCAGCAATAGCCTTCAACTGCACGGCCAGAGTCCTCAGCAGTCGGTGGGGGTTATGGGTGGTCGGTGGGGCAGACAGACAAGGACAAGGATTGTACCAGGACCAGGTACACACGATTCAGGGGTTGGCATGATGGAGCCACACGTAGTTACCCCCAGGTTGCACCCCCAATGACTCCCCCCCCCCCACCACCACTCTCCCTCAGCGGCCCATTCCTGCAGAGGGTCTCCCGCCCCCAGTCGGGGTTCCCCACCCCCAACCGAGCACTGGGGTGGCAAGTCTAGCGCCCTCGAGCTCTGTGCCGGTGAGCAATGATGGATACCATCTGCTCAGCTCTCCACAGAAGCCCTTCCGCCAGGTTCACGTTTTTCAAAAGGTGCACTAATCAGCGTTAGCGTGACCACTTGCTGGGGAGGCCACTGGATGACAGGAGGCCGTTGGATATGGGGTGGCTCTCGTCAATCGTATGGAAATAGGGCTTATAAGAGGTGATGATTGGTTTCTCGCCACGCTACGGCGAGATACCGATTTCGCCTATGGGAGCGGGCCGGTTGCATCGCAAACTGTTTGTTGCCTCATTTGGTTCTCGTTATCTGCCTCGCCCACTATTCGCCAGCCCCATTTCTCTTGAGCGAGAGCGTAACAAAGCTGGAGAATCGCTCCCACAATTGTGAGCTGGAGAGCCCAATTTTCCAGTAGGGGCTCCTTGCATGGGCTTTGAATTCCGAAGTGGAAAATATGCACTATTAATGACCTTTCCAGTTTAACAATCATTTACATTAAAGATCAATTTGTATGAACAAATAAATACACCACAAACTCTTTGAAATTAATCTTTTATATTTCCCAAGATTTCAATACTGATGCTGTAACATTGGTTCAGAAGAAAAATGATTTCTTAATTGAATCTTCTACAGAAGTATACAGACGAGTGACCAAAATGGAAATCCATTCTCAATAAACAAACTTTTATTCTAATCTTTTGTTAACTATAGAAACACAACAATCCAGTATTTTGCTGATTATTTGCACTTTCTAAGGGTAGATATTTATCTTGTTACTGACTCTTTTGTATGTCTAAATGCGACAGTAGCAAGGTCAAAATTGCACAAAATACAACTTAGTTCTGGAGGTCTATCTGTTCTTTTTTGGTGCCAGATTGGCACTGTTAAGGTGCTGGGGCAGTACCAGGTTGGCACTGCCAAGGGGCAGGGCCTGAAGGGGAGTCTGCAGGGGCGGGGCCTTTGGCAACCTCAGCAGAGTTCTTTTTTAAATTCATTGACGGGATGTGGGCGTCACTGGTTACGCCAGCATTTATTGCCCATCCCTAGATGCCCTTCAGAAGGTGGTGGTGAGTTGCCCTCTTAAACCACTGCAGTCCTTGAGGTGTAGGTACAGCTCCTGTGCTGTTAGGAAGGGAGTTACAGGATGTTGTCCCAGTGACAGTAAAGGACCGGCAATATATTTCCAAGTCAGGGTGGTGAGTGACTTGGAGGAGGTTGCTCACTTTGGTGGGGCGGGGTGCAGAGGTGCTGGAGGGAGCTGATGCCAGTGAGGATGGAGAGACGTGACTGATGCTTGCGAAGATGGGGTGGGTGGGAGGGGGGTGAATACTGATGCTGGCGAGGATGTTATAGGGGAGTTACCAAACCATTTAGTGAGGCGGGGGGGTGGGGGAGTTTGCCCTCTGTGGTCAAGGGCTGGAGTGTTCCCATTGTTTGTGGGCGGTCGTAATGTCCCTGTGGCAGGAAGGGGGGCGGTGAGAGGTGAGGAAGATGCCTGTCACTTAACTTTCAGATCGGGCGCCCTTTATAAAAGATGCCCCAATCTCTGAGGAGCCGGAACTGCCGGCATGTTTAGGTATTGCCCCTCTCTGTGCATGTGCAAAACATGCCCCGCTCCAAAAAAAATGACACGTGCTGGCAGATCGGGATCAGATTCCCACTGTTTTTCACGCCCAAAATGATACCTAGCCATTTTATGGGAAATTTCTGCCCAGATCTCCAAAGTAAAGCGCTGCCTAAAACCCACACTAGAATATCAGCAAAGATCTTTGTGCTGAAGTCCTTGAATGGATCCTGAACCCAGGACCTTGTGATTCTAAAGCAAGAGTGCTACCAAATGAGCCACAGATGACAGCCAACATCATGAAAACAATGGTTGAATTTTCCGGTTCGCCAGCCCCATGTTTCTCGGCGGTGCGTTGTTCACTTGCGCCGGGGATTCTATCCTCCTGCCGCTTGTCAATGGAATTTCCCATTGAAGCACCCACGCTGCCAGGAAACCCTCGGGCAGGGGTGCGCTGTTGCCACAAATGGGGAATCACAAGGGGTGGAGAATTCTGTCCAATGTCTTTTCAGGGTTTTTTCAAAATCAAATTACTACCTGTAGAAACTTGCTATGTACAAATTGCCTGCCATATTTCCTGCATTGCAACAGTGACTACAATTGAAAAGTAACTTCATTGGTTATAAACCATTTTGGGACGCTTGAGGTCATGAAAAAGGCCATATAAATTCAAGGCTTTCTTTCTTGAACTGAAAATGGCTGTTTATGCCATTTCTGTGATGTTCCACCAATTCACCAATATTAGGGCAGGAAATTGAAAGAGCTACTGTGGAAATCCACAGCCATATTGTCCTCCTCGTTCTTTGACTTTTGAATCATCTTCTCTGATTCCATTGGCCTTTGTATCATCTGTGAATATTTTTATCTATTTCCAGATAATATCTCGTATTGTAATATAAACTAATATTGGATGAACCACTAACGTTTGCAAGAGACAATTTAGAAGTTAGGGATTTTTCAAATCGAATTGCAATGATTATGGACCATAACGTTTTATGTTAAAGTGAGCAGTGATGAATTTAATTTGAACAGGATGATAATGAGAAGGCACAGAAGGAAAATTATTTCTAAAATGCTTCGGGAGGTTAGAATATTACACAGAAAGTGCTTAAAATGTGGAATTCTCTGCAAAAATTTGTTACTTAAGTACTAAATTACTTTAAGAGGAAATTAGATCGTTGCTTGAAATATAAAGGAACATTTAAAAATTGATAGTGAGCAAACCAAGGAGTAAGATTAGACTCAGTGGCTTGTGAGGAAATGCATCAGTGCGCGGTATGGTGAGCCACAAGGTCTGGCCAATGCATTGTGCACAAGAATGGAGCACAGGTCAGAAGTCAGTGGAGAAATGTAAGGACCTGTCAAAGGGTAGCGCAGTTTCATCCAGTGAGAGCCAGTGGTTGTTTTCGAACTACAAATGCTGATACATTTTTCATCTTTTGCCAAGCCTTATTGCACAATTTTATCCATTGAAAATTTGTATTTTTCATATTTGTAGTCTTCTTTCTCAGAAAATAAATTCCTTTACTTTTAATGCATGTCAGCTCTAATCATATTGAAAATCTAGCAGAATAATTTCTGTTGGATTTTGTTATGTTTTACGTTATTTTGTATTTTACAAGAGACTTTTACCTTTTGTTCTAAAGTTGTTATCTAACTATATATCTGCTGTACAAACAATTGCATGCATTTGTAAAATTCCCCTGTACTTTGCTAACTGCTATGCAGTCAGTGAAATTTGAGCTTTACCATTCTGAAGCTACGTCTTAACTGACAATTCTATGTACTCTGGGGTGCTAGCGAAATTAAATCTCCAGACTTATTTCAATAAATGTTAAACAAAATGGATTCTGGATCCTCCAGATGTTGGAACTATATCGCTAATATAACTGGACTTTGAGTTAAAATTGAATCACATAAAACGTCAAAACCACAATCTACGGGTGCTGTGAGTACAATAGTTTAGATGAAAACTATTTTCAGGCAATGAATTGTTAATGTCTTAACCCAGTTTTTACAAATATCAGATCCATAAGAAAAGCTGATTCAACTCTTCAGTGCATGCAGAAAATGTTGTTTTGCACGTTGATACTTTAGCAACTGTAATTGTTGCAAAGAAATGGTTAACACTTTGCAAAAGGAAAACTCTTTAAGGATAAGAATTGGTAATCCACCTAGCAGGGTGCAGTAGCAGAACTTCTTTATATCATCAACAACAGTTTGCACCATGTCATGTGATGATACAATAGACATAAAAGTTGATAAATGTAGGATTTTGTTACACTTCAGTGCCTTCTTACAAAGCTGGAAGAATATTTAAGTCAGATGTGTTTCTATTTTATGTCTGCCTTTTGTAATTTAACACAGGGTTTGCAAAGAGTAAAGAATCTCAGCCCAGGTATACACTAATCTCAGTGCTAGTTGTTGCATGGTGAGTGGTAAATCCAATATATCAGGTAAAGAGGCATTTCAGCTTCACAGCACAGACTTCCAACTGGACAAATAGGTGATTGTGCAGCATTAAGTCAACCAGCTTTTTGGAGATTGAATCTCACTGGGCAAGATTCTCCGTTTGGGAGACTAAGGGCAAACCTAACCAAAAAAAAGGTCAGTTCTGGGCAGGATTAGAGTGCCACTATCTAACAACACTCTTTTTTAGGCACTGGTGGGGAACGGCCCCCCGAGGCCACACTTAGCGTCATTTCCTGCTCTGTGGAGCTCCACCAATTTTAAACTGCACCCTGATCTCCCGATCCACCAACACAACCCCCTCAACACCCCAACTCACCCTCGTGCCCTCCGCGCCTCATCTCACACAGGCAAGGCATCCATCAGCACGATTCCTGGTGCAGGCAAAATGCCACCTGGGCACCAGCATGGCACTGCCAACCTGGCAGTGCCATGCCAGTGCCCAGGTGGCACTGCCAGGGTGACAGACTGACAATGCAATGGCGCCAGGGTGGCACCAGCAGTGCCAGGATGCCACCCGACCCAGATACCAGCCACTCAAGACCCCCGAAGTGCCATTCCACCTGATCCCCCTTTGTGGGGCCCAATCGGGGTCGCCTTGGTGAGGCTAGTGGATCCAGGGAGCCAGTTCTGTCTGGTGTCAGCAGAGCAAAGTGAGTTTTTAAACTAACTTAATTCCGCAATGCTGGGTCACGGCCATTGTGGATGGGGTCCAGATCGCAATGTCTTCTGAGATCCTGATTCTGGCGGGACGAGCTGGTAAATTGCACTGTAAGTGTTGCCACTGAAATTGAATTGCGTACAATTCGTGTTCCGTTGGGGTGCTATTCGGTAAGAGGGTCAGCAATTCACAGCAATTCCCAACCCAGCGCCGTTCTAACTCTTTGAGTTAGAGTTAGTGCTAAAGAGCCTGGCAGCTGGAGCTGTTTTTAAGCACTCCACTTACCACACATTCACTGCAGCCACGAAGATGGCTCACAGAAGTCCTGCCCCCCCCAAGGTCAGAAGTCCGAGGTAGACCACAGCTCAATGCCAGGGAGGACAGACACACTCTACCCCAGGGTGGGCCACTGATTCAAGCTTACCCTGTTGAACATACGTGGGAGGTGTTGTCAGATGCAGCCAGCACTGCCAGCCTCACCAGGAGGAGACAGCTGGTGATCCAGAGGGGTGGGGGTCACTGGTGAGGCCTCTGCCCTGAGAGGGGCAGAGAACCAGGAAGGGTTTCAAAGGCCATAATGTCCTCTGGTTGGGGTGAGCTCTGCTGATCACCTGCTTCCTCTGCAATGGGGCAGCACTTCTGAGGAGTGTCAACGCCTGGTGGGCCCCAATTGAGCTTTGCCTCGCCCATTCCCTTGATGATATGGCTGGGGTATGAGGGGCGGCCTGGGTGAGCTCCAGATGACCAGGGGCCTTCAAAGCAGACAGCACTCAGCAGTGTGAACAACCAGGAGCCTGTAAGTAGCACCAAATAGGTATGTTTAAAAGACAGACTGCAGCAATGGCTGTCTGAACCAGGCCCGAGGGGGATACCCCGAGTCCACGGACTTGTCACCATGTTGTTCCCCGCTACTGCTCCTGGCCCGGGCAGCCACCCCCTCCACGCCACCCCCCCCCCCCCCCCCCCCCCCCCCCCCCCCGGAAGCCCAACAGTTTTCAACTGATTTTCAGTGTTTTTTAGCCTCCCGCTCCCCCCTTGCAGCCATAGCGACCAGTCCCTGTTTGTAAATACCTGTAGTAACTTCTGCCTGCGAGACTGCTGCCTGAGAGGGATGGAGCATCACGGAAGGATGGAGAATGAAGTGTCCAACCCACTAATCACATTTAAGTGCATGCAAATGTCAGTTTTGCATGTCCGGCTGGCACGGGTGCAAACCTTGATTTTGCCACCAGGGAGAAACTGGAGCATGGCTCCTGAATTGGCGCTGGTGGCAAACCTCAATCTGCACATGATGCCCGATATTCCAACCGATCGCGATTCGCTTTTCCGGTGTCGCAAGGCGGAGAATCCAGATCGCTGTCAATGACAACAATTATATCACATTTATATAGTGCTTGTAACATAGTAAAACATCTTAAGACACTTCACGAGAACAGATATGTGAATAAAATGAACCAGTGAAAGATATAGTTAGCTAAACTGCAACCACTGGCTGCATTTTATGTGGGGACGGATAGTTCATCATCCCCGGAAGCGAAGTCAGCTAGAAGCTGATTTGCTCCATGCTAAACCATCCTGCAGGAGGGCTAAATTGGTGGAGAGTGCTTCCGCCCCTCAATAGGGAGGAAGTCCTGCTCTCGGGAGCTGCCGACCAATTCAATTGGCCGGCTGCTCCAACAGTCCCAGCAGTGCTAAGAGCTTATTAGTGGGCACTGCAAGGACAATAACAAGTCCCATGAAGGAAGCCCAATGGATTCCAGAGTGAGGTAAGTCAGCAATATTGCGTGCCAGGACGAACAGGTCTTGGAACAAGTTGGTGAACAACTTCCATGTCCTTTGAAAGCCTTCTTCTGACCCCCGGATGGCAAAGTTTATTTTGTCCAACCTGAGAAATTCTGCCAGGTCGGACAGCCAGTCTGCAGCTTTGGATGGTGCTGCCAATCGCCAGCCGAGCAGGATTCTCCGCGGGTGATCAGGGCAGCATAGGCTAGGGCGTCTTTCCCCTTCTACATGAAGAGTTCTGGCTGATCTGAAACCCTGACGGCCGCTTCCGTCTCAAGAGAATGGGGTGTTTAAAATAGTTACGCCGAAGTTAGCAATTCTCTTTGTTTTTCTCACTCTTTCAGAGTAGCTATTAGTGTAACACTGCCACGACATGATGCAAAATCTCAGGTGCTGAGATGATACCAAATGGCATCCTGTTAAAGCAGTAACGACCATACGGCGCGTTGAATGCATACAAATTTTTGCTTGTATCATCCAGTTGCATTTGCCAGAATCTTCTTGACGCATCAGGCGCGGGATTCTCCGTAATCAGTGCGATGTCCGCCGACCGGCGCCAAAAACGGCGCGAATCCGTCCGGCATTGGTGCGGAATTCTCCACATCTTGAGGGGCCGAGCCCTTACCTTGAGGGGCTAGGCCCACGCCGGACTGATTTCCGCCCCGCCAGTTGGCGGGAAAGGCCTTTGGTGCCCCGCCAGCCGGCGTGGAAATGACTTTGCCGGGCGGCGCATGCGCGGGAGTGTCAGCGGCCGCTCACGGCATCCCCGCGCATGCGCAGTGGAGGGGGTCTCTTCCGCCTCCACCATAGTGGAGACCATGGCGAAGGCGGAAGGAAAAGAGTGCCCCCACGTCACAGGCACGCCCGCAGATCGGTGGGCCCCGATCGCGGGCCAGGCCACCGTGGGGACAGCCCCCGGGGCCAGATCGCCCCACGTCCCCCCCAGGACCCCGGAGCCCGCCCGCGCCGCCGTGTCCCCCCATCCCATCGGTGGTTCAATCCACGCCAGCTGCCGTGGGTTGACAGCGGCGGGACTTCGGCCCATCGCGGACCGGAGAATCGCTGGGGGATTCCCGCCGACCGGCGATTCTCCGACCCGGTGGGGGGTCGGAGAATCGCGCCCCAGGTTTGGAGAATATCTTGGCATTAGCCATTTCATTAGTTATTTCCTTGCTTTCGGCATGTGTTCGCGTCTGATGTTCATATTCAGATCTTTTGGATCAATACAAATCCTCAGGTCACCATTTTGTTTTATGCACACCTTCAAGTTTACACAAACTGCAGGTTCTGTGACCTTGGAAATAATCCCGTGGTGTTGCATTCATTCAAGTTCTTGCTTGAAATGGTCACATAACGGAGCAGGAATTATTTTTGGAGAGTGTATCGGTTTAGCATTTGAGTTGGTTTTGTATTTAAAAGGAAGAGTACCCATGCCTTCAAATACATCTGGAAACATTGCTAGTCTGTTCTTAATGTCTTCTTGCACAGGTGCAGGACTTTTGTCGGTGCTGTGAATTTGTTTCACAAGTTTTAAGTCTTGACAAGCTTGTACACCTAATAGTGATGAACGTCGAGCATCAACAATTTCAAATCGCAAAGGCATCTCTGTATCTTTCTTTGTTGCTAAGAGATAGCAAGAACCCAATGAAGTAATTGTGTTACCACTGTAAACACGTAACTGGCATTCAGTGTTTTGAATCTTAGGAAGCTTACGTAGCTTGGAGAAATCAAAGCTATTAATTAAATTAGCATTTGCACCAGTGTCAAATTTAAACACAATCTCGGATCCATTAACTTGTAATGGAATGTTCCATTCATCTTCCGAGCTGATCTGTGCGGAGTCTGCACATCCTCCCCGTGTGTGCGTGGGTTTCCTCCGGGTGCTCCGGTTTCCTCCCACAGACCAAAGATGTGCAGGTTAGGTGGATTGGCCATGATAAATTGCCCTTAGTGTCCAAAATTGCCCTTAGTGTTGGGTGGGGCTACTGGGTTATGGGGATAGGGTGGAGGTGTTGACCTTGGGTAGGGTGCTCTTTCTAAGCTGGTGCAGACTCGATGGGCCGAATGGCCTCCTTCAGCACTGTAAATTCTATGATTCTATGATTGATTTTATTGGATGCAATATCTGTGGATATTGCACTTTAAAGTTGTCTGGTAATTTTCAACAATGCCAACAAAGAAAGAATCTTCAAAACATTAGCATCTGTAACAATATCAGGTTTATCCATTTTTTGATGGATCTGCATTTGCATGAATACTCTGAACATTCATACTTTTTTTCATTGAAATTGACTGTTTTAAGTTTGGTCCTTTTGTTGCAGAACGGCATTGGGAAGCAAAACGATTTAGTTTGTCACAATTGGACATTCTGAATTCTCCTTCTGTGCACCCAGACAGGCACTGGAATGTAGAGATAGGGGCTAGTAACTTCATTGCAGTGTTAATGTAAGCCTACTTGTGACAATAAAGATTATTATTATTATAAGATATTCCCGAGAGCAGGGTATTTTTTCTGTGAGTGGGCATGTCCACAACGTCCACACGTCATAATGTTGCTTGCCAAATGGCCATGCGCATGCACGGAACGGTCAACTTCCGGATTGCGCTGTTTTTTCAAGTGCGCATGCGTAGAACTATGCGCATGGGCAAGGTGGCTGCTGTCCGGAGCGTGTCGATTTTTCAACTGCGTCACAGATTCAATGCAATCAGCCCCGATGTGCTGTTTCACCCCACTTTCCCGAATCAGTATATCAGAATATTGATTTCTTGAGAGTTCCCTCGCACAAAACATTTCAATCTCATCTTCCCGTGTTAAATTTTTTTGTCTCTTAATTTTTCATTTTTGATTCCAAAAACAATTTGGTCCCTTAACATAGAGTCTGGAAAGATTGAAAAATTGCAGGTCTGTGCCTTTAGTCTCAAATCAGTCATAAAACAATCTATGGATTCTCCATCTTTTTGAACCCTCTTTTTAAAGACATATCTCTAATAGGTCTCATTAATCTGAGCTTTGCAGTGAAGGTCAAATTTCTCAATCACCACACTAAATTTTTTTTATCATCATCGGTGGAGAAATGGAATGTATTATATAGCTCAATTGCCTGCGGTTCAGAAATTGTTAAAAATAAAACAATTTTACGCTGATCACTAGCTGATTCTAGGTCGGAGGCAGATAGGTAAAGCTCAAAGTGCTGCTTGACAGTTTTCCAATTAACATCTATAT
Source organism: Scyliorhinus torazame (assembly GCF_047496885.1). Lineage (NCBI taxonomy): Eukaryota > Metazoa > Chordata > Chondrichthyes > Carcharhiniformes > Scyliorhinidae > Scyliorhinus > Scyliorhinus torazame. Next base: position 240,976,231 of record NC_092707.1, read on the forward strand.
TACCCTTGGGCAGCACAGTAGCACATTGGGTAGCACTGTTGCTTCACAGCTCCAGAGTCCCAAGTTCGATTCCCGGCTTGGGTCACTATCTGTGTGGAGTCTGCATGTTCTTCCCGTGTCTGCATGGGTTTCTTCCAGGTGCTCTGGTTTCCTCCCACAAGTCGCGGTAGACGTGCTGTTAGGTAATTTGGACATTCTGAATTCTCCCTCTGTGTACCTGAACAGGTGGTGGAATGTGGCGACTCGGGGCTTTTCACAGTTACTTCATTGCAGTGTTAATGTAAGCCTACTTGTGACAATAAAAAAGATTATTATTAAGATTATTATGAGAAGCCCAGAGTTGTTTCATAGTCAGCAGTTTCTCCATGAGATCTCGACTTGTCTGGTTGAACAGGTGCAACAGGCTTGCAAACAGACTTTCAGTCAAAGGCTGAGCTGTTTTTTTTTTAGATTCTGACTAATTCTAGCTAAATTACTTTACTAATCACACCTGGTACCATGTGATGTTCCTTGTGTAGTCCTCCAAGATGGCTAAAAGTTATAGTGCTGACAAAGAACATCAAGCTATGTGTTTGAAACAAAGCTAGTTTATTTTACACTACTTTAAATGATTTGCACACTCTACTAACTAATAGCTAATAAAAAAAACAGTACTAAATCTTTGCTACAGAAATCTATATCGTTCTAATACAACTAACACTCTATCTCAACCTTTAACTAACCTCCTCTAACACCTTATCCCAGACATCCAGAAGGCGCAGTCTTTTATATAACTACTGTACGGTGCCATCTAATGTTGAGATACATGAACACCATCTTGTTAACCCTTTACACTCCTTACATTATACATATCATTACAGTCTGCCTCGCCCTTTTCAAAATCCTTTCCTGGTCCAAGAAACGGTGCAGCCGCACCACCATCGGCCTTGGCTGCTCCCCACCTGCGGCCTCCTCCTAAGGGCCCTGTGCGCCCGATCCACCTCAAGGGGATAGTCAAAGGCTCCCTCCCCCATCAATTGCTCCAGCATTCTCATCCCATACTTGCCGGCCTCAGCTCCCTCATTGGCCTAAGGCATCTCGACGATCCTCAAATTCGGTTTTCTGGAGCGATTCTCCAGGTCCTCCAATATCACTTGCAGACTTTTCTGGCTGTCCAAAACCATCCCCATCTCTTTTTTAAAATAAATTTTGAGTACCCAATTAATTTTTTCCAATTAAGGGGAAATTTAGTGTGGCCAATCCACCTACCTGCACATCTTTGGGTTGTGAGGGCGAAACCCATGCAAACATGGAGAGAATGTGAAAACTCCATAAGGACAGTGACCCAGAGCCAGGGTCGAAACTGGGACCTCGGCGCCGTGAGGCAGCAGTGCTAACCACTGCGCCACCGTGCAGCCCCAAAACCATCCCAAACTCTGCCTCCATCAAGGCCATCCTCTCCTCATGCTCCCCCACTGCCTTCTCCACCTTCTGAATCGCCAGGCCTTGAGCCTCCAGCCTCTGCCCCATTCTCTGAATCGCTGCTCTGAGCGGCTCCACCACCTTAGCCAGGCCTTCTGAGGCCTCCTTCCTCTGTTGCAGGAATTTGTTGTTAAAAAACTCCACCAGCTTCTCCGTTGACCACTTGGCGAGCAGTGTTGCCCCCTTGCCCTCTGCCACCTTAACCTGAGGCATACCATGAAAACTATTCTGCTCCAGCTGCTCTCTCTTTCTCGTTGCATTTGTCATCCTCTGATCCATGCACCAATCTCACCGGAAAAGTGAGAACTGGGCACTCACACATTTTTTGCTCTCGAAAAACCCCCAGATGGGTGGGGAAGGACCAACAAAATCCACCTTGAATGGGAGCCACCAAATGTGTGACCACTCCCTCCATGGCCACCACTGGAAGTCCCTTTTACCATATGCAAAACAAGCAGTTTAGTGGGTGCTAGGCACTGCAAATACCTTAGTTCCCCACCTAAAATTTCTGCTTCGTTTATCAGATTGTTCATTTAACATACAGATATTGATCGCTGTGTATAATGTTAAGTCTTTTTCTTGCAGCAGCTGCTTGTGGACTAAATCACGATCTCTTCCATAAACTACTCCATCCCTGAATAGGTCTTCATTAAGAGTTCTGAATGCACATTTCTTTGCGAATAGTTTTAGCGTGACCATGTAAGATTGTATTGCTTCATCTGCTTTCTGGTTTGAGGAATTGAATACATGCTTACCAAGGATTAAGTTTTTTACTGAGAGGCAAACGTTCTTGAATTGTTTCAGGATTATCTCCGGGTCTTCTTTTTTCTCCTCTGCCTGGAAGAGAAATGATTCAAATATTTTGACAGCCTCAGGGCCTGCGAGGTTTAACAGGGAAAAGGCATGTATCTTTAACACTTATCAGAGAGTGCAGCACTACATACGTATGCCACTCTAGGGCGGCATGTGACGCAGTGGTTAGCACAGGGACTACGGCGCTGAGGACCCAGGTTCAAATCCCGGCCCTGGGTCACTAGCCATGGTGGAGTTTCCACATTCTCCCCGTGTCTGCGTGGGTTTCACCCTCACAACCCACAGATGTGCAGGTTAGGTGGATTGGCCACACTAAATTACCTCTTAATTGGAAAAAAAAATAATTGGGTACTCGAAATTAAAAAATAAATAATTAAATAAATATGCCACTCTTTCTGCAACTTTTCTAAACTATCTGCAATATTTTCATCAAAGAGAAATGGGTCAATGTGACAACGTCTTTGTGCCAAACTGCCAAATCCTGACACCACCATGTAGAATGTTATGGGTTCCTCAAATCATTGCCAACTAGGACTACCAACAAAGGTAGTTTATTCCTAAACTCAACAGCTACATCCAGTACTTTTGCTCTGCCCGCGGGTTATAGAGATAACTGCCACGCTCCCGCCACACGAACCTCTTATGTTGCCACATCATCACATTCTCACGTAACCACTTGGTCTACAGACGCCATTTGTGTGATATTCCCAAAAGTCAATATTTCTTTGCCTGCATGTCTATTAAGTTTTATTCTGTTCTGTATAAAGCATACTTTGAACTCAGTATATAAATTTCCCTTCCCTTCTTATTGAGAGGCAGAGGATGAGAAAATTAAAGTTAAAATGGACATTATTGAGCCATCATATACTTTTCAGACAAATATCACTCAAGGGTTTACATAAAAAGGTTTTTGAATTTCCAAACATTGGTTCTTCAGAAGGCTGTGCTTCCCCTTGGAGGCTATTGGAGAAAGATGCCAACTGCTGTCTGAAGATCTGAAACACATGTCCACCAGGAGAACAATCCAAGTCTGTACCAGTAGAAGTCTCCAATATCTTGAATTTATTTGCAACTGGTTATTTCCAGGCAGCATTTGTTGATCAATACCACATTGGTCAGTTAGCTGCTCAGCACTGCATCAAGGTCATATATACTCTATTCAGGACAGCTGGACTATTTATTCCACCTTGACAGAACCAGAGGTACAGAGAACGCTGGCTGATTTAGCAGACTGGCAGGATTCCTACAGGTGCAAACAATTAATGAAATGCGTGGGGCACCGAGAGTCCCACATGACAATCCCTTGAAGTTCATGAACAGAAAATGCTTGAATTGTGTTCATGTCCGGTGCCAATTATCCTATCTTGTACATGAATATATTACATCAGGAAGTTGTGCAGATGCTTTCATCATTTGACTTGAGCCAGGGTCTTGTACCAAGATGGTTACTTCATAATCAGAATCTTCCTCTCTCGCGTTGTCAGGCTTCATCTCCACTTGTGGATTAGTATTTCATCCTTCTCACTCTCTAATTACTCTCCCCCCCGCACTGGATGCCCCTGAGCTGTTTATGGAATAAATGAGATGCCATATCAGGATTGGGGATGAAGCAGCATTGTTGAGGATCTGAATATGCTCAAAGTTTCCACTCTTGGTGGGGTAATTATCTGAGTGGCCAGTCTCTTCTTGCACCATGACTCTTATGGTGTAAATTGCAAAAGAACTGTTTGAACTTTCACCATATTGACATTGCACCTTGAAGAAATAATAATTGATTGTTGGCATTTCACATAACATTGCTTTTGCCTATGATGAATATTTCCCAGCTTTACCACCATTTTACCACCTTGCCTCCAGTTTTGTGCTTCCCATAGTATCGAATCCGCCTGCATATGATTTACATGACCCTCGCCCGTGTGAACATGGCTTTCAGTGATAGTGCTACTCCCCGAGTTGCATTTCTCTGATACTGGTAATGGGATGAATTATTCTTTGGAGTGAGAAGGCATAATGCTAGAAGCATGGGCACTTATTATATGAGCAGATGAGTAAGATGGACACTTATTATATGAACAAATGAATCCCATGATTTTGAGAGATAGAGTCGAATATTTCTTCAAATAAATGTCCTTGAAGGGGCAGCACGGTGGTGCGGTGGTTAGCACTGCTGTCTCACGGCACCGAGGTCCCAGGTTCGATCCCGGCTCTGGGTCACTGTCCGTGTGGAGTTTCCACATTCTCCCCGGTTTGTGTGGGCTTCGCCCCCGCAACACAAAGATGTGCAGCGCAGGTGGATTGGCCACGCTAAATTGTCCCTTAATTGGAAAAAATGAATTGGCTACTCTAAAAAAAAAATGTCCTTGAAGACAAGCAGAAACCATTATGTAAATTGTTAACAATTGTTTTGTGTAAAGGTGTCACTCATCTATTTACAGCTGGAAATCAGGGAGCTAGCCCTTCTTCCTTCTAACTGCTCCCACCCACAGGCTGCTACTACTTGAGATGTCTGAGCCTCCCCACCGTTGAAAAATGGATAGCTGCCACTTACTTGCTGCTGCCTTTTAAAAGCTGCACCAGCAACAAACGTTCCTCAATACCACCGCCAGCAATTAAATGTATTATAGTTCCAAACACATAACAAATGAAGGTGCCTGGAAGCAAAGGTGAACAGGTTAGTGACAGATCGTTATGTGTTGGTGTTAGTCTCACACTCTCCCTAATCTATCAACAGAAGGAGAATCTAGCCCCGAGTAACCAAAGTCTGAGTTATGAAGATGTCCTAGAATAATGAACTTTTTTAGGCTGGAAAGGAGAATTCGTAGAGTTCTATAAAAACATTAAGGAAATGGAAAATGTAAACTTGGTACATTACTATAAGTGAAGTGTAAGAGCAGGATGAGGAAACATAGATTTGAACTGGTAAAAGAATGTCAGGAAATTATTTTCGCAAAGAATAATCAATGGACAAACTAGATTTACAGAAAGAGTGGATGGAAAGCTTTGGGGCTGGATTCTCCATTGCCCGACGCCAATATCGTAATCAGTGATGGGGCAGAGAATCCCTTCCAACGCCCAAATCAGGTGCGGCGGCGGTTTGATGCCGGTTTGCTATTCTCTGCCCCTCCAAAATGACGCATGCCATTGGAATGCTGTTGCCGCATCATCGAAAGTCCCTCCCCAATGCTCTGTCCCGATGGACCGCGTTCCCAACCATACGGATGACGTGAGGTCTCAGCAGTCGGGAACCCGGCGTGGCAGCTGCAGACTGTGTCCAGCGGCGCCACAGTAGGCCGGGAGCCATGCTACTGGCCGAGGGTGCTTCCACGAGGTCTGGGGGGACTGGTGCGGGGTGGCCAGGGATTGACCTGTGGGGCAGTATTTGGCAGGTCGGGTCCACACATGGCCGACGCCATGTTGTACGGCGCGAACGCTGCAGGTTGTCGCCTAGCGTCCACGTGGCTACGGACCCGGTCATTCTCAGGCTGTTTTTGGCATGGGAACTGGGAGTTTTACCACCGCCGCTGCTCGCCCCTCATTGGTCGAAGGATGGGTGAGAGTTCGGCGCCAATTTTGGCGTCGTAAAACGCCACAATTCCCACTTGGGCGTTGGCACCTAACCGCAATATCAGAGAATCCAGCCCTTGGAATCGAATTATCTCTGCCGGATCTTCACCTTCTCCTGTCCTTCAGAAGTTAAAGCCACAGAATTTCCACCAGTGTTCACCAGAAACATAATTGTGCAAATTTGCCATTACTTATCCACATTTGTTTATTTATTGTTAGATAGAATAGCTTGACAGTTAAAAGCTTTAAGTCTGGTGTTGTGATGTTCTACAAGTTTTCAAAGACCAGAGAGGAATCCTCTAGTGCCTTGGCATAAAACTTAACAAGTTACAATAATGCACAGAAAAATTGCTGTGTTCGCTATTCTGAGCACACTGAATAGTATACCTGTATACTAAAGCATGTGAAGCCATAGTGAGTTTGAGTGTTTCAAGATATTGGCATTGAAAAATCTAGAGTAAATTAGAAAAGACTTAAAAATATGTTTAGCTTTGTCCAGAATGTGTAGTCATGGTCGTGATTCTCTGCCCCGCGATGCCGGAAACGTGGATCACGATCGGGTGTACAGCCAAAACCACTATGCTCCGGTCCCCCGCTAGCGGTGGGATCGGGCTTCGCGCCCATGCACCAGCGAGAGAATGCTAGTGGATGCAAATAGGTCCCATTTGCAGCCACTTAGCGGGCCCAGCACCAAGTCTCCGGGAATCACGTGGGCGTGGGTTACTATTGGTATTTATCTTGGACGTTGCCATGAGCCAAGGAGGTAACCCCTTAAGGAAGTTGCCCCCAAGGTCCACCCGAGGACCACATTTCCCCCTAACAATGCACAACCTGTCCACCCCTCCCCTACCAGACCTCCCCCACCTCCCCCTCCAGAGACACCCTAAAATGGGAGTTACCCCCTAGATAGGAAGACCACCCAGATAACCCCTAGATAGGAAGACCACCCAGATATGCCCTAGATAGATAAGCCCCCCTCAGAAAGCCCGTGGATAGCGAGACCCCCCCAGAGATCCCTATATAGGGTGAAGCCCCACAGAGACCCTCTAGATAGAGAGACCGTCATGAGAGACCCCTTGAATAGGATCCCCGTAGAGACCCCTTAAATAGTGAGATCCCCACAGAGATCCCCTAAATAGGGAGACCCTGCAAAAACAAACCTGGCTGGGGAGACCTCTGAGACCTCCTAGATAGGGGGACCACTTCCAGAGACACCCTGAACAGGGGAATCCCTCGACACTCCTTAGCTAAAGGGACCCCCACATACCCCCTAACCAAAGGAACCCACTTCACCCCCTGTTAAAACAAGAGTCCGGGGGGAGTGGTGGTCTCGCGTTGTACAGTGGTGGAGGTTATGGCGGTACCCGTCAGTGGTACAGTGTTTTGCCTTTTTACATGTCACACAAATTATTTACAGGTATTTATTTACAGGTACATTTCACAATGAAGCTATTAGTCGATCGGGGGCCCTGGTCGTCCTCTGTGATCGTCGCAGTCTCGGTGGTGATGATCTCGGGCATCCGTGACTCCGGGAACGTGGCGTCTTCAGCTTCATCATCCCTGGGTGGGACCAGTGGAAGGACCGATCCCCCTGGGAGGGGGGCAGCCGTCGGGTGCGCCGGTGGGAAGGTGGGTGGGGTTGGTGAGGGGGGTGTGGGTGGGGATCCACCGGGCGCCAGGTCCCGGAGGGAGACCGTATCCTGCCGGCCGTATCCTAACGCCCTGAGGGTTAGCATGAAGGAGGTATACCCTCTCGACCAACGGGTCCAACTTGTGCGCCCGCACGTGTTTGAAGAGCAGAATGGGTCCCGGAGCTGCCAGCCAGGTTGGGAGCGAGGTCCCGGAGGAGGACTTTCTACCGAAGACAAGGAGACGTTCGTGAGGTGTTTCATTGGTCGTGGTACACAGTGGTGATCGAATGGAGTGGAGTGCATCGGGGAGGACCTCCTGCCAGCGGGAGACTGGGAGATTCCTGTATCGTAGGGCCAGTAGGACGGTCTTCCAGACCGTTCCGTTCTCCCTTTCCACCTGCCCGTTTCCCCGGGGGTTGTAACTGGTCATCCTGCTTGAGGCAATGCCCTTGCTGAGCAGGAATTGACGCAGTTCGTCGCTCATGAAGGAGGACCCCCTATCACTGTGGCCGTAGGCGGGGAAACCGAACAGGGTAAAGATGCTGTGGAGGGCTTTAATGATGGTGGCAGCGATCATGTCGAGACAGGGGATGGCGAACGGGAACCGGGAGTACTTGTCAATTCCGTTCAGGAAGTACGTGTTGCGGTTGGTGGTGGGGAGGGGCCCTTTGAAGTCCATGCTGAGGCGTTTAAAGGGGCGGGAAGCCTTCACCAGGTGCGCTTTCTCTGGCCGGTAGAAGTGCGGCTTGCACTCCACACAGATTTGGCAGTTCCTGGTGACGGTCCTGACCGCCTCGATGGAGTAGGGCAGGTTGCGGCTTTTGATAAAATGGAAGAAACGAGTGACCCCCTCAGGTGGCAGAGGTCATCGTGAAGGGTCCGGAGTTGGTCCACTTGTGCGTTAGCACATGTGCCGCGGGATAGGGTATCAGGAGGCTTGTTTAGCTTCCCGGGACAATACAAGATCTGTAGTTGTAGGTAGAGAGTTCGATCCTCCACCGTAAGATCTTATCGTTCTTTATCTTGCCCCGCTGTGCATTATCGAACATGAATGGTCAGTGAGGAGCGTGAATCTCCCGCTGGCCAGGTAATGCCTCCAATGTCGCACAGCTTCTACTATGGCTTGGGCCTCCTTTTCAACAGAGGAATGGCGGATTTCGGAGGCATGGAGGGTGCGTGAGAAGAAGGCCACGGGCCTGCCCGCTTGGTTGAGGGTGGCCGCCAGAGCTCCGTCGGATGCGTCGCTCTCGACTTGGAAGGGAAGGGACTCATCGATTGCATGCATTGTGGCCTTTTCGATGTCTGCTTTATGCGACTGAAGGTTTGGCGGGCCTCTGCCGACAGGGGGAAAACCGTGGATTGGATTAGTGGACGGGGCTTGTCCGCATAATTGGGGACCCACTGGGTGTAATATGAAAAAAAACCCAGGCAACATTTCAGGGCCTTGGAGCAGGTGGGAGGGGAAATTCCATGAGGTGGCGCATGCGTCCGGGGTCGGGGCCTATGACTCCATCGTGCACTACGTAGCCGAGGATGGCTAGACGATCGGTGCTGAATACACATTTCTCCTTGTTATAGGTCAGGTTAAGGAGACTGGTGGTATGGAGATATTTGCGGAGGTTGGTATCGTGGTCCTGCTGGTCGTGGCCGCAGATGGTGACGTTGTCGAGGTACGGAAACGTGGCCCGCAAACCGTACCGGTCAACCATTCGGTCCACCTCCCGTTGGAAGACCGAGACCCCATTTGTGACACCGAAGAGAACCCTTCGGAAGTGGTACAGCCACCCATCTGCTTCGAATGAAGTGCAACTTGCGGTCGTCCGGGCGAATGGGGGGCTGATGGTAGGCGGATTTGAGATCCACCGTGGAAAAGACCTTGTATTGTGCAATCTGATTGACCAAATCAGATATGCGGGGGAGAGGGTACGCGTCGAGCTGCGTATACCTGTTGATGGTCTGACTATATTCGTTGACCATCCTGTGCTTCTCCCCGGTCTTTACAACCACTACTTGAGCTCTCCAGAAGCCGTTGCTAGCCTCGATAATACCTTCCTTCAGTAACCGCTGGACTTCTGACCTGATGATGGTCCGGTCCTGGGCACTGTACCGTCTGCTCCCGGTGGCGACAGGTTTGCAATCGGGGGTGAGGTTTTCAAATAGAGAAGGCGGGTCGATCTTGAGGATCGTGAGACTGCAGACAGTGAGAGGGGGTATATGGCCACCGAATTTAAAGGTTAAGCTCTGGAGGTTACATTGGAAGTCCAATCCCAGGAGTGTGGCAGCGCAGTGGTGAGGGAGGACGTAGAGACAGAAATTGTTAAACTCTCTTCCCTGGACTATGAGGTTAGCTATGCAGTACCCCTTGATCTCTACAGAGTGAGACCCGGAGGCCAGGGAGACTTTCTGGTTAACTGGGTGTATAGGGAGGGAGCAGCGCCTTACCGTGTTGGGGTGTATAAAGCTCTCTGTGCTCCCGAAGTCGATCAGGCAGGATGTTTTGTGTCCGTCGATGAGTACAGTCGTCGTAGCGGTCGAAAGAGTTCGGGGCCGAGACTAGTCCAGAGTCACCGAGGCAAGTCGTGGCAGAAGCTGATGGATTTCCTCGGGCGGTGTGCGGTCATCCAAATCGGGGATTTGAGACTCCAGCCAAGATGGCGACGCCCACGGGTCGCACATGGCCAGGGGTGGGCAAGGTGGCAGCGCCCGAGGTCCGCACGTGGCTCGCAGGAGCGAAGATGGCGGCGCACACGGGCCGCACGTGGCCTGCGATGAGGGTAATGGGCCGCACGTGGCCTGCGATGAGGGTAATGGCGCGGCCCCGGTTCGCCCCCGGAGACAGCGGCGACTGCCCGGGCCTGGCATACCGCCATGAAATGCCCCTTTTTTCCACAGCCCTTGCAAGTTGCAGAGCGGGCCGGGCAACGTTGCCAGGGGTGCTTGGCTTGCCCGCAAAAATAACATCGGGGCCCCCCACGGTTGCCTGGCAGCCGCGTGGCACAAGTTTGTTGGGGGTTGCGTCGGAATCGGCTGCGGGTGGGATCCATACTGCCCATGGGGTTGCCGCGCGGTCGGGGACGTACGCTCGGGCGTTGCGGGAGACTACGTCTAAGGAGCTTACGAGGGCACGTGCCTCCTTGAGAGCTAGTGTCTCCTTTTCCAGCAGCCGCTGGCGGCTCTGCGAGGACAGCATACCTGCAACGAAGGCGTCCCGGATTAAAGGTTCGGTGTGGTCGTTGGCTGAAACTTGCGGACAGTCACAGTTCCAACCTAGTACCAGCAGTGCACGGTAGAATTCGTCTAGCGATTCCCACGGAATTTGTCGTCTGGTAGCTAGAAGATGTCGTGCGTAAACCGGATTTACTGGGCGAATGTAGTGTCCTTTCAACAGGGCCATCGCGACCTCGAAACCGTCCACGTCCTCGATGAGCGTGTAGATTTCTGGGCTCACCCTTGAGTGGAGAACTTGCAGTTTCTGGTCCTCCGTGGGTGTAGTTCTGGCCGTCCTGATGTATCCGTTGAAACACGCCAGCCAGTGTATAAAGGTCGCCGCTGAGTTTGCTGCGTGGTGGCTAAGTTGCAGACACTCCGACTTGATGCGGAGCTCCATTCTTCAAATCTAGTCCAATAAATTGATGCACGATCAATAACTCCCGAAGCGAGATTGTAGGTCAATTGAAGGCTTTATTGAACTGGATGTTTCCCCCAGCAACGCAGGTACAGAATGCAGCAGCTAGAGAAACACAGACTCTTATACTCCGCCTTACTGGGCGGAACCAGCAGGCAGGCTTCACCAATGATCTTACAACATCAGGTACCTCCAACTTAGGTACCGTAATACCCCTAATACCGACTACCATGGATAGTCTACCTATCACCACACTGTGGGGACCCCCCAGCCCCAAGCCCCGTCACCCCCGCCACCCCCACCCCCACCCAGCCCTGGCAGGGCTCCCCCCACCCCAGCCAGCCCAGCCAGTGTCATGGTCGCACGTCTGTATGTCCTATCTGCTCTCTCTCTCCCTCTTCAGCCACAAGCCTGTTTTCTGATTTTTATAAGCACAAGTGAACTTCACGATTGGGAAATCCCCCCAGTGGAGGTGGAGAATCGCAGAGGCCCCGGAAAATACTGGGTCTGGCCCGCTAATAATATGCCAACAGCAATTATTGTGCATGTGGGGCAGAATGCATTGACGCCGCTTTTGAGGCACCGGAGAATTGAGATTTGCCATAAACCCTGCGTATGACACAATTTTGGCATCAAAACCGATTCTCCGCCCAATCGCCTTTCCCGACATTGGCTTTGGCTGGCGGAGAATCCCACCCATTTTTTCAATACATCCATACAAGCTTTTTGAAGTCAGGATATAAAGGAGTTAATTGTGACATTTTCAAAACCCACTTGAGGTGGAGGAAGAGAGACCTGCATTTATAGCTTATTTTCTTCTATTGTATGATAAAGCAGCAGGACTCTGATTCTACTTTATATTGCAGTGGATAAAGGCTAGAGTCTGAGTCTGTTTTATCTGTTTTAAAGAAGTTTGGCCAGATTGTGCTCTCTCAGCTCATGTCTAAGTTGAAGCAAACAAATCATTTGCGTTTGTTATTTGTGTGGATTCAGTGGATCAGCAAAAAAAGATCAACTTGGAAATAAAGATTTATCAGAAAGCTTTCTATGCTCCAAGGTAGAACCAAGTTTCACTCAAGTCATGAAAAGGCAGCTTCCTATCCAAGTACCAAAGGAGACTCACAAATGAGCTGCTTTGATCTGTACCTACAAGCTGTAAAAATATACCATACCTGTATGTAGTCAAGACCAATGGAATGCTGGCATTCCAGAGAATCCTTAAACCTGTTAACTTGGAAATTGCCTGAGCTTAAAAGATGTTACGATAGGTCTCCTCTGCACCGCAAACAGAAAACGCTCAAAACATTCACCACATCAGGCAACATTTGCTTTTGATGAAGGGCTCACATATGAAATACTGACCCCTCCATTCTCTCTATGGATATTGTTATAACCCCAATGGAGGTCCATACGGTTTCCCATGACCTCCCGGCAATATGAACTTCCCCTTTAAGGGGGTGGGACTTCTCCTTCAAAGGGGTGTGATTTACTCTTAACAAGAAGGGCACCAGCTGCATATAAACCCCGGCCTGGTTGCAGGTTGGCGAATGAGACCCTCAGGGGAGTGGAGGAGTAAGTAGAATTGTATTGTAAAAACCCTTGTTCAGTAATTTTTATTATCGTCTGTGTGTCCCGCTTACCGTGGATTCAACACTGGTGACGAGGATTCCGTGGAGCTGCCATCGACATTGATTGCTGCGTGCCCGGTCCATCCCGTCTCAGCCTCGGGAGGCCCCACGACTCAACGCCAAAATGCCACATATAGGAAAGCTGGAACCTTTTGAAGCAAATACATACAATTGGGGGCAATACGTGGAATGCATGAACTACTTTTTTCGAACAAATGCGATTACCGGCGATGACAGACAAGCTGTGGTATTACTAACGACTTGCGGAGGGCCTACTTACAGTGTGAAAAAGAGACTGACTCACCCGGATCCCCCAGATACCTTGATTGTTCACCACCCTGGCGGCCCTTGTGTGAGAGCATTTCGACCCAAAACCACCACTCATCGCAAGCCATTTCCAATTCCACATGGCTGCTCAGGCCCAACCGAATCGGTGAGTGAAAACTGGCTGGGAGTTGCGAATTCGGAGAGACATTGAGGGACTGCTGGGAGTGTGGACCCTGTAATGCAGCCACGCAACAGAAATTAGTATCTGATTCCCCACTGGACCTGCAACGAGCAATGGAGATAGCCATCTCCATAGAAAGCGCCAAACATGGAGTCCAGGAACTTCAGGGACTGATCATGCTCAGTCTGGGAAGCAAACGTGAGCGCCAATCACACTCGACTAGAACTAAGGAGGCCAGCCACCAACAATGGGACACCTACCGGAGGAACATGGGCTGCCGTAATAGAGGCCGGGAATGCCGCCAGACGTTCTCCCCCGATCAGGAGAAACTGGAATACGATCGCCAGCCGGCAGTGATCCACAATAGGCTGCAGAAACCAGGGGAATAGGAAGCCCCATGAAGATCTACCGCCCACTGACCCGCTAAGTGCGACCGCCTCCCATGTAACAGGGCGTACTATGTGGAAGACGATGACAGCACCTACCAGCAGTTACACTGCATGGGTGCGCCAAGCGTGGCGTCCATCCGCTTCTCCGTGAAAGTAAATGGACACCCAATCTGCATGGAACTCGACACTGGGACGACATTGTCAGTAGTCAATCAGCACACATTTGACCGCATTTGATCTGGCCTTTTGCTGACCCTGTTGGACTCCAACGCGAGGCTGGCCACTTCTACGGGGGAACCACTGGTAATAGCGGGCACTTTACCTGTTCCTGTCGAGTATGATCAACAATCTGCAAATCTTCCTCTTGTGGTGGTGCACAGGAGCAGTCCAAGGTTGTTGGGGCATGCCTGGTTATGCCACTTGCGGTTAGATTGGCAGTGAGTGTGCCGCATGCACACACATGGCCCTCAAGGAGTTCTGACAAGTTTCCATCGGTGTTCCAGGACAGCTTGGGCTTAATTAAAGAGGCTGTGGCCTGAATAAACGTGGATCTGATGGCTCAACCGTGCTTCATCTGCGCCTGACCTGTCCCGTACGCCTTACGAGCCAAGGTGGATGCTGAATTGGACTGGATGGAGACCAGTGCAATTCTCTGACAGGGTGGAGTTGGTCATCCCAGTCATGAAACTGGATGGATGGGCAGCACAATGACGCAGTGGGTTAGCCCTGCTGCCTCACGGCACTGAGGTCCCAGGTTCGATCCCAGCTCTGGGTCACTGTCTATGTGGTGTTTGCACATTCTCCCCGTGTCTGCGTGGGTTTCGCCCCCACAACCCAAAGATGTGCAGGCTAGGTGGATTGGCCACGCTAAATTGCCCCTTAATTGGAAAATATTAATAGGGTACTCTAAATTTATTTTTTTTAAATGAAACTGGATGCATCAATACATTTGTGTGGTAACTATGAGATGACAGTCAACCACGCAACTCGACTGGACCGTTTTCCAGTCCCTTGGATCGAGGATCTTTACGCGAAGCTCAATGGAGGTTGCACGTTTACGAAACTTGACATGAGTCATGCTTACCTCAAGTTGGTCCTGACCTCCAAGTCCGAACCTTTATAATTGTGAACACACATAGGGGCTATATGAAATGAAATGAAATGAAAATCGCTTATTGTCACAAGTAGGCTTCAAATGAAGTTACTGTGAAAAGACCCTAGCTGCCACATTCCGGTGCCTGTTCGGGGAGGCTGGTACAGGAATTGAACCGTGCTGTTGGCCTGCCTTGGTCTGGTTTCAAAGCCAGCTCTTTAGCCCTGTGCTAAACCAGCCCCGGAGTACACCCGCCTGCCTTTTAGGGTTTCCTCCGCGTGTGCAATATTCCAGCACATAATGGAGAACATTCTGCGAGGTCTACCTCTCGAGGCAGTGTATCTTGACGATGTCCTGATCACAGGCTTGTCTGACTAGGAGCACCTACAAAACCTGGCCGAGGTGCTGAGGCATTTTGAGGAAGCCGACTTCTGCCTCCGGCAGGAGAAATGTGTCTTCAATGCCACCGAAGTAACGTACCACGGCTACCGCGTAAACAGCCAGGGCTTTCACCTGGTGTAAAAAAGGTTCCAGGCAATTCAGCAGGCAGGTGGCCCAACGGAACTCTGACTGTTCCTGGGCCTCCCGAACTTGGTCACCACCTTGGCCCTCCTCCACCATCTGTTAAAGAAGGGGCAAAACTGGGAGTGGGCCTGAGAACAGCAGGCGGCTTTCGCCAAGGGGAAACAACAGCTACTCTCATCAAGACTGCTAACCCATTGCAACCACTCCTGTTGACCTGTGACGCTTCTCCGTACGGTGTTGGGGCCCACATCATGGACGACGGATCAAAACATCCCATCACCTTCGCCTCAAGAACGTTGGCCGATGCAGCGAAGCGATATGCTCAGATCGAAATGGATGGTTTAGCTGTCATGTTCGGGGTCAAGAACTGTAATCAATTTGTCTATGGGCATCGTTTCACCGTTCTCACAGACCACAAGCCCGTCCTAGGTCTCTTTAAGGAAGAGCGAGCAATTCTCCCAATTGCATAAATAGAACAGCATGTGAATATTATTTTCTTGTCATAACTCGAGGTTAAATTGTATAATGCAACATAAGACAGACAACAATACAAAATATTTCAACTAATTCAACATTGTTTTTGCTGCAGTGCACACTAAATAACAGTTACACTCTGACCTATGGGAGAAGAGAGTGATTCAACATGTTGCCCATTGACCTCTGAGACCTATGCTTGAATCCAGCTTAGGTTAATGGAATAAACATTTCCTCGATCTGCTGGCTGCAAAGTTCCTCCCTGACTAAGGCCAATTAGAGAGCCCATCACTGCCACAACTGAGACCAGCTAACTCAACACAGAAACAGGAATTGAACTGAGTCGTCCCTAATCAACATTGCTCAGGGATTCATCTTCCATATGAGATTTTAGTGTGCAGCACTGATTCATACAAAATATTTGATTAGAAAATTGCAGTACAATATTGTGAAATATGTAGCTCATATTCTGAATGATAAATGAAATAAAAAGGACAAAGATGGACAGTGAGCTCATGTAATCTAATCTGTGTTTGGCGTAGTGTACATGAATACATACATCTAGTGATGTAATTGTTGACGATTCCAAAGATTTGAGAGGATTTACTTTAAACCCAGAGGAATCTATTTGCTATCTTTTGGTTTTGTGACCAGTGTTTTGATCTTTTCACAGAACCTGGGGCGTCATTCTCCGACCCCCCGCCGGGTCGGAGAATGGCCGTTGGCCGCCGTGAATCCCGCCCCCGCCCCCGCCGAAGTCTCCGCTCCCGGAGATTGGGCGGGGGCGGGAATCCAGCCGCGCCGGTTGGCGGGACCCCCCGCTGGATTCTCCGGCCCGGATGGGCCGAAGTCCCGCCCAGGAATTGCCTGTCCCGCCGACGTAAATCAAACCTGGTATTTACCGGCGGGACCAGGCGGCGTGGGCGGGCTCCGGGGTCCTGGGGGGGGGCGCGGGGCGATCTGACCCCGGGGGGTGCCCCCACGGTGGCCTGGCCCGCGATCGGGGCCCACCGATCCGCGGGCGGGCCTGTGCCGTGGGGGCACTCTTTCCCTTCCGCCTCCGCTACGGCCTCCACCATGGCGGAGGCGGAAGAGACTCTCCCCACTGCGCATGCGCGGGAAACTTTCGGCGGCCGCTGACGCTCCCGCGCATGCGCGGGGAAACTGACAGCGGCCGCTGACGCTCCCGCGCATGCGCCGCATTTCCGCGCCAGCTGGCGGGGCAACAAACGCCATTTCCGCCAGCTGGCGGGGCGGAAATCCCTCCGGCGTCGGCCTAGCCCCTCAATGTTGGGGCTAGGCCGCCAAAGATGCGGAGACTTCCGCACCTTTTTGCCGGCGCGATGCCCGTCTGATTTGCGCCGGCTTTGGCGCCAGTCGGCGGGCATCCCGCCGTTGGGGGAGAATTTCGCCCCTGGTTCATGTCCATTTACTTCGCTAATTGCTGCAGTGATATTATTGACCGATGTTTTTTGGTACACAATTGGTAGTTAGTACATAGGGTTTGCAGCTGTGCCAAGTGATGCGCAAGCTGACAAAGTTGCAAGGCAAACTCAAATCTAGCATTGGGAGGAGCGAGTATAGAAACATTTACTGCTATCAATAATTCCAAGAGCAAGTTGTTTTATTTTGTTTTTTTTGCTGCTAAGTCCAGTTAAAAATGTCAAGAATAAAAATGTATTATATTGTTCCATGGTAGTGCAAAGTTGCTTGGTTTTTATGAAGTTACAGCCACACATGAGCTTAATTTGTAGCTGACTTTCTGGATCACTTAAAGTATAGAAAACCAGGACTTAATACTTGGGGAAATCTGTGCATACTTTTCATTTCAAAATTCTGACTATAAAACACCAAAATGAGTATGGGATGTGTCAAAGGTCAATGTTTCTCAATATTTTGTAGTTTAGTAAATACATTTTATCAATCATTTCTTCAGTACTGATGGACTCTGCTGAATTGGAATTATATGTTGTAAAGCCATAAATGAATGGACCACCTCACAGAATAATACAGCACAGAAGAGGCCCTTCGGCCCATCGAGTCTGCACCGACGCATGAAAAACACCTGACATGCCTACCAAATACCATTTCTCATAGCCTTGAATGTTATGACATGCCAAGTGCTCATCCAGGTACTTTTTAAAGGATGTGAGGCAACCCACCTCGAATCCTCCCAGGGAGTTCCTCAAAGGCAGACTCCAGGGAATTGGAGCTATAATTAAATAAATACTAGCCTGACTGAGATATGTTGAGATTTGCAACAAATAGGAATTAAATATTAGTTTAGAATTAATTATCTTCTTGATTGGCAATCTTAAAAAAACATGTTCACTTAAATTATTGTACTTGATGTAGTTCAGGAAACCAGGTGAACTTCAAATATGATCAACTGCCTTATTTAGATTGAAAATAATCAGTACCCTTCACTGAGTTAGTAGGTTTTTCTGTATTTACTTTATATCTTTTAATTTAGAAGCACTTTCTGGATCAATTTGAGTTGGCAGTTTTACTGATATAGAAATAATATTCTTAGTTACCCAAATAATTCTGTTACAGTGAAATATTTAGCTAATTTAAACCATAATGTCAAAGAATAAATGTTAAAGCACTTTGGTCAAATGCACCACACAATTTGTACTACTTAAAGATGACAGTTGTTCCATTTGCCAGCTGGCGCAATACATGAAGTCTCACATGAAGCTCTGGGGCTGGATTCCCCATTCTGCAGCCTAAGTGCTCCTGCCGTGAAGAATCGCTACAGGTATCCGCTGGCTCTGGGAGTGGGGTCTGGTATGTGAGTCTTTTCCCTTCCATATGCTAATTTATGCATGGGAGAGAGCTCGCTAGACAGCGTCAGAATCCCAGTATTGGGCCGCCATTTCGAGCGGAAAAAGCACTCTTCGAGTGGAAGTGTTTTAAAAAATGTATTTTTTCATGGGATGCTGGTGTCACTACAAGGCCAACATTTGTTGCCATCTCCAATTGCCCTGTAACTGAATGGCGTACAATGCCATTACAGAGGGCAGTTAAGAGTCAACTACATTGCTGTGGGTCTGGAGCAACATGTAAGCCAGACCATGTAAGAATGGCAGATATCTTTCCCTGAAGGGCATTGGTGAATCTGGTGGGTTTTTGACGACTATAATTGAGGGGCCTGAACGGTGCCGCAAAGCAGCCGATAAGTATCGATCGAGGCATCCACTGGTCTTCCCGACAACTATTACGCCTCGCAAGATCTAACCAGATCTCTCGAGCTGTCATGATCTGAATCCCGCCCAGTCTCACAGAGCGAAGCTGACTTACCCCTGCCTTCACCGGATCGAACGGCATCTATTTGGCTCTGTTGAGGCGTAGGCCCTGCTCCCAAGAATCTCAAATAAATAGTCCCATTCCACCCTGTCAAATGATTTCTCAACGTTGAGAGATACAGGGCGGAGTTCTACATATAGCGATGCTGGAATCGCGAAATGCGATTCGGTGGAGAGTCATGCATGATCCGAAAATCGAGGCTGGTGCCGGATGCCCAACGGAATACCATGCTCCAGTGCCACGACAGCGGCATGAATGCGTTCTGCGCCACACGTCGGCATGGGCATGTAAGTTGCACTGTCAGCTCCTTTGGCATATCATCAACGGGCCCACCCCGGTATTCTCTGGGCCTCCCGCGATGCTCCACCTCCGTCAGGAGGAATTACCGATGACAAAGTTCACTTGTGGTATTTAAAATCGGGAAACAGGCGCCGTGGCTGCTGGAGGAAAGAGAAGAGGTAGGATATGTTCCCAGAGGCGTGACCATGGGCTTCCTTGGCTGGGTGGGGGGGGGGGGGGGGGTGGCATCTGCCAAGGCTGGTTGGAGTAGAATGGGGTGACCAGGGAATGGGCTGTGGGGTTGAGGTGATCCCTGGGACTAGGGTGTCCAGGCATGGACCGCCAGTTAGGCAGCCATCTTTTTTAATATAAATTTAGAGTACCCAATTTTTTTTTTTCCATTTAAGGGGCAATTTAGTGTGGCCAATCCACCTAATTTACATACCTTTTATGGGCAGCATGCCAGCACATTGGTTAGCACTGTTGCTTCACAGCGGCTGGGTTCCACATTCGATTCAAGGCTTGGGTCACTGTCTGTGCGGAGTCTGCACATTCTCCCCGTGTCTGCGTGGGCTTCCTCTGGGTTCTCCAATTTCCTCCCATGAGTCCCGAAAGACATGCTGTCAGGTGAATTGGACATTCTGAATTCTCTCTCAGTGTACTCGAACAGGCGTCAGAGTGTGGCGCCTAGGGGATTTTCATAGTAACTTTATTGCAGTGTTATGTAAGCCTACTTGTGACAATAATAAAGATTATTACTATTATTGGGTTGTGGGGGTGAGACCCACGCAGACACAGGGAGAATGTGCAAACTCCACACAGACAGTGACCCCACGGCTGGGATCGAACCGGGTCCTCAGTGCCGTAGGCAGCAGTGCTAACCACTGCTCCACCGTGCTGGTCAGGCAGCCATCTTTCTGTGCATCCCATTGACTGCCCACTGTGGCCTGTGGTTGCGTAGAAAGGCAGCACGGTAACACAGTGGTTCGCACAGTTGCTTCACAGCTCCAGGGTCCCAGGTTCAATTCCCGGCATGGGTCGCTGTCTGTGCGGAGTCTGCACATTCTCTCCGTGTCTTCGTGGGTTTCCTCTGGGTGCTCCAGTTTCCTCCCACAGTCCAAAGATGTGCAGGTTAGGTGGATTGGCCATGCTAAATTGACCTTAGGTTAGGTGGGGTTACTGGTTTGCAGGGATAGGCTGGAAGTGTGGTCTTAAGTGGGGTGCTCTTTCCAAGAGCTGGTGCAGACTTGGTGGGCTGAATGGCCTCCTTCTGCACTATAAATTGGATAACAATACATGACAATCTAGAGCGACACAGGCCGGATGGGTGCTCCCACCAACCCTCCCCACCACCCACAACCGGGCGCCATCGTGCTGGTGGGACATCATGCAGCCAGTCCAAGGGGGATGCCCACAGTAGATCCTACAGGAGGTTGCCGATGGGAGCACACAGCGAACCATTGGCATGAGTAGTGCCAGCCACTGGTACTCCTGCTGGCAGGGACGAGTGCCGGGGCCAGAGACCCCCACAGTGCCAGGCACTGACGGGGCCAAGGGTGGGATGCAGAGGTCAGCGAGCCTGGGGGTACGGCCGGGGGTGGGTGTAGCCCGTTGAACCTGGCTGGACACAGGGGTACGCATCATGCCAACATGTCTGCCTTTCACCCCCTGCAGACAATGGATTTTGGTATGGAATGGTTGGCATCTGCCTTGCCGCCGTAACCCTGGGGATGCACTGAGGCTGTACGAGCAGGAGCTGCTCGGGGTGGGTCCTACAGATGGAGCCTCCCCCAGAGGAAGAGGAGCCAGCCGGTGAGGATGCAGTGCCGGCTACCCAGCAGGCCGAGGAGGAGGTGGGAAGACGGTACTGCATTAGGCCCCATGTGTACCGGCAACGTCTGTGCTTCAAGGACCTACCGGACCGCTGTGTCACCAAAACCTCTGGCTTCTGCCGCACCATGGTGCACCTGGAACTGTGGGGGTATGGGGGAGGACACCTGCTCCCTGTGGCCGCCAAGGTGACGGTCGCCCTGAACGTTTATGCCACAGGGTCCTACCAGGTGCCGAGTGAGGACCTGTCTGGGATGTCACAGACCTCGGTGCGCAAGTGCATCCACACCATAATGGAGGCCCTATCTGCTCGGTCGGCACAATATATCTGCTTCATCCTGGACCCAGCCCACCCGGTTGCCTGGGCAGCAGGATTCGCCGCCATCACCGGGACGTTCCAGGTCCAAGTGGTGATCGACTGGACACATGTACCCCTACGATCACCAGCACATGAGGGGGTGGCCTTCACACACCGAAAGGGTTCTGCTCTATGAACGTGCAGCTGGTGTAAGACCATGAGATGCACATCATGCATGTCTTCACCCAATACCCAGATAGTATGCATGACACCTTTCTCTCGGCACACTCGGCGGTTCCTGACACCTTCAAGGTGGTCCCCTGGGTGAAGGGTTGGTTCTTGCGTGATAGGGGTTATCCTCTGCGGTTGTGACTGATGACGCCTATCTGGAGGCCACAGACCAATGCGGAGACCCACTACAACGACGTCCATGCCACGACCATGGCAGTGATCAAGCAGCACATCGGCATCCTGAAGATGCGGTTCAGGTGTCTGTACAGCTCTGGAGGAACGCTCCAATAAGGCCCCAGGAGCGTTTCACATCGAGGTGGCATGCTGCATCCTCCACAACATCACTTAGCAGAGGGGCTATGTGCTGGAGGAGGATGTGATTTCCAGCACTTATCCGACGAGGAGGATGAGGAGAAAGGCCAGGATGGGCAGGGCACTTTCACCTCTGGTTCGGGAGTAGAGGAGGTAGAAAGAATAACATTGAAAAGGCGACATATAATTGACGGCCCTTGACAAAGATTGATTGATCCTCCAAAATTATACTTGGAAGGCAGGGCTCCAACGGGAGCGCCAGAACCCTAGCGAGCAGCTTAACATCCGCGTTTAAAAACGAGGGGCTGGATTCTCCGTTTTTGGGATTAAGCCCCCACGCTGTTGTGAAAACTGTGGTCTTTTACGCCAAGAAAACGGGTCAAAAGGCCACAGATTTACCGTTTTGCTGGAGGCCAGCAGGCAGCCGTAGTAGAGCTTGTAGCTCTAGCTGCCGATACGGCGCCCCGCACTCCCGTGTCAGAAGCCGCACATGCGCACCGGGGACGGCCTGCAGCAGCCGCGCCATGCTCCATGGCTGACTCAACCCACGGGCCTGGACCGGCAAAGTAGTGCTCCGCATCGACCGCTCACACGCCCCGGACCACCCGCCCACATTGCCCCCAGCCCAGAATGAATCCCCCCCTGCCCGCCGATTGGCCCTCCCCCGACTGAGTTCACAGCGGCCACACGAGGATCCTGGACGGTAAGACCACATGAGTCCCACACTGTCAGGAATTTGGACCGGTCGGCAATGGAGCATCGCAAGGCAGGCCTTACGCAATGGCCTGAGGTGGTGGATACTCGGCGGAGTACGCCGATTTTCAGGAGGTGGAGAATTTGAAAACCGGCGGCGCTTCAGATTTCGGCTCCAAAACGGATTCTCCGCCCCGTCGCTGAATGCAATTTTGGCGTTGTGGAGCAGAGAATCCAGCCCGAGATGTGTCGGTATGATACGCACTCAGTCGGGTCCTTGTTCCTCTTAAGGAGCAAGGAAATAGGAACTTGAGTAAGGGTCGGAGGCAATGAATAAGGAGTCATTAAATAACAACGGTGCAAGCTGTTCCGAGAACCTCTTATAAAATTCGATCAGAAAGCCATCTGGGCTAGAACCCTGACCAGCCTGCATCAGCCCAATGCATTTTAAAATCTTGTTGGGGCGTAACGAGGAGTCCAACTCACAACTCATGTCTGCTTCGACATTTGAGATGGACAAGCCATCCAGAAAATCAGACATGCTCGACTTGTCTGTGGAGGGCCCAGATTTATACAGGTCACAGTAATAGGATTTAAAAGCCGCATTAACCTGGATAGGGATGGCAACGAGGTTGCCGCCCAGTTAAGTATCTGGGGGATGCTTGGCATTCAATTTGGTGAGCCAGAAGACAGCTAGCCTTCTCCCCGTATTCGTAAAATGTACCCCTGTCGCGCTGATCTGAGGTACAGCCTTATCAGTGGTCAGTAGCTAAAACTGGATCTGCATCTTTTTTCTGCTTGTGTATAGCTCAGGAATAGGATTGAGCGAGTACTGGTGATCTACCTCTAAAATGGAGTCCATCAGCCTCTGCTGCTCCAAGCTCTTCATCTTTAGCACATGTGCACTATAAAAAATAATTTCCCCTCTAAGGATGGCCTTAAGAGCCTCCCACAAGGTGGTTGGGGAGATTGAGTCAGACCAATTTAATTCAATGTAGTCATTAATAGAGGTGATTAGGCGATCGCAAATTTCTATTGGTTAGCAAAGTAGTATCCAATCTCGAGGGTGGATGTTGGGTGGGGCCGGACTCCAGCAACAGATCAACAAAGTGTGGGTCATGGTCAGACATTACAATTGCTGAATACTCAGTCACCACTACCGAAGGGAGGAGAGCCGGAGAGCCCGATCTAAGATGAAGAAAATCAGTGCAGGAATATGCTAGGTTAACATGAGAATAAAAGGATCAATCATTGGGTTAAAAAAATGTCAGGGATCTCAGGGACCTACCCCCCCCCCCTCCTGCACCCCCCCCCCCCCCTCCGAGCCATCCAGGGAGGGTGAGATCCAAATTGTGACGTCACACAAGGTTCGGATTAATCTCACCAGATGTCGCAAGCATCGAGAATCTTGCAAGATGCCTTTTGTGTGATTCATCAGCCTTGTCGCACCACCAGGTTGGGTGTGACGCGGCCGTTAAATGCACCCAATGTGCTGGGACTAAGTCCCTTGGCAGTGCGGCAGCGTGGAGTGTTTCCCTCTGTGATAGCCAACATGAAACCACGGCATATTCTCCAGACCTAACTTCATTAATTATGAAAGCAGGAGTTTTGCGCCGTGTTCTGTGGAGGGCAGGCCTGATGAAGCATAGTCCACTTTTGTGTATGAGCGCCATATTGAAAAGGCACCCATCATCACTGACCGACTATTGAAAAAAGAAGGCGGGCCTGCTGATAACAAAGATGGTTTCTCGGAGCACTCTGAGACTGGAATATGGACTTCCTGAGAAGGAATATGAAACTCCAGCACATTCTGAGGCTGGAAGACAAACTCCTTCTAGGATACCGAATCTGGAAGATCCACCTGTAGATGCTCTCCCCGCCCTGAACTCTAGAGGCTGCCCAGGCATTGTTCAGGTGAGTCCTGACATCTGCACGCTACATTGTTCCAAATGTGTTTCACACCAGTGTGTTTTCCCGCTGATGTTATGGAGAATTGGGCATGTGTGGAAGAATTTGGTCAGGCCTTCATTTGCATCCATTAGCAGGATGCAAATTAGTTTCAGACTGGCCCCGGCAGGTTTTCCGACCAGGCAGGAAATTTATGCTGGTGTGAAACCAATTTCTAGGTTTGTGTTCCCCCCACGCCTGCCATTGAACCCACCAGCGGGGCTTGGCAGAATTCACCCCAACGTAGTTATAATTGGAGATTTTAATTTTCAAATAGATAGAGCGAAGCAAAAATATCAAAATAATAAATGTAATTAATGTATACATATATTATGTATGTATACATAATGTATATATAAAGAATGTATACAGGGCAATGGGCTAGAATTTTGTCTGGCCTGGTGTTGGACATGAGGATTGCAATTCGTGAGCTGCGTTCTGTTGAATTTGAGCTGGGCAGGATCCAATTTTCATCAACCTACTACTTCATTTGACTGATCATAATGATTGGGTGACTGGCTTCAGCACTAGCTTCTTGCTGTTCTTTGCTCTGCATTCTGCCTGTGGCCTCTGTACACTGCAGGAAGCCCTGGCAGTCACACAGTACAACCAACTCTTCTTGAAAGCAGAATGTATCTTAAAAAGCAAATCAGCTCAAAAATATTATTGCCGCAAGAAGCTTAATGGCTTCATGCAGTTAGTTAAGGTCAGTGAATGTAATGTCTCCTACCAACCTCCCATTGCAACAAATCCCCACAATTCATCCATTAACCATCAGGGCTCCAGACAATCCATTTCACCCTTATATACCTACTAATTCTGTCAGCCTCACACCTATGTCTTGCTCTCTCCACATATCACTACCTATTCAGCAACGGCAGAGACATCACCCAAATGCAATGCAATGCAATCACTGACATCTTCCCCTCTCTCTTCCGGAACAAGATAACACACAATAGAAGGGAGGAGAGCTGAACAGTTGGGGCCAAGAACACCCACATCTCTTGAGAACTAGAGGGGAGCGTGTCGTTCTTATCATGGTGCTGGATGCTCCAGAACATTTGTGACATCTATGTTGCTGAGGTTTTTGAGGATGACAATATGTTCCTGTCTTCTGTCCCTTTTCAACTCCCAACAAAACCTTCACCCTGTTTTGTGATATGATGAGCAGCCATGAACATGGACCTCTTTGCTTCCCACCCTACCCCTGTTTCTCATACACTATTCTTCTCTCTCTGACTTCCTGCTTTCACATGCCAAAGAATTGCAGCCTGCCCAGTAACAGGAATTCACAGAGAGAAAAAAGGGCCGCAGCTCAGGGCTAATGAAAAGGTCCTATCACTTTATCTGCCACTCTTAGCCACCAACTCAGATACTAGAACTTCATGGGCCTTGGAGGCTGATAGAGTTAGGATGAACATGTGATGAGGTACCTATGTGGGCATGAGTAGCCTGTAAATGGGACAGGGGTGAAGGATGGTTCATGTGCCAACTCATTGGAGGGCTGCAGAGGACTCAAATAGGGATCCTATCCTATTCGTGCAGCATCGTGACAGCACTGATGAACATGACACTGGGATGCTGGGTGCATTGACTTGTCCATCAGATGACCTCCTGTCACCATTTAAGAGCATGTAGGAGTCTGGCTCCAGCTTAGCAGAAAGCATGACTCGGAACATGCCCTCCAAAACCTCTGCTCCATTTTCCTATCATCTTGCAGACTCAGAGGCACTGTCACTGCTTCCCTGTTACTGTCACTTACTTGTTGCAACCTTTGTATTAACAGTTCCCATCCTCCTCTGCCACCCCATAAGAATGTGGCAATACTCAGTGGCAATCTAGGAACTCACCACAATTCTCCAAGTATTTCCTGACACTTTATAATGAGAAAAGTTCAAAAATATTACTTTACGTGCAATTATGGTGCTTGACCGTTTAAATAACACTTGTGCAAGGTTCATGCTTGTTTTTTCTCCTGAATAAATAACAAACTTGTCCAAATTCATTATCCAAATTTGGGACCTTAATGTCATGTCAGCTGGTTCAGCTGTGTGATGTCCGATTAGCGCCGAATTAACATCATTTGATGCATGTCTGGGATGCACTTGCATGAACTTCTATTTTCAAAGGACAACACATGAAGTGTAAGTCACACAGAAAGCTGCTGGCATTGTGGGCCACATTTGAAAAATGGTGCAATTATGCACATCAAATTTACACCCATAATGTCCTAGAACCCCATGGTTTTCAAAATGGGGGCTGCAACAGATGTTAAATTACGGGTCACCAAAATTGATTGTTCAAAGATTCCCTGACCTTTTTTCTCTGGGTAAATGAAATGTCTATTCTCTCTGCAATATACCGTATGACCACGTGAGGCACTAAACGGTATAGTGTGGATTGGCGCCAATTTTCATTCTCTTTCGAGTAAGTTGATTCACACTCTTTCTTCATTACACATGTAATGGCAAGCGGTATGTAACCCATGGATCATTTTTTCCTCTGAAAGAGAAGAAGGCGAGAGACACCAATAGCCAATAAACCTACTGGCCAGAATCTCATATCTGAATATGCCAGAGAGAATATTAGCTACTCCATGACAAGGCAGAGACTCACTAATGCTAGCTATGAATAGAGCGCCAGTTCAGGTGAACAGCCTGCAAATATTTGGGTTGCATGGGTTAACCATTTAGTTATAGTGGGTCGCCAGAAAAAAAATTGTAAACCACTGTTAGAACCATTAAGACAATGCTAAATTTAGTGATGAGTAATGAACCAGAATTAGTTAATTATCTGACTGTGATTATAATATGATTAAATTTGATAGCAGGTTTGAGCAGAAGAAACAAGAGTCATAAACCAAGATTTTAAATTTAACTAAGCCAATCTTCAAAGGGATGGAAAATAAATTGACCACAATAAACTGGGCAGAACTGTTAATGTATAAACCTTCAGACCAATATTGGGATGCATTCAAAGCAGTATTTGGCACAATACAAAAATAGTACATTCTCCTAAAGGCACAAGTTTCACTTGGACAGTAAAACAACTATGGTCAACAAGTGAGGTAGGAGACAGCATCAAGCTAAAAAACAAATACAAAGATAACAGATTGGGAGAGCAACAAGACCGTGCAAAGAAAAATAAGAGGCATATAAAAAAAAATTAAAATCTTGCAAGAAACGTCAATGTTAATATTAAAAGTTTTTATAGATCGATTAAGAGAAAGAGAATGGCAAGGAGGCCTGTGAATGCATTAAAGGAGATTAAATAAATAAACAAAACTGTGGCAGATGGAGTTCAGTCGAAGGTAATCCATGCTGAATTCACGAAAGACAAATTAGAATATTTCTCTTAATGGTGAAAGATTAGGAATTGTGCCAGAGCAAAGGAATTTGAATGCTAAAGTATAAAAATCATCTAAGGTATGTGTACAGGTACAAATTATAATCATGAAGGCTAATTGAGAAGTGTCCTTTACGCCAAAGACAAATGAGAGGAATGCTAGGTGTTTGAGGTTGGGCACAGCACCTCAGCAAGAATATATTAGCTTTGGAGGCAGATTCATCAAAATTATGTCATAAGAGGTTAAATTATGAGGACAGGTTGCATAAACCTGATTGTATCTCCTTTCAGATAGAACATAAAAACATAAGAACTAGGAGCAGGAGTAGGCCATCTGGCCCTTCGAGCCTGCCCCGCCATTCAATATCATGGCTGATCTTTAGTGGACTCAGCTCCACTTTCCCGCCCGAACACCATAACCCTTTATTCCTTTATTCTTCAAAAAACTATCTATCTTTACCTCGAAAACATTTAATGAAGGAGCCTCAGCTGCTTCAGTGGGCAAGGAATGCCACAGATTCACAACCCTTTGGGTGAAGAAGTTCCTCCTAAACTCAGTCCTAAATCTACTTCCCCTTATTTTGAAGCTATACCCCCTAGTTTTACTGTCATCAGCCAGTGGAAACAACCTCCCCGCATCTATCCTATCTATTCCCTTCATAATTTTATTTGTTTCTATAAGATCCCCCCCGCATCCTTCTAAATTCCAACAAGTACAGTCCCAGTCTACTCAACCTCTCCTCGTAATCCAACCCCCTCAACTCTGGGATTAACCTAGTTAATCTCCTCTGCACACCCTCCAGCACCAGTACGTCCTTTCTCAGGTAAGGAGACCAAAACTGAACACAATACTCCATGTGTGGCCTCACTAACACCTTATACAATTGCAGCATAACCACCCTAGTCTTAAACTCCATCCCTCTAGCAATGAAGGACAAAACTCCATTCACCTTCTTAATCATCTGTTGCACCTGTAAACCAACTTTTTGCGACTCATGCACTAGGACACCCAGGTCTCTCTGCACAGCAGCATGTTTTGATATTTCATCATTTAAATAATAATCCCTTTTGCTGTTATTAAAGATTGATGAATGATGTAATTGAGGTGTTGAAGATTATTGATTGCTTCAATAGAGTAGGAAAATTAACTATTTCCTTTTGTGAGAGAACAAAGGAGCAAATCTTAATCTTAACATGAAGTCATTCAGGAATCAGGGAGCACTTTTTTGCACGAAGCATAGCAGATACAGGAATTTTCGACAATGAGATTGACAGATTTTTACTTGGTAAGGGTGTTAAAGGATATGGACCAAAGGTGAGTGAATGGAATTGAGGTGTAGATGAACTATGATAATAATAATCTTTATTGTCACAAGTAGGCTTATATTAACACTGCAATGAAGTTACTGTGAAAAGCCTCTAGTCGCCACATTCCGGGGCCTGTTAGGGTACGTAGAGGGAGAATTCAGAATGTCCAA
The DNA here is from genome assembly GCF_047496885.1 of Scyliorhinus torazame. NCBI lineage: Eukaryota > Metazoa > Chordata > Chondrichthyes > Carcharhiniformes > Scyliorhinidae > Scyliorhinus > Scyliorhinus torazame. Next base: position 241,005,604 of record NC_092707.1, read on the forward strand.
ATTACCTAACAGCCCTAACTGAATGGTGGAAGAAGCTTGATGGGCTCCTGCTCTACTGTTCCATTTCAAACTAATATTTTGCGCTTTAATTACTGGTCCAGAAAAATTCAGCCTCAATTCTTTGTTATTGGATTTGTCATTATGTGGCATCTTTTCAATAGTAAATAGGCCCATTGAATAGTTTTGCTGAAGGTCAACGGATATAAACTTTGATTGAAAGGGCATTACTATAACATCAGCCGAGACAATAAATGAACAACGAATGTTGTCCACCAGTTGGAGAACTGGTGGGAGTCCTGCATTGGCTTTCTCTGGGAGGCCCAAAGCTATTCCATTCCAATGAGGCGCTTACCTGAGCAGCATCAGGCCTCCCATTCAATTATGCCCTCAGAAAATTCCACTTCCAAGAGCTGCTGACCTAATCAGAAGCCAGCAGATCTCAAGTATTGGAAGCACCACAAGGGGTGGTGACCATTTTCAGTACAACAATGGATCCCTGAAGAGAGGTGAGTGTTGGTAGGAAGGGGGTTGAGGGGAGGGGTGTCAGTGTGAGGGGTGTGGTGAGCAGCAGGAAGTAAAGGCTGGAGGATGGCCTGCTGACCCCCCCCCCCCCCACCCCCACCCCCCCACCACCTCTTCCTGACCCCAAAACTGTCAATCGGGCCCAGGGGGCCCTTGAATGCGGGATCTCCTGATAGGATGCTGCAAACCCGACAGTGTTTGCTGGACAGCCTTCTCAGATGGTGAGTCCCCTTCCCCCCAATGGTTGAATAACTTCAGTGGCGGGAAGAAGCCCTTAACTGGCCATTCCATTTGCCCGTCCGGTCGGGATGACCACCAGAAGCTTTCCCACCTGAACTTGATCAACGGGAGGCAGGAGGTGGTAGGAAGGCAACAGGATCTTCAACCATTACCCTCTAGCCTGATCACCCAGCCCTCCCCAACCCTTCCAAACTCAACTGGGCAGGGGCATTATATTCCAGTCACCATTTCATGTTTAAAAAACATAAGGATGCAGGCATGTATCAAATGTAACTCAAGAACAGCTCCTATAATTTTAGAATTTATTGGTCTTACCCATTGTTATGAGAAAACACATCTTTAAGGGGTCATTGTTTTCTTGCAGGTGGAGATTGAGAAATTAGACTACCATCATTATCTGCCTCTGTTCTTTGATGGTCTCTGTGATACTACGCACCCATATGACTTCTTTGCACGGCAGGGGATACATGACATGCTGGAACATGGTGGCATGAAGATTCTTCCCGTTATCCCTCAGCTAATCATCCCAATAAAAAGTAAGATTCTGAATTTTAGAATTTTACATTTCCCTCTTGTTAAAGGCACAGTATGTTTCTATGTGTAATCACAAAATTAGGGAAATGGTTGCTTGGTGTGGCACTTGGGGTCTGATCAATTATGCCAGACATGTCAGTACAGGTTTTCTTCCAATGAACATATTTTAGTGTGTTTATCCCTCCAATAAATTATACTGAACAGACATTGGACATACAGCTTTAATAATTGCACTAAAAAATATTGCTTCTGATATTTTTTTTTTCTGTTTATACCCAATGTAACACACCATTCCCACACTGAAAAGGTATGACCCCCAAATGCTACCAATTCTGACATGTAACTGTCCACTAGGTGGTATGCAAGAGCAGCCAGGGTTAACTTGCACATTAATTGTGCCTCTGCATATTGGGAAGAGTAAGACTTCCAATTGTCCCAATTTGTCCTGCCCAGATCAATAGTTCCCAGCCTGTGAATCACATGCATAAACCCTGGTATTTTCACCCTAGAAAGGTTAAAGTCTTGCATCAGCCCTTGTAATATTGCCAGGCAACCTAATTACATGTGGAGCAAAATCTTGAGTTTCTGAAGCAAAATTATTTTATTTTCATTTCTTTTGTATGTCCTCACAAGTCTGCTCCATTTGTATGCCAAGATCATCTCTGACCCTAAATAACCAAAACTCTTCACTATCCTTTGTAGGTGCCCATCTCTACGCATATATCCATATATATATTTCTGATTGGCTTCTCTAAATCCTGTATATTTTTTTCTATCTCGTGTTTCTCTTGCTTGGTTCTTCTCTATTTCTGCGAATATCCGTGGTTCTGAGTCTGTCATTGTGGCTGAAGTTCCCTCTTTGCCATCTTTTTTTCTTGTGTGGTTGAACCTTTCTTTGATCTGCTGATAGTACCCAGCTGCTCAGTCAAAGCTGCTCCAAAGGCTGAAGAGACAACCGGAGGTAAGTGTTCCCTTTTCCTTCATCAGATCAGAAGAAACAGGAGTGTTACTCCAGGCTGCACAAGTAAAATCTCTATCTCTGCTGCTCCAGGTTCCTATCCGTTCAGACCGCACCAAAACCTCTTTTTGCTACTCAGCTTCCTGTTAGAGAGCTGCCTGCATTTGATCCGCCGGATCTTGCTGATCGGTTGCCTCCTTATCCATTTTTCAGGGAAGATGTAGAAAGAAGCCAAAGAGTTAAAATAGTCCAAACCAAGTTGAAACTGACAATCCCTTTTCCATCCCAGGTCTCTCTGCTTATGTCTGAACATATCTATCTCAGTCAGTTCATAAGAAAGGTAACATAATGGATCTATTTCGCCCAGAGTAGCAAAGGCTAAAATGTTTTGAATTAAAAATTTAAAAACTATATATGCTTGATAAGGTGAATAAAGATGGAGCAAAACATTGATTTGCCCTGTTTTTCAGCTGCAGCTATTAGAATTTGCAACCTGCCCCTGTTGGTTCACTGGGGATAAGAAGCATGTAGATTTCTTGCTGACACCTCACTTACCTGACAGTATAGTTGACAGAGTTGAGCAACTCCCCAACTAGCCTTTGAGTCAGCAGGTAGCTGAAGCAGTATTGTGCTGAGAACATGTGATGCAACCAGTCTCCTCTGAAAGGAAGGCTGTACCAAATTAAAGGAAGGAATAAATACTATTGCTGCAACTCTAAACAAGGACAGCGGAACACCAGGATAAGGAGAGAACTTCAGGATCATGGATAGGAACTGGAGGATTTAGTGGTGGAGGAGCAATGCCATGGGTTCTGCAGAGGACCAGGAGGCCGTGAAGGAGCAGCCTTAAGGGAGACACAACTGCAGGTCCCTTGTTGGAGCCTATGCGTGGACATGCCATCAAATCCTCTGGTCTCATTGTAAGGATACAGCAATATTGTCTGCCAAATCGTGAAACATTCCCCAGTATTTCCATACAGTGTGCAATAGCAGAAATTCTTCAAATTCACTTTCTCTCCAAGTTAGATGTCTGTCCCTCTAAATAATGTGACTGGTGCGCCCCTCTTGCAGCAGAACATAATCTTTGGTGAATGATGTACAAATGCATTGAATGGACTTGCTTAATCCAAATTAGAGCAATGGCCGTCACATCAGCCAGCTGGACTGCGTGCCCTCAGGGCACCTTCAGTTCAACTACCTCAGGCACATGCAGGGGATGCCCCGCATGAGTGCCCTTTTCAAGAGTAGGCTGTGCTGGATGGAATCACAGAACTGGTACAGTGCAGAAGGTGATGATTCAGCCAGCAGTCGCGACTCTCTGTGACCTACCTCCTCTCTCTCTCATCAGCCATGACGCCGATTTCATGATTTTTAAAAGCACAAGTGAACAATGCCATCGGGAACTCGGCCCATCGGAGGAGAATTGAAGAGGCCCCGGAGAATACTGAGTCGGGCCCGCCAATGATGTGCAAACAGTGTTTTCTGTCGAGATGACGGAAAATTGCGATTTGGCGTCAAATCGGCGTGTGTCACGATTCTGGCATCGGAAGCTATTCTCCGCCAAATTGCATTTCTCAATTCTAGCGTCGGCCAATGGAGAATCCCACCCCAGTTAAACGTAGGTAGTTGGGGACCAAGGGCTAGTTTCATAGTGTATTATAGCCCTTTTCATGGGTATTTGTGTCTTTCTTTTAAGTTAATAAACATTCTTTATTAATGGTTCACACAACTCAACTGTTCCTCACTATGTTGTACATTGTTCCTCACTTTTATTCCAAAAGATAGCATACACCGTTGTGAGCTAGTATTCAAAGTTGCCCTTCTGGGTTTTAGGAAACACATTAATATCCAGCCAGCAATGAAGCAAAAGCCGAAGCGTCCGCCATCACCGTTGTCCTCAGTTCCGGCTCCATCCGTACCCAGACAATGGCCTAGTCCCTGAACCAAACCAACACCTTCACCGTATTGCCCCGCCAATAGTAAAACAACAGATTCAGCAACGCCTGCCTTCCTCTCACTTGGCAAAACCCCCTTAGAATCTGAGCTGGCAACCCTGCCCATATAAACCCCATTTTGAGCCCAAATAGCGAAAGCTAGTCCCAGCACACTGAAAGAGCAGTCCCCTCAACTCAGCTCCTCCCCTAATGTAGCCAACCACAAATACCCTACTCCTCCCAACAGTCAACGTATACCCCCAAAATGAACTGAATCTCTCCAATATCCCCATAATATCATCCAACACCATGCCTGGGTCCCTTACAATACAAGATAATCAGCATATAAAATACCCTGTGCTCTATTCCCCCCTCACAATCGCTCTCCAATTGTCCGAAGCCCTCAAAGCAATTGCCAATGACTCAATCACCAACGCAAATAACAACAGGGACACAGGACAACCCTGCCTCGTCCCCCTATACAACCAAAAGTGCCCTGAATTTGGGTTGTTAGTTCGCACCCGAGCCAACGGTGCCTCATAGAACAACCGCATCCACGACACAAACCCAGGCCCAAACCTAAACCTCCCAGAACCACAAACAAGTATCTCCATTCAACCCTATAGAAGACCTTCTCTGCATCAATGACACAATTATCTCTCGCTCTGGCCCCACCGCTAGTGCTGGAACCATGTTGTGTAACCGCCTCACATTAGATGACAGCTTCCTGCCCTTTGCAAAGTCTGTCTGGTCCTCTGCCTCAACCTCCAGGAGCGACGGCTCCAACCTTAACACCAAAACCTTAGCTAAGCATTTTGTATCCACATTAAGCAGAGAAATCGGCTAATACAACACACATTCCGTGGGATCTTTATTCTTCTTTAGAACAAGGGAGATAGAAGCCTGCCCTAGCGTCTCCAGAAGGGAACCCCATGACAGTGAATCATTCATAGAATCTACAGTGCAGAAGGAGGCCACCCAGCCCATCGAATCCGTACTGGCCCCTACAAAGAGCACCCCACTGAAGCCCCCGTATCTACCCTATCCCCGTAACCCAGCAATCCCCATCCAAAATGTTTTGGACACTAAGGGCAATTTAGCAAGGCCAATTCACCTAACCCGCACACATTTGGACTGTGGGAGGAAACCGGAGAACCCGGAGAAAACCCACGCAGACACAGGGAGAACGTGCAGACTCCGCACAGACAGTGACCCAGCCTGGAATCGAACCTGGGACCCTGGAGCTGTGAAGCAACGGTGCTAACCACTATGCTACTGTGCTGCCCTACATCCCCTGCATCAAAAGGACCAACTGATCCACAAACTTCGTATAAAATTCAACCGGGAACCCATTTGGCCCCGGCGTCATCCCAGACTGCGTCTTCCCCAAAGCTGCGCACGCCTCCTCTAACCCAAACATCACTTCCAATTCTTCCCACAATTCCTCCACTACCTGAGGAAATTCCAACCCCTCTAAGAACCCCAACATCTCCTGCTCGTCCTGCTCTAACTTATAAAACCCCTCGTAGAAGGCCTGAAACACCCATTCATCTTCTCTGGAGCAGACACCAATCCCCTTCCGGGCTCCTGCAGCTGCACAATTTCCCTAGCTGCTTCTCGCCGCCTTAACTGATGAGCAAACAGGCGACTGGTCTTCTTCCCGTAATTGTAAACCGCCCTCTTTACCCATCGCAGCTGATGAACCACCCGCCCCATGGACAACAGGTCAAACTGCTTTTGCAGCTTCTTCCTGCACACCAAAGCTCTGGCGTAGTAACATTCGCATACTCCCTATCCACCACCAAGATCTCATCCACCAACTCCTGGCACCCCTGCCTTGCCTTCCTATCCACATGAGCCTTGTATGAAATGACCTCTCCCGATCACCGCTTTTAACGAGAGTTGTACCCTTTACTTTATATTGTTTCCGCATTCTTCCAAACAAAATTAATCTCTTCACATTCCACCACATTGAATTTTATCTGCCACCTGTCCACCCATTCAACCAACTTGTCCATGTCTTTTGAAGTTCTGCACAGTTCACAATGTATCCACGTTTTTCATCATCTGAAAACTTTGAAATTATGCCCTGCACACTGAGGTTGCAGTCATTGATATATATCAGGAAAAGTAAAGGTCCTAACAATGATCCTAGGGAACTCTGCTACAAATCTTACTCCAGCCGGAAAGTCATCCATTAATCACTCCGTTTCCTGTCACTCAGCCAGTTTCATATCCATGTTGTTACCATCCCTATTATTCCATCAGCTACAATTTTGCTGACAATCTTGGATGTGGCACTTGATCAAATGGCTTTTGGAAGTCCATGTATACATCAACAGCATTGCCCTCATCAGCACTCTCTGTTAATGCTTAAAAAAACTCCAGCAAGTTAGTTAAACATGGTTTCCCTGAACAAATCCACGCTAGGGTGGCACAGTGGTGCCGTGGTTAGCACTGCTGCCTATGGCCTTGAGGACCCCGGTTCGATCCCGGCCCCGGGTCACTGTCTGTGTGGAGTTTGCACATTCTCCCTGTGTCTGCGTATGTTTCATCCCCACAACCCAAAGACGCGCAGGTTAGGTGGATTGGTCACACTAAATTGCCCCTTAATAGGAAAAAAAATAATCGGGTACTCTAAATTTATTTTAAAAAAACAAATCCAGGCTGGCTTTTCTTAATTGACACTCATTTGTCCATGTGATTATTAATCTTGTCCCAATTATTATTTCAGGAGATTTTCCCAGAACCAAAGTTAAAATGACTAGCTTTTAGTTGCTGGGCTTACCATTACACCCCTTTTTGCAACTCACCAGTCCTCTGGCACTACCCCTGATTCAAAGGAAGACTGGAAAATGATGGCCAATGTCTCCACAATTTCCACTCTCACTTCCCTCAGTATTCTTGGATGCATTCCATCCAGCCCTGATGTCTTATCAACTTTAAGTACAGACAGCGTGTGGTAAACCACTGTTGCACCTATATTAGGTGATGTATGATAGGACCTGAACTACAGGTACGATGGTAGTCCCTGCCTGCTGGCTCCGCCCAATAGGTGGAGTATATGTGTGTCCTCCGTGCAGCAGCTATTTCGGCAGCTGCTGTGGGAGGCCACACGTCTTAGACCAATAAAGCCTCAGTTGTATTCAACTCTCGTCTTTGTGCAATTGATCGTGCATCAATTTATTGCTCTAAGATTTTCAGAAGGTGGACCTCCGTATCAAGCCGGATCGCCTGCAGCTGGATCCGCAATCAAGCGACGCCAAAAAGGACTTTCAGCACTGGCTAGCTTATTTCGAGGCGTACATCAACTCGGCGCCAAGCCCTGTTCCGGAGGCTCAGAAAATACAGATACTGTACTCGAGGTTGAGCTCCAACGTCTTTCCGCAGATCCAGGAAGCGCCAAACTACGCCGAACCATGAGGCTACTCAAAGAAAATTATGCCCAGAAGACGAATATGCTCTTCGCCAGGCACGTACTTACCACTCGCTCTCAACTCCCTGGTGACTTCAGAGAAGACTTCTGGCGGGCCCTGATCCCACTAGTCCGGGACTGTGACTATCAGGCTCTTACAGCCATGGAACATTCAAACCTCCTTAAGCGGGACGCTTTTATTACGGGGATTGGGTCGGACCTCATATGCCAGCGACTTCTAGAGGGAGCCACGCTCGATCTCACAGAGACAAAGAAGCTAGCGTCCTTTATGACGGTTGCCTCGCGCAATATCCAGGCCTACACCCCCAGCCGCGCAGCCCACCCCTCCTACGCATCGTGGACCCCACAGACGGCCTCCCCAGTGGGGACCTTACCCAGCCAATATGCCTGCGCCATGCGCCAGCCAACGAACCCTGGGGGTCCCTGATGTTACTTTTGCGGCCAGCAGAAACACCCCCGCCAACGCTGCATGACCCGCGCTGCCCTTTGTAAGGCTTGCGTTAAGAAGGGGCACTTCCGCGGTGTGCCAGGCCCGCACAGTCGCCGCTATCACCCCCACCCCCTTCATTTATGGACAATGGGCGTCGCCATCTTCACCTCCCGGACCACGTGCAGCCAGTGGGCGCTGCCATCTTCTCCCCCTCAGACCACGCGTGGCCAGTGGGCGCCGCCATCTTCTCCCCCTTAGACCAAGCGCAGCCAGTGGGCGCCGCCATCTTCCCCTCCACGCAACACGTGTGGTCCATGGGTGCCGCCATCTTTTTCAACCCCCGCCACGTGCGGCCCATGGGTGCCGCTATTTTATCCTCCCCAAGATCTTCAGGTGCCGCCATCCTGTCTCCCCCATGGCACATGGGCACCACCAGAGTTCCAGGACCCGTGCCCCCCCGGGCACCTCATCATCCGACAGCAGCGACGACCAACCGCGACTCGCCTCAGTGACCATCGACCAGTCTCGTCTGCACAACCTGGCTACCGCATCGACCAGGGTTAAAATCGATGGACACGTGACCTCTTGCCTGCTGGACTCCGGGAGCACTGAAAGCTTCATCCACCCGAATACGGTAAGGCGCTGCTCCCTCGCGGTACACCCCACCAATCAAAGAATTTCCCTGGGATCCGGATCCCATTCCGTGGCGATCCGGGGGTACTGTATGGTCACACTCACAGTCCAGGGTGTAGAATTCAGCAGCTTGCACCTCTACGTCCTCCCTAATCTCTGCGCTGCCCTACTACTCGGCCTGAACTTCCAGTGTAACCTCCAGAGCCTAACCCTGAAATTCGGCGGGCCCCTACCACCCCTCACTGTGTGCGGCCTCGCGACCCTAAAGATCGATCCGCTTCCCTTTTCGCAAATCTAACCTCGGATTGCAAACCCGACGCCACCAGAAGCAGATGGTAGAGCACCCAGTACAGGGCCTTCATCAGGTCCGAGGTCCAGCGGCTGCTTCGGGAAGGCATCATCGAGGCCAGAAACAGCCCCTCGAGAGCCCAAGTGGTAGTAGTTAAAACTGGGGAGAAACACAGAATGGTAGTGGACTATAGCCAGACCATCAATCGATACACGCAGCTCGACGCGTACCCCCTCCCACGCATATCTGATTTGGTCAATCAGATTGTACAGTACTGGGTCTTCTCAACGGTAGACCTCAAATCCGCCTCCCACCAGCTCCCCATCCGTAAAGCAGACCGTCCATACACTGCCTTCGAGGCAGACGGTCGCCTCTATCACTTCCTCAGGGTTTCCTTCGGCGTCACCAACGGGGTCTCGGTCTTCCAAAGGGAGATGGACCGAATGGTTGACCGGTACAGTTTGCGGGCCACCTTTCCGTACCTAGACAACGTCACCACCTGCGGCCATGATCAGCAGGACCACGATGCCAACCTTCCCAAATTTCTCCACACCGCCACTCTCCTAAACCTCACCTCCAACAAGGAGAAGTGCATGTTCAGCACGAACTGCTTAGCCACCCTCGGCTATGTGGTCCAGAACGGAGTTCTGGGGCCCGATCCCGACCGCATGCGCCTCCTCATGGAGCTCCCCCTCACCCACTGCCCCAAAGCCCAGTTGGTCCCAAACTATGCGGAGAAGGCCCGCCCACTCATACAGTCCACCAGTTTTCCCCTGACGGCCGAGGCTCAACAGGCCTTCGCCCATATCAGAGCCAATATCGCCAAGGCTGGGATGCACGCAGTAGACGAGACGCTGCCCTTTCAAGTGGAGAGCGACGCATCAGACGTCACCCTAGCCGCCACCCTCAATCAGGCAGGCAGACCCGTGGCATTCTTTTCCCGTACCCTTCATGCCTCAGAAATTCGGCACTCATCCGTCGAAAAAGAGGCCGAAGCTATCGTTGAAGCTGTGCGGCATTGGAGGCATTACCTGGCCGGCAGGAGATTCACTCTCCTCACAGACCAACGGTCGGTAGCCTTCATGTTCAATAACACACAGCGGGGCAAGATCAAGAATGATAAGATCTTGAAGTGGAGGATCGAGCTCTCCACCTACAACTACGAGATTTTGTATCGGCCCGGCAAGCTCAACGAGTACCCAGACACCCTATCCCGAGGTACATGTGCCAGAGCACAAGTAGACCGACTCCGGGCCCTGCACGACAGCCTTTGACACCCGGGAGTCATATGGTTGTACCATTTTATAAAGGCCCGCAATCTGCCCTACTCCGTCGAGGAAGTACGGAAAATCACCAGGGACTGCCAGGTCTGTGCGGAGTGCAAGCCACACTTCTACCAGTCGGACCGTGCATGCCTGGTGAAGTCCTCCCGCCCCTTTGAGCGCCTCAGCGTGGATTTCAAAGGGCCCCTCCCCTCCACCGACCGTAACATGTATTTTCTCAGTGTGGTCAATGAGTACTCCAGATTCCCCTTCGCCATCCCATGCCCCGACATGACGTCTGCCACCGTCATCAAAGCCCTCAACACAATCTTCGCTTAGTTCGATTTCCCCGCCTACATTCACAGTGACAGGGGAGCCTCATTCATGAGTGATGAGCTGGATCAGTTCCTGCTCAGCAGGGGTATCGCCTCCAGCAGGACAACAAGCTATAACCCCCGGGAAAACGGACAGGTAGAGAGGGAGAATGGGACGGTATGGAGAGCCGTCCAACTGGCCCTACGGTCCAGGAACCTCCCGGCCTCCCGCTGGCATGAGGACCTCCCCGATGCACTACACTCCTTTCGGTCACTGCTGTGCACCGCCACTAACAACACACCCCATGAACGTCTCTTTGCCTTCCCCAGGAAGTCCACATCCGGGGTGTCGCTCCCGACTTGGCTCGCAGCTCCAGGACCCGTCCTTCTCCGTAAGCACGTCCGAATCTACAAGGCGGACCCGTTGGTGGAGAGGGTGCAGTTGCTCCATGCAAACTCCCAGTACGCCTAAGTTGCGTACCCCGATGGCCGCCAGGATACTGTCTCCCTCAGGGACCTGGCACCAGCAGGTTCCCCACACACATACCCCTCCGGCCCGGCGCCGCCCTCCCCTCTCCCGGCGCTCCGAGCAGCAAACCCCCCAGGACCATCCGTCCTCCCCCTGCCCACACCCGCGGATGAAGAAGATATTGGCACGCTCCTGGAGTCACCGAAGACCAGACCAGCATCGGCATCACCGTCATCACTGTGTCGCTCCCAGCGGCACATCAAGGCCCCGGACCGGTTGAATCTTTAACTAGTCCACTGGACTTCAAAAGACATTTTTGTTTCGCACAAAAATTGTGCAAAAATAGATACATTGCACAAAATTGTAAAATTTAGTTGTTGCATATAATTCTCCACCACCCCCACCGGACTCAATTTTAACAGGGGGTGAATGTGGTAAACCACTGTGGCACCTATATTAGGTGATGTATGGTAAGACCTGTACTACAGGTACAGCGGTAGTCCCTGCCTGCTGGCTCCACCCAGTATGCGGAGTATAAATATGTGTGTCCTCCATGCAGCAGCCATTTCGCCAGCTGCTGTGGGAGGCCACACATCTTAGAGCAATAAAGCCTCAGTTGTATTCAACTCTCGTCTTTGTGCAATTGATCGTGCATCACAGCGTATCCAATACCTTCTCCTTATTTATTTTAAACCTTCCCGGTGATTGAATTACCTCTTCTTCACCAGGGCCTGGGAAGCATCTTCGTCCTTGGTATTTTGGGTGCAAAATATTCATTGAATACCTCAGCCTTCTGCCTCCACGCATAAATCCCCATTTTGCTCCTAATTAGCTCTACAATTCCTTTTACCACAACATTATTGCAAGACAGAAAATCAGTGATTAGCCTGCTAAATTTGAAGAAGTACTAAAATCGTTCGACTTTTATTTTAATCTAAAAAGCAATAAAATGCTCAAAGAGCTCAGTTTAACAAGTGTGGCCAGCAGCCAGTGGAACCTGTTGATTCATTCAATGGTCTGTACAGGATGGCAGAAGATTGCGAATATGGAGATTTAAAATCTGAACTCATCAAAAACAGAGTGGTAGGAGTAGACGATGCACTCTCTGACTTCACCCAAGCATAGGGAGATCAAACCCTGGGTTTTTAAACAGCAATCCAGGGAGATCGACAGTCAGAACTCTTGTGAGCATCACAGAATCATTTTAAGGTGTGGAAATAAACCATGGTGCAGAGGCCAAACCACAGTTTTCCTAGTGAAGCAACAAAGACACAGGGACCTTGTAGGCCAGGGAAAGCAATAGCTGAACTGGCTAGCAGAGCGACCAGGCCCACGATGTGGATTAAAGCACTCACAGGCAAGATCATTGTCTTGCAATTTCAGCCCAGTATTTTCAGTGCAATAATTTTGGAGTCTCTAGCAAGCTGTGCAAGATTAAAAATTCTCAAACAGATAGAAGGCCCAAAGGTCAAGACTGAAAACCCGGGAGCCGAGACACCCAGCCATGCTTCTTTGGTGAGATCAAAGATCTTGGCTTCTAATTTTGGAATGCGGACATTTTATTCTATGGCTATTAAACAAATTTTAAATTAGATACAGGAGCCAGTGTAACTGACCTGTTGGACAAAGAAATGTGGCTGAAAGACCTCTGGCTTTGAACAACAGGTGCACCATTCTATGGGCGTGGACGAAGCTGACTTGCAGTCATAGTTTTTTAAAAATTCATTCAAGAGATGTGGGCTTTGCTGGCAAGGCCAGCTTTTACTGCCCATCCATAATTGTCCTGGAGAAGGTGGTGGTGATCTTCCTCCTTGAATCGCTGGAGTCCAGGTGTATGTACACCCATAGTGCAGTTAGGAGTTTCAGACGTTTGACCCAGCGACATTGAAGAAATGGCAATATGTTTCCAAGTCAGGACGGCATGTGGCTTGGAAGGGAACTTCCTGTTGTGTTATGTAATTTGGAATAACACAAGTTGCCACTTAATGCAGTTTTGAGTAAAAGATGCTCTAGACTTTGAAGTGAGTTCAACGTGCTTTATTGAACTATTAGCACAGTTCTCAATGAGTTCGACTCTGCTAATCTAAATGTAGTAACTCAGTCTAACTCAACCAGCCTTGCTCTATGCCATGTGCTGGGGTGTGATGCTGAGGATACACCCTGTCTCACTTTGTAGATGTTCGTCTGTGGAAAGAGGCGAGGTGTGCGTGCCTCATCCCTTTTATAGTGAGATACCACCCCTGAGTGTCCTAACTGCTCATTGGTCGCATCCTATTCTATGTGTTCATTAGCTGCATGTTTGCATATCATGACATCTTCCCTTTTTTTAAATGTTTTGTTGGCGTATGTGAAAGTATTTACATGTGAATGAGTCTGTCTAACGTGACTGACGGAGGACAACAGAATAGACCAAACAAAACAAATGTTCACAAGTCCAGTCTCTGAGGCTTGCGTCTGATCCTGGTCGACCGCCAGAGAGGTGGCGGAGGGGACGACGGCGCCTGGACAGGTGGGATGGAAGCCTGACTGGTGGCCTCGTGGTGCGAGGTATCAGGAGGTGGCAATTCAACATATGGAAATGGAGGAGAAAGTGGTTACGGGCAGGCAACTTTGCACAGTGCCCGTCGATTCCTTTGCACGATGGAGCCATCAGCCAGACGTACAACATAAGAGTGGGGCGCGGCTTGCCAAACAACGGCAGCCGGGGCAGACCACCCACCATCCGGTATCTTGATTCAGACAGTGTCTGCCGGGGATAGCACGGCCAGATCGGTGGTATGGGCATCATAGCCCTGCTTTTGACAGTCTCTGAGCTGCTGCATCTTCTGCAGCACCGGGATTCTCGACTGCTAAAGCACAGGCCATTGTCGCTCATGACGGTGATTGGGATGCCATGCCTTGAGAACATCTCCTTACAGGCTTTGATGATGTTCTGAGAGGTGAGGTCCGGGAGTTTCAGCATCTCAGGGTAATTCGAGAAATAGCCGATGATCAATACGTCGCAACCATTCGCATGAAAGAGGTCGATGCCAACCTTGGACCACGGAGAGGTCACTGTCATGCTGTTGGAGCATCTCCTTGCTCTGCGCTGGCTGGAACCGCTGACAGGTAGCACAGTTCAGGACCATGTTCGTGATGTCCTGGCTGATGCAGGGCCATTAGACAGCTTGCTGGGCTCTGCGTCTGCACTTCTCGACGCCCAGGTGTCCCTCATGAATCTGGTGCAGCACCGAGCACTGGAGACTGAGTGGAATGACAATCCTGTCCAGCTTGAGGAGGATACCATCAATCACCGTCAGGTCATCCTTCACATTGTAAAATTGTAGGCACTGCCCTTTCTGCCAGCCATTGGTGAGGTTGTGGATGGCGCGCTGCAAGAGGGGGTCTATGGCTGTGTCATCACGGATGAGAACTACCTTCTCATCTATCGCTGGGAGAGTGCTAGCACACAGCTGCACTTGGAGTTCGATGTGCTGGATGATCTCCAGCGGCTCACTGGGCGAGGTGATGGAGCGGGACATTGTATCAGCAATGATGAGCTCCTTGACAGGTGTGCACACCAAGTTGAAGTCATACCTCCTAAGTTTAAGCAGGATTCTCTGCAACCGAGACGTCATGTCATTCAGGTCCTTGTGGATGATATGGACCGGAGGCCTATGATCCGTCTCAACAGTGAATGGCGGCAGGCCATAGACATAATCATGAAATTTGAGGATGCCGGTGAGAAGACCCAAGCACTCCTTCTCAATCTGTGCATATCTGGTTTCAGTGGGCATCATCGCCCCTGATGCGTAGGCTACTGATGCCCAGGATGATGTGTCATCTCGTTGAAGCAACACCGCACCAATGCCATCCTGACTCGCATCTGTGGATATCTTTGTCTCCCGGTCCAGGTCGAAGAATGCCAGGACTGGCGCAGTGGTGAGCTTGGCTTTCAGCTCCAGCCACTCTGTCTGGTGTGCCGCCTTCCACTCAAAGGCAGTTGACTTTTTCACCAGGTTGCGTAGGGCCGTGGTGTGTGTGGCCATGTTTGGAATGAACTTGCCCAGAAAATTGACCATACCCAAGAAGCGCAGCACCGCCTTTTTGTCCTCGGGGACCTTCATCGCCTCGATGGCCTTGATTTTGTCTGTGTCCGGGCGCACACCATGCTGTGAGATCTGGTCGCCTGGGAACTTGAGCATCGATGTGCCAAAACAACATTTGGACCTGTTTAACTTTAGGCCGTTGTCATGGACACGGCGGAATACCTTCTGGAGACGGGACACATGTTCTTCAGGGGTCATGGGCCGTATGATGATATCGTCCACGTACACACGAACCCCTTCAATGCCTTCCAGCATCTGCTCCATGATGCGATGGAATATCTCCGATGCCAAGATGATGCCAAATGGCATGCGATTGTAGCAGTATCTGCCAAAAGGCGTGTTGAAGGTGCAGAGCTTTCTGCTGGACTCTTCCAGCTAGATTTGCCAAAATCCCTGTGATGCATCCAATTTGGTGAAGAAACATGCATGTGCCATCTCACTCGTGAGTTCCTCCCGCTTCGGGATGGGGAAGTGTTCCCGCATGGTATTCTTATTGAGATCCTTGGGATCAATGCAGATGCGCAGGTCCCCCGAAGACTTCTTTACGCACACCATCGGGCTGACTCAGTCAGTCTGTTCGGTGACCTTGGATATGATGCCTTTTTGCTGAAGATCGTTGAGCTGTGCCTTCAGGCGCTCTCTCAGTGGAGCAGGGACTCGTCGTGGTGCGTGGACCACTGGCTTGCCATCAGGTCGTAGCAGAATCTTGTATCGATACGGCAGCGTGCCCATCCCGTTGAACACATCTGGATACTGGGCGAGGATGTCGTCGGTGCCGGCCTGAAGATCCACATGGGAGGATGTTGTGGTGTAAACCCTTTGAATGAGGTTCAGCTGCTTGCAGGCATGTGGACCTAGTAGGGATGCCCTGTCCGGCTTAACAATTTCAAAGCGTAACCGTGCTTGTGTGTGTGGATTGGATACATGCAGATGGCAGGATCCCAGTGCCGTGATGGTATTCCCGTTGTAATCCAGGAGCTTGCAGGCAGCTGCAAGGACCGTGGGGAGCTTATTAATGCGTCTGAAGTCTGCCTGTGAGAGGAGGTTGGCAGAGGCACATGTGTCCAGCTTGAACTGGATGGGGCAGTGGCTGACCTTCATCACTGCTCGCCATTCGTCCTCGGAATCCACAGCTAGGATGGATTGGACTTGCGATGTGTCTGGTGTGGCATATTCACACATTGTAATAATGCCCACACGGTAGGCGTTGTCCAGGCATTCATCATCTGGATCCGTTGCACTGCCGGGATCAGAATCCTGTAGGTGTTGTTGCACACTCCAGATGCGTCATTGTCAGAATTGGCAGCGCTGGCTCCTGACTGGTGTGCAGATCTGCACAGGGCTGCATAGTGGCCTGGCTTTACGCAGTTTAAACAGCGTCTGCCTCTTGCAGGGCAGTGTTTCTCAAACTGGGCGGTGCCACTGTTCGAACACGTCATGACATCGGCATCCTGACATTCCGTGCGTCGTTGCACATGCGCAGTGCGGTTCTCAGACGTCTGCACCTGCGCAGTGCGGGTTTCGGGCGCTTCGTTATACCGTACGCATCGCGCATGTGTCGGGGCACGGGAAGAGCGCGCGAAAGAGCCGCTTTCATCAATGTTGAGGCGCTGCATCCGGGAGATGGCCTGCACACTCTCCGCCTCATGGGAGGCTAGTTTATCATTTTCTGCCGTTTCGTACTGGGAATAGCGATTTTTAGTGTGCTCATGCACTGTGCATGTTTCAATCGTGACTGGCAGGGTCATATGCTTGATCTTCAGTAATTGCTCTCTCAGAGGATCAGAGTGAACTCCAAAAACAATTTGATCTCTGATCATGGAGTCAGTGATATCACCAAAGTTGCAGGATTGCGCTAGCTGTCTAAGGTTAGTTAAATATGAGGTGAAGGATTCGTCTATACCTTGCGATCCCTGCTTGAATATGTAGCGCTCGAAGATTTTGTTGGTGTCCACTTCATAGTGGCTGTCAAACTTGTCCAGGATGGTCTGAAACTTTGTCTTGTCCTGGTCTTTGGCGAAGTGAAAGGAGTTGAATATTTCCAAGGCGTGATCACCCGCTGTGGTGAGGAAAGAGCTATCCTCCGTGCATCAGACACACCATTGAGGTCTGGTGCTTCGACGTAAAGCTGACATTTCTGCGTGAATGTCCGCCAGTTGGCACTGAGATTGCCAGAGGCCCTGAGCTGATGAGGAGCCTGAATCTTTTTCCTTGTGCCAGTATACATTCGCTGGTCGTCACGGATCTTGTTGAGTTGAACTAACTAGATTGAACAGACTCCTGGTATCATGTTGTGTTATGTACTTTGGAATAACACAAGCTGCCACTTGATGCAGTTTTGAGTGAAAGATGCTCCAGACTTTGAAGAGAGTTCAATGTGTTTTATTGCACTATTAGCACAGTTCTCAATGAGTTCGACTCTCTGCTAATCTAAATGTAGTAACTCAGTCTAACTGAACCAGCCTTGCTCTAAGCCACGTGCTGGGGTGTGATGCTGAGGATACGCCCTGTAGATGTTGGTCTGTGGAAAGAAGCGGGGTGTGAGTGCCTCATCCCTTTTATAGTGAGATACCACCCCTGAGTGTCCTGACTGTTCATTGGTCGTGTACTATTCTATGTGTTCATTAGCTGCATGTTTGCATATCATGACACTTCCAGGTGGTGGTTTCCCGTTCAGCGAGCTGGCCATGTCCTTCTAATGGTTGTGGGTTTGGAAGGTGCTGTCTGAGGAGCCTTGGTAGTTTCTGGAGTGCATCTTGTAGACCGTACATACGGCTGCCACTGTGCGTGATGGTAGAGAGAGAGAATATTTGTGGATGGGGTGCCAACCAAGTAGACTGCTTTGTCCTGGATGTCTATCTTCTTGAGTATTGGTGGAGCTACACTTATCCAAGCAAATGGAGAGTATTCCATTACACTCCTCATTTATGCTTTGGAGAAGGTGTACAGATTTTGAGGAGTCAGGAGATAAGTTACTCGCTGCAAGATTTCTAGCCTCTGATCTGCTGTTGTAACCACAGTATTTGTATCGCAGCTCCAGTTCAGTTTCCAGTCAATGGTAACTCCCAGGATGTTGATAATGGGGAAATCAGCAATGGTAATGCCATTGAATGTCAAGAGCTGGTGGTTAGATCCTCTCTTGTTGGAGATGGTCATTACCTTGCAGTAGTGTGGTGTGAATGTGACTTGTTACCGGTCAGAATAAGCCTGGGTATTGTTTAAGTATTGCTGCATTCAGATATGGACTGCTTCAATATCTGAGGAGTCATGACTGGGCTGAACAATGTGTAATCATCAGTAAGCATCCCCTTGTCTGACTTTAAGGGCATTGATGAAACAGATGGCTGGGCCTAGAACACTAGGCATGATTCTGGAACCACTATGGGATGACAACAAACAAATCTTCGAGCTGATGTAAGCCATCCATTACCAACCTTTTTCTCTCTTGAGCAGCGTTGCGTGTGTAGCCCTGAATTTCCTCAGACAGCAAAAAATGTCAAGACAACCAATGTCGTTAATCATGTAGAAATGCAAGTTCCTGAGTATTCAAATCTTTTAAAAAAGAGTACCTTGACTGGGACTTCATTTCTGAACTGTCTCCCCTCTTTGTGGAGCAGGTTTGTCCATTCTTGCTATAGATGCAAGAAACCTTTAATTGTCAGACCAGCCAACCACCCAGGAGGTAACTACGATGCCTCTAGTAGAAGATGTTAAAGAGAGTGACATGTAGTCTGATGAGCCTCAACGTTCAGTTCTGGCAATGGTACAGGAGGTCAACACTGCAACCATCAAACATATGTGCAACTTCTTTTTTTATAAAGAATTTTTATTCAAACTTTCTCACAGATTATCACAATAGAACCCCACCCCCCTTTACACAAATAATAAACCAACAAGAGCAACAGTGCATAAATAAACAAACATCAAACAGTAAACAATAGTGCATCCCCTACCACACACAAACCCCCCCCCCGCGCCCCCCGGGTTGCTGCTGCTGCTAACCATCTCCTAACGCTCCGCCAGGAAGTCTAGGAACGGCTGCCACCGCCTGAAGAACCCTTGCACAGATCCCCTTAAGGCAAATTTCACCTTCTCCAATTTAATAAACCCTGCCATGTCGTTGATCCAGGATTCCACGCTTGGGGGCCTCGCATCCTTCCACTGAAGCAGAATCCTTCACCGGGCTACCAGGGAGGCAAAGGCCATAATACCGGCCGCTTTCGCCTCCTGCACTCCCGGCTTGTCCGACACCCCAAATATTGTGAGCCCCCAGCTAGGCCTCACCCTGGAATTCACTACCCTTGACACCGTCCTCGCTACACCCCTCCAGAACTCCTCCAACGCTGGACATGCCCAGAACATGTGGGTGTGGTTTGCTGGGCTCCCCGAACACCTCACACATGTGTCCTCGCTCCCAAAGAACCGGCTCAGCCTTGCCCCGGTCATGTGCGCCCTGTGCAGCACCTTAAATTGTATCAGGCTGAGCCTCGCGCACGAGGAGGAAGAGTTTACCCTTCCCAGGGCATCCACCCACATACCCTCGTCGATCTCCGCCCCCAGCTCCTCCTCCCACTTACGTTTTAACTCCTCTGCCGAGGCCTCCTCCTCCTCCTGCATCACCTGATAAGTTGCCGAGATCCTATCCTCTCCAACCCACACCCCGAGAGCCCCTTGTCCTGGATCCTGCGCTCTGGCAGCAGGTGAAACTCCACCACCTGTCGCCTAATGAACGCCCTTACCTGCATATATCTGAAAGCATTTCCAGGGGGGACCCCAAATTACTCCTCCAGCTCCCCAAGGCTCGCAAACTTCCCATCTATGAACAGGTCCCCCATCCTCCTAATACCTGCCCTGTGCCAACTCAGGAACCCCCCCCATCCATTGTCCCGGGGACAAACCGATGGTTCTCCCGTATTGGGGACCACACCGTAGCCCCCACCTCCCCCCTGTGACGTCTCCATTGCCCCCAGATTTTGAGGGTCGCCGCTACCACCGGGCTCGTGGTGTACCTCGTCGGAGGAAGCGGCAGCGGTACCGTCACCAGCGCCCCCAGGCGCGTGCCCACACAGGATGCCATCTCCAGCCTCTTCCACGCCGCCCCCTTCCCCCTCCATTACGCACTTACGTATCAATGCCATGTTGGTAGCCCAATAGTACCCACATAAGTTTGGCAAAGCTAACCCCCCCTGTCCCTGCTCCGCTCCAAGAGCACCCTTCTCACCCTCGGGGTCTTCTTCGCCCATACGAACCCCATAATGCTCCTGTAAATTCGCTTAAAGAAGGCCTTAGGTATCAGGATGGGGAGGCACTGAAACAAAAAGAAAAACCTCGGGAGCACCATTTTAACCGACTGCACCCTACCCGCCAGGGAGAGCGGCAGCATATCCCACCTTTTGAACTCCTCCTCCATTTGCTCCACCAGCCTCATTAAGTTGAGCTTATGTAGGGCCCCCCAGCTCCTAGCCACCTGAACCCCCAGGTATCTAAAACTTCTTTCTGCCCTTTTTAGCGGAAGCTCACCAATCCCCCTTTCCTGGTCTCCCGGGTGCACCACGAACAGCTCGCTCATCCCCATGTTAAGCTTATACCCGGATAAATCCCCAAACTCCCTAAGGATCCGCATCACCTCCGGCATTCCCCCCATCGTGTCCGCAACATACAATAGCAGATCGTCTGCATACAACGATACCCAGTGTTCCTCCCCCCCCGCACCAACCCCCTCTCGTTCCTAGACTCCCTCAAAGCCATGGCCAAGGGCTCAATCGCCAGCGCAAAGAGCAGGGGGGATAGAGGACACCCCTGCCTCGTCCCTCGGTATAGCCGGAAATATTCTGACCTCCTCCTGTTCGTGGCCACACTCGCCACCGAGGCCTCATACAGCAACCTGACCCAGCTGACGAACCCCTCCCCGAACCCAAACCTCCTCAACACCTCCCACAGGTACCCCCACTCCACCCTATCAAAGGCCTTTTCCGCATCCATAGCCGCCACTATCTCCGCTTCCCCCTCCGCTGCCGGCATCATAATTACATTCAGGAGCCTACATACGTTGGTATTCAACTGCCTCCCTTTCACAAAACCCGTCTGATCCCCGTGTATGACCCCCGGAACACAGTCCTCAATCCTCATGGCCAATACCTTTGCTAGCAGTTTCGCATCCACATTAAGGAGTGAAATCGGCCTATATGATCCGCACTGTACAGGGTCCTTGACATCGTCGAGGTCAGGACCCCCCACTCCCTTGCCTCATTGAATGTCCTTAGCAGCAGCGGGCCCAACAGGTCCACGTACTTCCTATAGAATTCCACCGGGAACCCATCTGGCCCCGGTGCTTTCCCCGCCTGCATACTCCCCAGTCCCTTGACCAGTTCCTCCAACCCAACCGGCGCCCCCAACCCCACCACCTGCCCCTCCTCTACCTTCGGGAACCTCAGCTGGTCCAGAAAGCGACCCATCCCCCTCTCCTCTGATGGGGGCTCAGACCGATACAGTCCCTCGTAAAAGTGCCTGAAGACCCCATTAATACCCACCGCACTTCGCACCGTGCTCCCCCCTCCATCCCTAACTCCCCCGATCTCCCTCGCTGCCTTCCGCTTCCGAAGCTGGTGTGCCAGCATCCGGCTAGCCTTCTCTCTGTACTCGTACACCGCCCCTTGCGCCTTCCTCCACTGCACCTCCGCCTTCCTGGGGGTCACCAGGTCGAACTCGGCCTGGAGGCTTCATCGCTCCTTGAGTAGTCCCTCCTCGGGGGTCTCTGAATACCTCCTATCCACCCATACCATCTCCCCCACTAGCCTCTCCCTCTCTCTCCTCTCCTTCCCCTCTATGTGGGCCCTAATGGAGATCAACTCACCCCTGATCACCGCCTTCAGCGCCTCCCAGACCACCCCTACCTGCACCTCCCCATTATCATTGGCCTCCAGGTACCTTTCTATACACCCCTGGACCCGCCCGCTCACCTCCTCGTCCGCCAACAACTCCACCTCCAAGTGCCACAGCGGGCGCTGGTCCCTCTTCTCCCCCAGCTCGAGGTTCACCCAATGCGGGGCATGGTCAGAATCAGCACCCTGCTCATTACAAAAAAGGCAATCCGAAAGTAGGCCTTATGAACATGGGAGAAGAATGAGAATTCCCTGACACCCGGCCTCGCAAACCTCCACGGATCCACTCCTCCCATCTGGTCCATAAACCCCCTCAGCACCTTGGCCGCCGCCGGCCTCCTGCCCATCATGGACCTAGAGCAATCCAATGCCGGATCCAGCACTATGTTGAAGTTCCCCCCCATTATCAAGCCCCCTGTCTCCAAGTCTGGGATCCGGTCTAACATGAACCCCGCATTGTCCCAATTCGGGGCATATACATTTACCAAGACCACCCGCACCCCCTGCAGCTTACCACTCACCATCACATACCTACCTCCATTGTCTGCCACGATGCTCAACGCCTCAAACGACACCCGCTTCCCCACCAAAATCGCAACCCCCCCCCGATGTTTTGCATCCAACCCCGAATGGAACACCTGCCCTACCCACCCCTTTCTTAGCCTTACCTTATCTGCCAACCGCAGATGCATTTCCTGGAGCATGACCACATCTGCCTTCAGCCCCTTCAGGTGCGCGAACACACGGGCCCGTTTGACCGGCCCGTTCAGGCCTCTTGCATTCCAGGTTATCAGCCGGATCAGGGGGCTGCCCCCGCCCCCCCCGCCGATTAGCCATAACCCATTCTAGGCCAGCCACGTGCCCGCGCCCCCCGCACTTCCCGTTCCCCCCAGCGGCAGATCCCCGCCCTGACCTCCTCTACAGACTCCAGCTCCCCCTTGCCAATTCCAGCAGCAACTTGGTTCCCCCCCCCTCCCCCCCCATTCCCCACCCCCCCTCCCCCCCAGCTAGGTCTCCCCCCGCAGCATTGCTCCCCCATTGCACTCCCGTGAGTCAGCAGACTCCTGCTGACCCCGGCCACTCGCGCTCCATCGACCCCCCCGCCAGTGTGGGAGTCTCCCCTTCCCCTCCTGTCCGTCAATGGGCTCTCCCCGACTCCCCCCCCCGACCCCACCCCCTTTCACTCTCAGCGCGGGAAAAAGCCCGCGCTTTCCACCCACCCGACCCCGCCTCCTCTGGCCCAGCTCCCTTTCCAGGCCCAGTCCCAATTCCCCCGGCTCGGGCCTCCCCCCCCGCGGGACCCCATCTCCATTTCCAGCCATCGAAGCCCACCCCTACGAACCTACCTGACAGACAGAGAAGAAACATTGTGCAATCAACCACACACTCCCCCCAAAACACGACACAGCAGTCCCAACCATCCCCCCTCAGCATCCCCTCATCCCCAGCCCTCAATCCGAGTCCAGCTTTTCGGCCTGAATGAAGGTCCACGCCTCCTCCGGCGCCTCGAAGTAATGGTGACGTTCCCTGTAGGTGACACACAGTCGCGCCGGCTGCAACATGCCGAACTTCTTCCCTCTCCGATGCAGCACCATCTTAGCCCGATTGTACCCGGCCCTCTTCTTAGCCACCTCCGCTCTCCAGTCCTGATAAATCCGGACCTCTGTGTTCTCCCACCTGCTGCTCCGCTCTTTCTTGGCCCACCTTAAGACACATTCTCTGTCCACACAACGGTGGAACCGCACCAGCACCGTCCGCGGCGGCTCGCTGGGCTTGGGCCTCCTCGCCAGCACTCGATGGGCCCCCTCCAGCTCCAGGGGCCCCTGGAAGGCCCCCGCGCCCATCAGCGTGTTCAACATGGTGACCACGTAGGTTCCGACATCCGATCCTCCCAGCCCCTCCAGGAGACCCAGAATCCGCAGATTCTTTCTTCTCGACCGGTTCTCCATGTCCTTGAACTTCGCCTGCCATTTCGTATGGAGCGCACCTTCACCGCCAGGCCCAAGATCTCACCCTCATTCTCCGCGACCTTTTGCCGGACCTCCCAGATCGCCACCCCTTGGGCCGTCTGAGTCTCAAACAGCTTGTCTATCGAAGCCTTCATCGGCTCCAGCAGCTCTGCCTTCAGCTCCGTGAAGCAGCGCTGGAGAAACTCCTGCTGCTCCTGTGACCACTGCGCCCACGCTGCCGGCGGGGCGGGGGGCTCCTGGCGCCGAAGAGTGGCGTGAACCACTCCGGTGTCAGGTCGCCCCAAAGGTGCGGGATTCCGCACCTTCAGGAACTAGGCCGGCCCCAGAGAGGTTTGAGCCGTGCCGGCCGGCGGGGAAGGGTCTTGGTGCCACGCCAACCGGCACCGAAGGGCCTCCGCCGGCCGGCGCGAGTTGGCGCATTCGCGGGAGCGCCATCGTGTGCTGGCGTCATCCCAGCACATGCGCAGGGGGGGTTCATCTCCACGTTGGCCATGGCGGAGGACCACAGCAGCCGACGCGGAGGAATAGAGTACCCCCATGGCACAGGTCCGCACGTGGATCGGTGGGCCCCGATCACAGGCCAGGCCACCGTGGGGGCACCTCCTGGGGCTAAATCGCCCCGCGCCCCCCCCCCCCGAGGACCCCGGAGGCCGCCCGCGCAGCCAGGTCCTGCTGGTAAGGACCTACTCTAATTTACGCCGGCAGGACCGACAAAAAACGGGCGGCCGCTCGGCCCATCGCAGGCCAGAGAATTGCTGGGGGGGGGGCGCTGCCAGATGCCGCCGACCGGCGCGGCGCGATTCCCGCCCCCGCCAAATCCCCGGCGCCGGAGAATTCGGCAGCCGGCGGGGGCAGGATTCACGCCACCCCCCGACGATTCTCCGACCCGGGAGGGGGGGGGGGGGTCGGAGAATCCCGCCCCATGTCTGCATGAACTGGATTTTGCTTTTAAAATTTGTACGGGCATTGTCTTATTTGGACACGAGGGTTTTTTTTTTACAAAATAAGTGTAACTTTGGACTGGACGCAACAATGCATTTTCAGTTAAATCCCCTGACAAGCATGGTGCATGAGGGGGAGAGCTGTTTGTTCGATTTAATTGCAATGACTCTAATTGATGAGGAGAAAACCGGCAAAGTCGAGTGAGTTACTGGAAATCACATGATTGAGAGAAGCTTTAAATTCTGGACCTGTTGCTTTTGCAATCAGTGTGTTTTGGGGAATTAACTGTGAAGGAAGGCTGGCCTAACTCACACTCTCCCTGCCTTATCTGAAATTCATATGTGATTATCAACCTGCAGCCAGAGAATCCTCATCTGACTGTAACTTGCCTGCATTTGTGAATCTGCAAAACTGAATCAAAAAGAATTGACTCAGCTCTATGTGTATATTCTTCAATGCTGAAGCTCCATAGGTGAGAACTCCCAGACATCTACTGGGATCAGCGGCCCATCTTCACATGAAGGAGGTCCAGTTCAATGCCGTTGAACGCTGTGGACTGGATTCTCCGATTCTGCGGCTATGTCCGCAGGATCCGTAGGCATCGGCGCTGCCCCTGCCCCAATGCTCCACCCAGTGGGGGGCTAGCAGCCGGGCCACATAAAGCCCCGTCTTTACCTGCCAAAAAGGACGCAGATTGGCCGGGTCCATGCCACGCATACAACATGGCGCGCGGCGCGCCCGCGGACCCAACTGACAAAAACTGCCCCCCCCCGTAACCCTCCTTGCCATCCCTGGACCACACCCTACCAGTTCTCCCTGCCCGCCACCGAAGCCCCCCCGCCAGCAGAACGGCTCCCCCCCGACTTAGGTGACGCTAGACACAGTCCGCAGCCGCCATGTGAGGTCCCCGAAAAGTGATAGGACATGCACCCCAAGCCGTTGGGGATTCGGTCCATCGGGGGTGGAGCATCGGGAAAGGGCCTCAGGTGATGTCCTGAGGCCGCCCCGACAGCATGCAGTGTACTCCTCGAGTACCCTGTTTTTGCGGGGGCGGAGCATCGGAAAAACGGCGGCGCCCCCGATTCTGGCATAAAAATGGATTCTCCGGCCGATCGCGATTTCGGTTGAGAATCCAGTCCATTGAATTTTAGTCTTTCCTTAGAAAGTTTTTTGCTAACCACCCGTTTCTGCAGAGACCATTTGTGTG
Source organism: Scyliorhinus torazame (assembly GCF_047496885.1). NCBI lineage: Eukaryota > Metazoa > Chordata > Chondrichthyes > Carcharhiniformes > Scyliorhinidae > Scyliorhinus > Scyliorhinus torazame. The sequence goes on from NC_092707.1 coordinate 241,031,713, forward strand.
TCCTTTGTTGTCTGAGTGTGTGGTCTGAGTGCTGGGGAAGTTTTAAGAAGAGATAGATGGTTATCCTTCCAGACAGCAATATTTTTTGAAATAATTTATGGGTTGTGAGCGTTGCTGGCTCGGCCAACATTTATTGCCTATCCCTAGTTTCCCTTCAAAAGGTGGTGATGAGCTACCTTCTTGAACCACAGCAGTCCTCAAGGTGTAGGTACACCCACAGTGCTGTTAGGGAGGGAATCCAGGATTTTGACCCAGTGACAGTGAAAGAACAGTGAGATATTTCCAAGTTAGGATGGTGAGTGATTGGAAGAGGAACCTCCAGGTGGCGGTGTTCCCAGGTGTCTGTTGCTCTTGTCCTTCGAGATGGTAGTGGTCATGGGTTTGGAAGATGCTGTCTATGGAACCTTGGTGAGTTCCTGCAGTACCACTGTTTGCCGGTGGTGGAAGGAGTGAATGTTTGTGGATGATGGTAATAATCCAGCGGGTTGCTTTGTCATGGGTGATGTCAAGCTTCTTGAGCATTGTTGGAGCTTCACTCATTCAGGCAAGTGGAGAATATTCCATTATACTCCTGAATTGTGCCTTGTAGAGGTAAGACAGGCTTTGAGAGTCAGGAGGTGAGTTACTCGCTGCAGGATTTTGAACTGTTGACCTGTTCTGATCGTCGTGTGTTTATATGCCTAGTCCAATTCAGTTTCAGATCAATGGTAGTCCCAAGGATATTGAGAGTGGGGGATTCAGTGATGATAATACCATTGAATGTCAAGAGGCAAAGTTTAGAGGGTCACTGCCTGGCACTTATGTGACACGAAAGTTACTTGTATGTTAACCAGTTCTTGCAACTTATTAAAAAAAAGTTTGTTTTATAATAAATCATTAGTTCTGAGTTTGTGGAAAGTCATGTCACCTCAGCATTGTGGGCATGGTTTGATTATAGACAAAGTTGGCACCTCATTTACCGGCACTAGTATTAATGTGAGAGGGACAGGTTGTGAAGGACTTCTTGTTCTCCCTGGAATGATAGAGGTTGAGGGGCGACCTGATAGAAGTCTATGCGGGGCATGGACAGAGTGGATAGTCAGTAGCTTTTTCCCAGGGTGGAAGAGTCAATAACTAGGGGACATAGGTTTAAGGTGCAAGGGAAAAAGTTTAGAGGAGATGTGTGAGGGAAGCTTTTTTTACACAGAGGGTAAGTGAGTGCCTGGAACTCGCTGCCGGAGGAGGTGGTGGAAGAAGGTACGATAGTGACATTTAAGGGGCGTCTTAACAAGTGCATGAACAGGATGGAAATAGAGTGATACAGGCCCCAGAAGTGTAGAAAGTTTTAGGCTCGATAGGCAGCATGGTCGGCGCAGGCTTGGAGGGCTGAAGGGTCTGTTCCTGTGCTGTACTTTTCTTTGTTCTTTGTTCTTTACCACTTGTGTTTCTAATATGTATGAGGCCAATAGTTATGATGGTGAAGGTTTTATTTTAATGCAACTGAGTCAAACTCATTGATGTTGATTCCTCCCCTTTGTTGGGAATGGGCATTCCCCTGAATAATTGTGGTGTCAACATAAAAGGTTCTTTACATGGAAACTGCTAACCAGGGACCGACTGATGGCAAGTGTGAGAGAAGCGGACCTTATGTTAATCAATTTTACACAAGGACATGTCTGGTGATGAACCCCTCTTGCACAGAGTCAGCTCTGGCAACATGGTCATACCTCTCAGCTTCTCTGCCATTGGCAGCCTACTCATACTCTTCCATTTGGGAATCATCAGAATGGAAAAGAGCTTCCTCCTCCTCATCATCTTTCTCATCCTCATCCTTCACAGGTTGGAGCTCTGCCCATGGTGTCATCATCATTGATTTCTAAGCCCCTCCACTCTGCAATGTTGTGCTGCATACAGCACACCATTAATATTCTTAATGCCTTTCCTGGGAATAATGCAAGACTCCACCTCGGCAACTGAGGCACCCAAAAGCATTTTTTAAATGCAAATAGCGTGATCTATTTTACTCCTTGTGACAACATGTCTGCTGTTATAGTTGTGCTCTGACTCAAGATGAGAGGTCCTGAAGAGAGTCATTAGTAAGGTTCTTAAGAACCCTTGGGTGTGATTCTCCACTCCCACGCTGGTTGGGAGAATCGCCTGGGCCGCCAAGCTTCCCCGGGACGCCGGTCCGGCGCCCTCCCGTGATTCTCCCAAGCGGCGGGAACGGCCCAGTCGAGTTTCGCGGGCCGCAGGCCAGAGAATTGCCGGAGACACCGAAAATGGCGATTCTCCGGCACCCCCGCTATTCTGAGGCCCGGATGGGCTGAGCGGCCAGGACAAAACGGCGGGTCCCCCCCGGCGCCGTCCACACCTGGTCGCTGCAGTCGTGAGCGGTGCGTGAGCACTGGGGGGGGCGGCCTGCGGGCGGGCGAGGGTGGATCCTGCACCAGGCTTTACCTGAAATGTGGGGTGGCCCGTGATCGGTGGCCACCAATCGTCGGGCCATCCTCTCTGAAGGAGGACCTCCTTCCTTCCGCGGCCCCGCAAGATCCGTCCGCTATCTTCTTGTGGGGCGGACTTAGAGAGGACGGCAACCACGCATGCGCGGGTTGGCGCCGGCCAACCCGCACATGCGTTGATGACGCCCGTTATGCGGCGCCGGCCGCGTCATCTATGCAGCATCGCTTTTAGGCGGGCGACAAGGCCTGGCGCGTGCAGATGACGTGGCCCCGATCCTGGCCCATTGTCAGGGCCTGAATCGGTCGGGACCGGGGCCGTTTCGCGCCGTCGTGAACCTCGACGCGTTCACGACGGCGCGGCCACTTCGGCGCGGGAGTGGAGAATCCCGCCCCTTGTCTCCTAGAAACCAACCACGGATCTATGTAGGTGGCTGAAATAGCTGAGGGCGTAGGGAACTTCTTAGTACGAAGGTGTCTGGGAACCTTACACACACTTGAAGGAAGAGCTTATTATGGTCTCAACCCACCTGTACATTGAGTAAATGGAAGGGCTTTCAGGTGATTAATGTGTCCGAATTATGAGTTGGAGCTTTTATGGCAGCATAGGTGCAATCAATAACACCCTGCTCCTGAGGGAAGTCTGCTTATTGGGCAACGGATATGACTCTTTGCATTTGAGATGCCAAATCTACAGGAATATTTATGTGATTCCCCCACACAAGCAAATGGTACAGTTTATTAACTACAGCATTAACTAGTACAGTTGACAAGGGGGAGCCAGTTGATGTGGTATATTTGGACTTTTAGAAGGTGTTTAACAAAGTCCCGCACAAGAGATTATTGTGCAAGATTAAAGAGCATGGGATTGGGGGAAGTGTATTGAGGTGGATAGAAAACTGGTTGGTAGAGAGGAAAAATAAAAAATGATTATGATAAATGGCGGAGAGAGCTCAAAGGGCCAAAGGGCCTCCTCCTGCTCCTATCTTCTATATATCGATGTAAATCCACCCTCCCTTAATGCAGTACGGTAGCACAGTGGTTAACACTGTGGCTTCACAGCAACAGGGTCCCAGGTTCGATTCCCAGCTTGGATCACTGTCTGTGTGGAGTCTGCAAGTTATCCTCGTGTCTACGTGGGTTTCCTCGGGTTGCTCCGGTTTCCTACCACAGGTCCCGAAAGACGTGCTGGTAGGTAATTTGGGCATTCTGAATTCTCCCTCTGTGTTCCCGAATGGGTGCCGGAATGTGGCGACTAGGGCTTTTCACAGTAACTTCATTGCAATGTTCACGCTGCCCCAGCGCCGTGCTGGCCCCCTGTAGGGCCCAGAATTAGTCCTGGCAGCGGTCTGTTCACGCAGTCGTAAAACGCGACATTGTTTACAATGGCGTGGACACTCTGCCGCGGGATTGGAGAATCCAGCCCGTAAGTGTCTGTGCCCAATCCTTGCAAGCCTTGGTGCTACGAATAGTTCCTGATGGTCACTGGTCAGTAAAATCACAGATTGAGCAATCCCATTTAGGTCTTGGAATCCCTTGGCTGTGTCCTGCTCAAAACATCAGTTGATTGATTGCAGTTGTATTAGATATGAATCACTCTGGAGAGCACCATTTCCTTACAAGCTCTTCAGTGTGTCTTGATGCAACAGCAATCTCCCAACCTGTCACTTCCCAGGGTGTTCTGCAGATCTTGAGATGTGTTAATATGCTCTTCTCATCGGTTCACCATTTTAACCATATGTGTGGAGACAGTCTCTCCTGCCTGTACTAAATTGATGCTTCCAGTCATATTTTGAGTTAATATCCTGGAACTCTCTCCCTAGCAGCACTGTGGGTGTACATACCATGAACTGCAATATTTTAAGAATGCAGTTCACCGCATCCTTCTCTATGGTAATTAGGTCAGGGCAAAAAATGCTGGCTTGGCCAGCAGCGCCTACATCCCAAGAACCAATAAATTTCTAAAAATCAGTTCAAATGTTCAATGGTTATAAACTCGGTACCGAGTCCCATTAAACCGTGTCCTTGAAATCAAGCAGAAATTCTTGTGGCAGGTACAACAAGTTGAGAGAGTGGTTTTGAGGAAAGTAGGTACTTCTTTTGAAAGGGTTGTCAGTCATGGCTCAGTTGGAACATCTTTGCTTCTGAGATGTGGATCAAATGCACTCTAGAACTTGAGCATAAAAATCAAGGCTGACAATGCAAATCTGATGGACTGCATCATTGCTGGATATTCTCTCTTTCTGTTGAGATGTTTAACTGAGGCAGCTGCTGCTTCTGCACTTGCACTCCTGCTGAACAAAAGATGTTGCCCTTTGACTGACTGCAATCTTTAAAATGCTGCACCAGAATGGTATAGTTCCTCCTTCTTCACAGCAAAAGTAAGTTAATGAAGGATGGCTTTCTAGCCTCCAAATAACCTTGCATGGTTATGAGGAGTGGAAGGGGAAAATGTGGTAGATTAGATAAGGACAGCTCATTTGCAATTCTGGCAATGAGAGAGTCTAGATCATGTAGTCAGTCACATGCATCATTTGCAAAGTCACTGGATACCTTAGAATCCCTACTATAGAATCCATAGAATCCTTACAGTGCAGAAGGAGGCCATTCAGCCCAATTGTGTCTGCACCGACCCTCCGAAAGCACACCCTATCTAGGCCCACTTCCCTGCCCTATCCACACAAACCCGTAACTCCACCAAACCTGCACATCTTTGGACACTGAGAGGCAATTTAGCATGGCCAATCCATCTAACAGCACATCTTTGGACTGTAAGAGGAAACCAGAGCACCCAGAGAAAACCCATGCTGGCATGGGGAGAAAGTGTAAACTCCACACAGACAGTCACCCAAGGCCAGAATTGAACCCGGGCCCCTGGTGCTGTGATAACTACTAGAACAAAGAACAAAGAAATGTACAGCACAGGAACAGGCCCTTCGGCCCTCCAAGCCCGTGCCGACCATGCTGCCCGACTAAACTACAATCTTCTACACTTCCTGGGTCCGTATCCTTCTATTCCCATCCTATTCATATATTTGTCAAGATGCCCCTTAAATGTCCCTATCGTCCCTGCTTCCACTACCTCCTCCGGTAGCGATTTCCATGCACCCACTACCCTCTGCGTAAAAAACTTGCCTCGTACATCTACTCTAAACCTTGCCCCTCTCACCTTAAACCTATGCCCCCTAGTAATTGACCCCTCTACCCTGGGGCAAAGCCTCTGACTATCCACTCTGTCTATGCCCCTCATAATTTTGCATACCTCTATCAGGTCTCCCCTCAACCTCCTTCGTTCCAGTGAGAACAAACCGAGTTTATTCAACCGCTCCTCATAGCTAATGCCCTCCATACCAGGCAACTACTGTGCTACCCATACCTGTCATTTAAATACATCAGTTGAATATGTTGATTGAATACCTCAGCAAATAATTTTTTTATCTTGTGGGGACTACAGCTGGATTCACCAAAATGATACTACCACTTGATACCAACATTCGAATGGTTAAATTTTGAGGAAAGTTTGTATAAACACGTTTAGAAGTTTGAGGGTTAACCTGATAAAGGGATTTGATAGTGCAGACAGAGAAAAACTATTTCCTTTCGTGGGGAATCCAGAACAAGAAGGCATATAATCTTAAAATTACAACTAGGCTTTTTTAGAAACAAAATCAAGAAGGACTTGTTCATAAAAAGGGCAGAAAAGGTGTACTTTCAGGTGAGTAGAGTGGTGGCTTGGCCCTCCCACGACCTGTCCACAATTTTACAAGGGGCCTCGTGAAGCACACCCATCCTCACCCCACTGTGGCACTTGTGGACAATTATTGGTCACTTAAAGGCCGCTTTCCATCAGCCTAAATCCTGACGCAGGCGGGAGTAGTGAGAAGTTCAGGGGGAAAGCCCATAAAGTCAACCTGTTCGGGCCTTGGATGGGAATGGGGTTGCCCTCTCTCAAAGGCACCCTTTCCAAATTAAGCATACTGCATCCCCACCAGGCCTTCCACCTATGGGTGCTCCCATACCTCAACCTCTCTATCAAAATCGCCACCCCATTCACCCCACCCTCCTCCCTGCCAGGCCTCACAACCTTCCCATCATGAGCCTCCCCAGGCAGGCAAGAAACCCTGCCTTCCTTGGGATTCAGCTCTCCCAAAAGGTTGTGAATGGTGGGTCAATCATAATTTTCAAGACTGATTATGACACGAGATTATGATGGTTAAAGGTATGAAGGCAAATGGAGAAAATGCAGGTAAATAGAGTTATTGCACAGATGAACCATGATCCAACCGAAGGGTAGAGCAGGTTCAAGGGACTAAATTACCTCCTTTCCTAAGTTTTTAAAAGATAGAGCTGAAAATAATACATTTTGTCTTATTCTTTACCTGAAATTCACTGGGCAAAGTAATGATTTCTTGTCACTAAAGTATTTACTTTGTGTCAATGCAATTTTTTCACATAACTAATTAAATCTTACTTATACAGTAATTGACTGTTACATTTTACTTGCACAATTCAGATTTGTGATCTAAAATTAAACCTATTTGAAAAGTATTACACTTAAAGTGGCAAATATTTTGTCTGGACATTTGTTTTAAATAGTTTGCTTGATCAACTCATTATTATCCCAAGTGCAAAAGGAGGCCATTCAGCGCATCGAGTCTATACTGACCCTCTGAAAGAGTACCCTGCCTAGCCCCACTCCCCCACCCTACCCCCGTCACCCACCTGACCCTGCACATCAAGGAGTAATCTAGCATGACCAATCCACCTAACCTGCACTTTTTGGACTGTGGGAGGAAACTGAAACACCCAGAGAAAGGCACGCAGCCATGGGAGAAAGTGCAAACTCCACACAGACTGGAATTGAACTCGGTCTCTGGCGCTGTGAGGCAGCAGTGCTAACCACTGTGCCACTGTCCTGCCCTAAAACATTTTCTGCTTATGTTGAGATGATGATGATATTGAATGTCATTGAATTCTATTTTTCATTTTTTAGCAACAGTATTGAATCAACTAGTCTCAGATCACATACAAGATGAGCCAGATGTGGGCGGCACCTGACGCAGTAGTTAGCACTGCTGCCTCATGGCACTGAGGACCCGGGTTCCACCCCGACTCCGGGTTACTTACTGTCTGTGTGGAGTTTGTACATTCTCCCTGTGTCTGCGTGGGTCTCAGCCCCACAACCAGAAGATGTTCAGGGTGGGTGGATTGGCCACGCTAAATTGCCCCTTAATTGGAAAAAATAAATTGGGTACTTCAAATTTTTAAAAAAGATGAGCCAGATGCAAAGCAAAGCCTCACTTTGCCACAATATTATGCCTTTACGCTTGGTAATTTTCTCCCTTGTGCTTTTAATAATGCTGGCCCTTGCTACAGTACAGTTCTACGCCTGCCAATCCTCACTATTTAGGATGAAACATGAACAGTTGCCAGTTGCGAGAAATACCAGCTCTTGGCCTCACAAAGGAAAATTTCACACTTGCCTTGGAGGGCCTCTGTGTGTGGATCTACTTCAGCCTGATTGGAAAACACTTGCTAAAGCCAGTTACAATTGACACTATAAGACCCCAATTTGCATAAATTCATAAGGCTTCTGTCAGTATTGGGTGGGTGCCTTGTTTGCCTGCAGCACCCTGCAAGTAAAAGTATGCAACACTGAGAAAGAACCAAACTACAAGCAGGAAAATAATATGCTTGTTTTAATTCCCCAATCACTCAGTTTCGGTCGGCAGGAAGGGTTAAAGTGAACCCTACAGTTTTGCATCTTAGATACAAAATTTGAACGTTTTTTTTAGCTATAATCTTGACTGTCATTAAAGTTTTCATTTTTAATATAAAATGTGTTTCCAATAGATTTTTAGAGGCAGATTTTATGATATATTTTTGCAAACAAATGTAGGAGATCTTAACATTATAAATATTGCCCCCTAACACCATCCAGTACAGATTGTTACAAGTAAGTTACTGTTTTTATTCATAGTTTCATCATTGAGATTATTGGAAAGGTCAGTAACCTATTGTGCCAGGAATAATCAACGGAGTGTTGTCAAATGTATACAGAAATGCAGCAATTTGCAACAAAATGCATTGTCTCAACATTTAATGTATCTTTGTAATACTGGTGTTTGTATGTTTTGACGTCTTAAATGACAGCATTGTTCATTGTATCAAGCATTTGTTCAAAGTTTAATCAGAATGTTTCTATGTAAGCTGTTCTCAAGCTAAGGAATTCAGGGGGAGGGCTGGATCGGAGGTGTTACTTGTAGAAAGACATTATACTTACCTTTAAACACAGCCAACTTGTTCCCAAAACAAAAGGTCATTTAGTCTATTATTCACAAAAGTGAGATTATTGTCAAACGAAAGCAACAGAAGATGTTTCATAAAGGCTAACGGTACAAAAGGGAATAATCATGTGTTGCCACACAGATATCTTAGGAGGCGATACGAGAACTAGTTTGCATGTTAATGCTTTTGTTCGTCATTAATGGGGGCCTACAAAATTACTTGCAAACATTTGCCTCTTTGTCCAAAAACTATGATTTCCAGAATTTATTCATTGAGCTGCCTTCAATGATTTCTTAGTAATAAGCTTAAAACATAGATGCCCAATTGTTTGATGAGAGAGTATCTGTTGTTGTGGAACACTGCGCATTAGCACAGTTCCACTGGCCCTATGGTACATGCTGTGTTTTGGACGAAGCAGTGAGCAGTCTGCAAAATGAATAAATGAACTGTATTCTAGGGGGTTAGTGAGGAGTCAGCGCAAATTGTGGGAACAAATAACAGTCAGGACAAGGCAGTGTTTTATAACATCAGTGGTGCAATACATCTTTGGAATTTTTCAAAGCTCTGCTAATAAAGGCCCACTTGCAATACCCAGCAGAGAATCGTTTAATTAAATTTATCTATTAAAGTTTCTTTTTCACAGAGAGCCATCATTCTCCTCTGTCTCCCCTTCTGTCCCTGCAGATGCGCTCAACACTCGGAACAAGCAAATCATTTGCACCACACTGAAAGTGCTCCAGCACCTGGTTGTGTCAGCTGACATGGTGGGCGAGGCCCTGGTGCCTTATTACCGTCAAATCCTCCCCGTCTTGAATATCTTCAAGAATGTGAATGGTAAGTCATCAGGCAGATATCACACCTCATTCTCCTCTCTCCGTTTTGTTTTAGCCTGAAGGGAAAGCTTTTTTAAAAAATCGTTAAAAGCTATTATCTCAACATATCTGCAACCATTTGAAACATGAACAGAAGCTGTGGACTAACCGACATATTGCATGGCATAGAGTGGGCAAGTGTTGGATGGCCATTATATGTGTTCCCGCACCAACTCCATTCATTTCCATTATGCGAATTTGATTCAATTTGGGGTCAATGGGGCTGAAAAATGTCAGGGACCAAAACTGTGTGATTTCAGGCAAAACACCAGAGCAAGGAGGTCCAACAAATATACGATCGGCAATTTTCGCATTTTAACAATCTTTCTAAGCTACCTCTTTTCATTCAATTACTCCTTTTGTCTTCCTTTTAAATTAATTTTAATTTTAGTTGTTTAATAAAGGACAAGATACTTTTTCCTGATAGTCTCGGATTACACTGATTACACCTATGACATTTAACATGAGGACTTTCTCAGTATTATTAGATTTTTAAAAGCCAATTTATCACGTTTCTTCCTCCCTTCTGGAGCTTTTACATCTGCTAAGATATGACTTCATAGGCATCAGGTGGTCTTCCAACTAGAGACCTTTCTTCAGGTGGAGGCTGCAGCATGAAGCAGACCTATACAAACTTGGGACAGAGTTCTGCTATGTTTCCATTTCATTACCCACCCAATATCAGGCATGCATTGCACAGAGGCGATGCTAAAATTGGCTGCAATTATGATGTTAATGTGCTCAATACAAAGATGTCAGGTTCCTATTTCAAATTACATGACTGTTTAAATGTACTTATGTCAACTTCATCCTATTTGCAAGGTCCTGTGGGTTTTGCATTGCCTGCAGTTGACGTGATTCATTCACCTGCCCAAGAGGTTTGTATTTGTTTTTATATTTGGATTAAAAATACTTTTAACTCATTTATGGGATGTGGGCATTGCTGGCAAGGCTAGCATTTATTACCCATCCCTAATTGATCTAGAGAAGGTATTGGTCGGCTGCCTCTGTAGGTATACCCACTGTCCTGTTAGGGAAGGAGTTCTGGGATTTTGACCCAGCGATAGTGAAGGAACGGTGATATATTTCCAAATCCAGATGGTGTGTGGCTTGGAGGGGAACTTCCAGATGGTGGTATTCCCAGGTATCCACTGCCTTGTCCTTCCAGATGCAGTGGAAGGTGCTGTCTCATGAACCTTGGCGGTTGCTGCAATGCATCTTGTAGGTGGTGCCCACTGCTGCCATTATGTGTGATGGTGGAGGGAGTGAATGTTTCTGGATAGGATGCCAATCAAGGAGGCTGCTTTGACCTGGATAGTGTGGAGCTTCTTGAATGTTGTTAGAGGTGTACTCATCCAGGCAAACTGGAAAATATTCCATCACACTCCTCACCTTTGCCTGTAGATGGTAAAAAGGCTTTGAGGTGTCAGGAGGCGAGTTACTCTATACAGGATTCCTAGCCTCTGACCTACTTTTGTAGCCACAGCATTTGTATGGCTAGTCCAGTTCCGTTTCTGGTCAATAATAACTTCTAGGATACTGATAGTGGGGGATTCAGCGATGGTAATGCCATTGAATATCAAGGGGTGATGGTTAGATCCTTTCTTGTTGGAGATAGTCATTGCCTGCCATTTGTGTGGCACGAATGTTACTTGCCACTTACCAGCTCATGCCTGTACATTGATCAGGTCGTGCTGTAATTTGTCATGGACTGCTGAAGAGTCGCGAACTGTGCTGAACATTGTGCAGTCATCAATTAATGTCCCCAAACCGATGAAGGGCAAGTCATTGATGAAGCAGTTGAAGATGTTTGGGTGTAGGACACTGTCCTGAGGAACTCTGCAGTGATATCCTGGAACTGAGATGACTGACCTCCAGTGACCACAACCATCTTCCTTTTTGATAGGTGTAGTTCCAAACAGTGGAGAGCTTTCCTCCGATTCCCATTGACTTCAGTTTTGCAAGGGCTCCTTGATGCCATACTTGATCGACCGCTGCCTCGATGGCAAAGGTAGTCACTGTCACCTCACCTCTGGCGTTTAGCTCTTTTGCCCATGTTTGGACCATGGCTGATTAGAGGTCAGGAGCTGATTGATCCTGGCGGAACCCAAACTGATCATCCGTGAACAGGGTATTATTAAGCAAGTGCTGCTTGATAACACTGTCGATTATCCCTTCCATCACTTTACTTATGATCAAGATTAGACTGATGGAGTGGTAATTGGCCGGGGTTAGATTTGTCCTACTTCCTGTTTACAGGATAGTTACCCTACCTGGGCAATTTTCCATATTGCTGGGTAGATGTCAGTGCTGCAGCTGTGTAATTGAACAAAAATGAATGCTGAGCCAAAGATTGAGTTATTATGAAACTTTGTCCAAGAGTTGGACTTTAAGGAAGGTCTTAAAGGAGGAGAGGGAGAGGTGTAGAGGTGGGAAGTTTTGAAAGAATATTTTAGTGTGAAGGGGCAAGGTGGTTGAAAATATGGTCACTCAGGGTTGGAGAAAAAGAGGGAAATACAGAACAGGCCAGAGATGGGTATTCTGGGGTATTGTAGGTTTAATGGAGATTTATAGAGATAGGAGGCGGGATTCTCCCATCGGGCGGCTAAGTGCCGACGCCGGCGTAAAAACGGGAGTGGTTTACTCTGGCGTCGGCGCCCATTCCGGGACCCCCTTCTGCGGCCCACAGGGGGCTAGCACGGTGTTGGAATGGCCCACGCCGCTCCAGCTGCCGATCCCGGCCTGAACCCGGTGCCGCAGGTTCCGCGCATACGCAGTTGGGCCGGCGCCAACTAGCGCATGCGCAGTGGCCTTCTTCCCCGACGCCAAATGGCGCAGGGCTACAGGAGCCGGCACGGAGGAAAGGAGGCCCCCCAACAGAGAGGCTGGCCCACCGATCGGTGGATCCCGATCGCGGGCCAGACCACTACGGAGGCCCCACCCCAGGGTTGGACCCCCCCCCCACAGGATTGGACCCCCCCCCACAGGACCCTTCAACGCCGAGGTCACGCCAGCTCAGAGGATGTTAGAACGCCGGCGGCGGGACTCGGCTTTTTGTTGACGGCTGCCGGAGAATCGGCGCGCTGGCCCGGGATGGAGAGTCGGCTCATACCCCGACCAGCGCTGCGCCGACCACGCCGGCCCTAGTGGCGCCGATTCTCCGCTCTGCGGAGAATCGGGTCCTGTCATCGTGGCGGCATGGCACGATTCGCGCGGCCCGCCGGCGATTCTCCGACCTAGAGGGGGGTCGGAGAATTCCGCCCAGGAATATCAAGATTGCAATGGAACCTAAATACAAAGATGGAAATTTTAAATTTGGAAACTGGAAACCAACATATGTCAACAAGGGCGACGTTGATGGATGAGGAAAATGTTGCATGGAACAGAAATGGTAAATGCATAGATGAGGGTTTCAGCAGCACGAGGCTGTGGCAAGTGATGTTACTGAGGTAGAAGTAAGTAGCCTTGGTGTTGGAGACGATTTCGGATCAAAGGTTCAGCTTGGGTTAAATAGGGTGCCACGGTTGTGAGCAGTTTGATTCAACTTGAAACTATTAAGGGATCGGGGCATGGAATCGAGGAGCAAGGCCAACTGTGATGATTTTGATCATCCCAATGTTTTTGCCGGAAACTGTAGATTATCCAAGCTGGTGTTGGACAAACAGTCTGACAACACAAGCAATGGAGGTGTAAAGAGAGGTCATGGAGAGATTCAGCTGGGTATTATCGGCGTGCACGTGGAAGTTGACACCATTTTAAAAATTATTTCAGGGATATGAGTATCAACGGCAACACCAGCATTTGTTGCCCATCCCTAATGAACCACCTTCTAGAATTTCTGCAGTCCAGCTGATGCAGCTACATCCAGAGTGCTGCTGGGAGGGGAGTTTCAGGATTCTGACATAGGCAATATAGTTCCAAGTCTGGGTGCTGTGAGGCTTGAACGTGGAGGTAATGGTTTCCCATGCATCTGCTGCTGTCATCCTTTTAGGTGGTCGAGAGGTCATAGGTTTGGAAAGTGCTGTCAAAGGAACCTTGGTGAGTTGCTGGAGTGTAACTTGTAGATGGTGCATACTGCTGCCATTTTGCAACATTTAGCAGTGTGTGAATGTTGAAGGTGGTGGACAGGGTGCCGATCAAGCAGGCTGTTTTGTCCTGGGTGGTGTTGAGTTTCTTGAGTGTTATTGGAGCTGTGATGGGATATTCCATCACCTCCTTATTTATGCCTTGTAGATAGTGGACACGCTATGGGGAGTCAGGAACTAAGTTACTCTCCTCAGAATTTTCAGCTTCTGATATGCTCTTGTAGTCACAGTATTTATATGGCTGGTCCATTGAGCATTGCGAAAGGTACTGAACCGTATGCAATCATCAGTGATCATCCTCATTTACGACCTCAAGATAGATGGAAGGTTATTGATAAATCTGGTGAGGTTGGTTGGACCTAGGATACTACCCAAAGCATCTCTTTATCCTTGTCCTTGGACTGAGATTATTGGCATCCAACAAGCACAACCATCCTCCTTTTGGTTACGTGGAGAGTTTCCCCATCGATTCCATTGACTTAGTGATGCTACTTGATGCCACTCTCAGGCAAATGATGCCTTGCTGTCAGCTCCCCTGTTGAATTCAGTCCTTTTGTCCATGTTTGGACTAAGGCTGAAATGAGGCCAGGAACCGGGTGACCTGGCAGAACCCAAAGTGAGCAGTAGTGAACTCGATTCGCCGCCGGCGGGATGTTCCGGGCGTTTCCCGATGGCATGGGGCTGCCCTATAATGGGAAACCCCTTTGACCAGCCGGCATAACGGAGCATCCCGCCGGCGTGCTGAACCGGAAATCTGGCGTGGCGGGACAGAGAATCCAGCCTCAGGTTATTACTCAGTAAGTGTCGCTTGATAGCACTATTGGCAACACCTTCCTTCACTTTGATTGAGAAGAGCTGATGTAGAGTAATTGTGTTTGTTCCACTTCTTGTAGATAGGACATATCTGGGCAATTTTCCACATTTTCAGATGGAAGCCAGAGGGGGTATGAGAGAGGGAGAGAGTGGGGGGGGGTTGGATTGATACACCATCAATAACACACGACAAATGATGAACGTAACTGAGACTTTAATACACTAAACAGCAAGCCTCCTACCTCTGGACCCGAACTGGGTTGGAGGCGGAGACTTGCCACCTTTATACATAAGCCTATGGAGAGGAGCCACAGGCGGAGCCACGCTGGACAAGTCCAGGCATGCACAAGCATGCACAATACAATACAATACATATAATGCAATAACATGATTTACCACATTCACCCCCTGTTTAAAACGGCGGGGGTGACGTGGTCTTAAAGGTCAAGTCTGTTGGGGGCCTTGACCTTCTGCCGTGATCACCTCAGTCCCGGCTGTGGTGTGGGCACCGGCGTCGAGACATGCGCGTTTGGGAGCGTGTTGTCTTCTTCTTCACCCAGATGTTGAGTCGGCGAAGGGGGGGGGCGGTGTATGGGCGGAGGTGGTGATGCTTGTCGCTGATGGGCCTGTGGGTGTCAGCTCGTGAGGGAGGTGGGCAGGGGTGGGGGAAGACGGTGTAGGGTGGGGGGTTGTGGCCGGGAAACCTGCAGGTGCCAAATTCCAAAGGGAGACCGTGTCCTGCCGCCCGTCCTGCTGTGCCACGTAGGCATTTTGTGGATTTGCATGGAGGAGCAGGACCTTCTCAACAAGGGGGTCGGTTTTATGGCTCCTCGCAAGCTTCCAGAGAAGGACGGGTCCCGGAACTGTCAGCCAGGACGGAAGCGAGACCCCGGAGGTGGATTTCCTGGGGAAGGCAAACATACATTCATGAGGAGTCTCGTTAGTGGCTGTACATAGGAGCGACCGGATGGAGTGGAGCGCATCGGGGAGGACCTCCTGCCAGCGGGAGACTGGGAGACTTTTCGACCATAGGGCCAGAAGGACGGTCCGTTTCCCCGGGGGTTATAGCTGGTCGTCCTGCTGGAGGCGATGCCTTTACTGAGCAGGAACTGATGCAACTCGTCACTCATAAAGGAGAAGCCCCGATCACTGTGGATGTAGGCGGAGAACCCGAACAGGGTGAAAAGACTATGCAGGGCCTTGATAACGGAGGCAGCGGTCATGTCAGAGCAAGGGATGGCGAAGGGGAATCTTGAGTACTCGTCAACGATGTTGAGGAAGTACACGCTACGGTCAGTGGAGGGGAGGAGCCCTTTGAAGTCTATGCTGAGGCGCTCAAAGGGGCGGGAGGCCTTTACCAGATGTGCTCTGTCTGGCCGATAGAAGTGCGGTTTGCACTCCGCGCAGCCCTGGCAGACCCTGGTCACGGACCTGACCTCCTCGATGAAGTAAGGCAGGTTGCGAGCCTTGATGAAGTGGAAAAAACGGGTGACCCCCAGGTGACAGAGGTCGTTGTGGAGGGCCCGGAGTCAGTCTACCTGTGCGCTGGCACATGTACCACGGGATAAGGCATCTGGGGGCTCATTGAGCTTCCCGGGTCGATACAAGATATCAGAGCGATAGGTGGAGAGCTCGATCCTCCACCACAGAATTTTGTCATTCTTGATTTTGCCCTGCTGTGTGTTATTGAACATGAAGGCAACCGACCATTGGTCAGTGAGGAGAGTGAATCGCCTGCTGGCCAGGTAATGCCTCCAATGTCTCACAGCTTCTACGATGGCTTGGGCTTCCTTTTCGACGGAGGAGTGTCGAATTTCGGAGGCATGGAGGGTACGGGAGAAGAAAGCCACGGGCCTGCCCGCCTGGTTGAGGGTAGCGGCCAGAGCAAAATCCGACGCATCGCTCGCCACCTGGAATGAGATGGACTCGTCCACAGCGTGCATCGCGGCTTCGGCAATATCTGCCCTGATGCGGTTGAAGGCCAGTCGGGCCTCAGCCATCGGGGGAAAAATTGTGGATTTGATCAGTGGACGGGCCTTGTCCGCATAGTTGGGGACCCACTGGGCAGAGTACGAGAAGAACCCCTGGCATCTCTTCAGGGCCTTGGGGCAGTGGGGAAGAGGGAGTTCCAGGAGGGGGCGCATGCGGTTGGGGTCGGGCCCTAGGACTCCGTGTTCCACGACGTAGCCGAGGATGGCTAGGCGGGTTGTGCGGAAGACACATTTCTCTATTATAGGTTAGGTTCAGGAGTTTAGCTGTGTGGAGAAAGCGCCGGAGGTTCTCGTCATGGTCCTGCTGGTCATGGCCGCAGATGGTGATGTTGTCTAGGTTCGGGAACGTGGCCCGCAGCCCGTACTGGTCAACCATTCGGTCCATTTCCCTTTGGAAGACCGAGACCCCGTTGGTGACGCCGAAGGGAACCCTGAGGAAGTGATAGAGGCGGCCGTCTGCCTCGAAGGCAGTGTATTGGCGGTCCTCCGGGCGGATAGGGAGCTGGTGGTACGCGGACTTCAAGTCGACTGTAGAGAAGACTCGATACTGTGCAATCTGATTGACCGTGTCAGAT
This sequence comes from Scyliorhinus torazame, assembly GCF_047496885.1. Taxonomy (NCBI): domain Eukaryota; kingdom Metazoa; phylum Chordata; class Chondrichthyes; order Carcharhiniformes; family Scyliorhinidae; genus Scyliorhinus; species Scyliorhinus torazame. The sequence continues at coordinate 241,048,772 of NC_092707.1, forward strand.
ATGCGGGGGAGGGGGTACGCATCGAGCTGCGTGTACCGGTTAATGGTCTGGCTGTAATCGATGACCATCCGGTGCTTCTCCCCAGTCCTGACGACCACCACTTGGGCTCTCCAGGGGCTGTTACTAGCCTCAATGATCCCCTCTCGCAGGAGTCGCTGGACCTCCGACCTGATGAAGGCCCTGTCCTGGGCACTGTAGCGTTTGCTTCTGGTAGCGACGGGCTTACAGTCCGGGGTGAGGTTTGCAAAGAGGGAGAGTGGGGCGACCTTAAGGGTTGCGAGGCTACAGACGGTGAGGGGGGTGGGGGGGGGTGGGGGGGTGGGGGGGGTGGGGGGCGGCAGGGGTCCGCCGAACTTTAAGGTAAGGCTCTGGAGACGGCACTGGAAGTCGAGCCCCAATAATAGGGCAGCGCAGAGATGGGGGAGGACGTAGAGCCTAAAGTTAGTGTTCTCCACGCCTTGTACAGTAAGGGTCACGACACAGTATCCCCGGATTTCTACTGTGTGGGATCCGGAAGTCAGGGAGATTTTCTGGGTAGTGGGTAGGATTGGGAGGGAGCAGCGCCTTACCGTATCTGGGTGTATGAAGCGGTCTGTGCTCCCGGAGTCGAAAACGCAGGCCGTCACGTGCCCGTTGATCCGGACTTTCATCGTGGACTTCGCTAGGTGGTACGGCCGGGACTGGTCGAGTGTGACGGAGGTGAGTGTCAGAAGGCGGTCGGTAGGCCGGTCGGAGGTAGCGGCGGTCAGCGTACAGTCGGGTGAGCTGGGCTCCCGGGAGGCTGTGGAGTAGTCCCAAGATGGCGGCCCCCATGAGTCGCGCGTGGTGGGTGTCAGCTGCAATGGCGTGCAAGATGGCGGCCCCCAAGGGTCACACGTGGCAGCCGAAATTAAAGATGGCGGCACCCACGGGTCGCATATGCCGGGTAGTGCGGCAGCTGGGGGCAGACCCGACAGGCAGCAGGCAGCGCTGCTGGGCCTAGAAGATTTAGGGTGGGATCGGGCCTGGCAGGCTTTTGCGAAGTGGCCCTTCTTCCCACAGCCGTTACAAGTTGCGTTCCGTGCCAGGCAGCGTTGTCTGGGGTGATTACCCTGGCCGCAGAAGTAGCACCTCGGGCCTCCGGCGTTGGCATGCTGCTGCGCGGCCCAGGCTTGTGTCGGTCCCGGATCGGTTGATGGCTACGCCCACGAGGCCCACGAGGGTGCTGGAGGTGTAGGCCCCTATGTTCTGGGAGGGCACCTCCAGTGAGTTGGAGAGTTGTACTGTCTCTGGGAGGCCGAGTGTCCCCCCTTCTGGCGGATATAATTAGAGTTCATGCCCGTGACATAAGCGTCCCTGATCAGCAGCTCCACGTGCTGGGTAGCTGATATCGCCCGGCAGTCACAGTTCCGGCACAGGATGCGCAAGGCACGCAGGAATTCTGCAAGTGATTCCCCAGGGCGTTGCCGTCTCATGACGAGGAGGTGCCTAGCAGACACCTCGTTAACGGATTTCACGTATTGTCCTTTTAGCAGCATTATTGCCTCAGCGTACGAGGGGGCGTCTCTGATGAGGAGAAAGACTCTTGGGCTCAACCGTGCGTGGAGGACCTGCTTCTTCTGGAGGTCTGTGAGGTCTTCGTTGAAGGATGCGAGGTACGCCTCAAAATAGCTTAGCCAGTGCTCAAACATTTCTGTAGCGTCAGCTGCCTGTGGGTCCAGCTCCAAGCGATCGGGCTTGAGTGCTGAGTTCATCTTTAGGAATTTAGTGCATTAAATTGATACACCATCAATAACACACGACGAGTGGGCGAGAGAGAGAGGGGGGATGAGAGAGGGAGAGGGGGGAACGAGAGAGAGAGATTGAAAGAGAGAGATGAGAGAGAGAGAGGGAGGGGGACAAGAGAGAGAGAGGGACAAGCGCGCAAGAGAGAGGGGGAAGAGAGAAGGGGACGCGAGAGAGAGGAGGTCGAGGGAGAGAGGGGGACGAGAGAGATAGGGACGATGAGACAGAGAGGGGGAATGAGAGAGAGAGAGAGGGGTGCGAGAGAGAGAGAGGGGATGAGAGAGAGCGAAGGACAGAGAGTGAGAGAGGGGGACAAGAGACACAGAGCTGGGGGGATGAGAGAGAGAGGCGGACGAGCGAGAGAGAGAGAGGGGACGAGAGAGAGAGAGAGAGGGGGGTACGAGAGAGAGAGGGGGGGATGATAGAGAGAGAGAGGGGCAGAGAGAGAGGGACAAGCGCGAGAGAGGGGGGGGATGAGAGAAGGGGACGAGAGAGAGAGGGGGTTGAGAGAGAGAGGGAGAGAGGGGGACGAGAGAGATAGGGACGATGAGAGAGGGAGAGGAATGAGAGACAGGGGTATGAGAGAGAGGGGACAAGATAGAGAGAGGGACACAGAGAGAGGGGGTCGAGAGAGAGAGAGAGATGGGGGGATGAGAGAGAGAGATCGGGGACGAAAGAGAGAGAGATGGGGTAATGACAGTGAGAGAGAGAGAAAGGGGACAAGAGAAAGAAGGGGGACGAGAGTGAGAAGGGGGATGAGTGATAGGGAGAGACAGAGAGAGAGAGAGAGATGTGACGATAGAATGGAGGTGGGACAAGAAAGAGAGGGGAGGGGGGGCGAGAGAGAGGGAGGGACAAGCGTGCGAGAGAGAGGGGGACAAGAGAAGCGGACGAGAGAGAAGGGGTCGAGAGAGAGAGAGGTGGACGAGAGAGGGGAATGAGGTGTGGTGTTGGGTGCTCTGAGGTACAGATGAACCAACACGGTTGCAATTGGTACAACGCTGTTTTATTCCAACTTGCTATTTACAGATTTGTCTTGATACTCTGCACGTGGTGACTCCCTGAGTGTGTTGTTAATCAGGTCCTGTCCTTGGCCTGGTCTCTAGATGGACTGGCCACCAGGTGTCGTGTTCCTTGTCTTATACTGTCTCTGTCCTTGTCTGTGATTGGCTGTCGTGTTATGTGTGCTAATTTGTCTGTTGGTCTGTCTATCATGATGTGTGTGTTTGAATATCATGACATGAAGGAGAGAGAGAGGAAAGGAGAGAGAGGGGGGGACGAGAGAGAGAGGGGGATGAGAGAGAGAGAGAGAGGGACAGAGAGAGAGAGAGAGAGGGGGACAAGAGACACAGAGCTGGGGGGACGCAAGAGAGAGGGGGATGAGAGAGAGGCGGACGAGCGAGAAAGAGAGAGGGGACGAGAGAGAGAGGGGACGAGAGAGAGAGAGAGGGGGGTACGAGAGAGAGAAGAGACGAGAGAGAGATAGAGAGAGAGAGGGGGGGACAAGAGACACCGAGAGAGGGGGGGACGAGAGAGAGAGAGAGAGGGTGGATTAGAGAGAGAGGGTGGGACAAAATAGAGGGGGGGAACGAGAGATCGTCTAATAACGGGATGAGAGAGTGAGCGAGAGGGGGGGTGAGTGAGAAGGGGAATGAGAGACGGGACAAGAGAGAGAGGAGGACGAGGACAAGAGAGGGGGGCACGAGGACGAGAGAGAGAGGGGGACGAGGACACGAGAGAGAGGGGGAACGAGAGAGAGAGAGATGAGGAAATGAGAGAGAGAAATGAGGGGATGAGAGAGAGAGAGTGAGGGGATGAGGGGGGGTGAGAGAGAGAGTGAGTGAGGGGACGAGAGAGGGGGGGTTAGAGAGATAGACAGACGAGCGAGAGAGAGAGTGAAGGACAAGAGAGAGATGGAAGAGAGGACAAGTGAGAGATGGATGAGAGAGGGAGGGAACAGAGGATGAGAAAGGCAAGAGAGGATGAGAGAGAGAGAGTGGGAAATGGGACAAGTGCGAGAGAGAAAGGAGAGGAAGAGAGATGGGACAGATGTGGATGGGAAGAGAGGAGGAGAGAGAGGGAAAGAGAACTGCTGCAATTTTGGGTGGAGGGTTGGGGCTTCGGAGGGAAGAAGAAAATTGCTTGTGCGGGTGATAAAGGGAGAAAATTGATTGGGGCACGGATGGTGAGGGAGAAGATTCCTCCGTGGAGAGTGGGGTGGGATGGTGATGGAGAAAACTGGAGGGGATGTCAGAGGAGTTGCTGGCTGGATTGTGCGGCACTATAAATGGCAAAGAAAAGCATAAACTAGCTTCTTAAAACTCATGATAAAACCCAATGTGCTTTTGCTAAAGTTAGCTCAGTTTCAGGATGTTTGAAGCTTAGGAAATTCAGAAATATGGTGTCCCAATTCGTAAGTGATGTTGCCAATTACAGTTTTGAGTGCTGCTGTTTGATTACATTGATGTCAGTTGCATTACTTTGAATGTTAAGTATAGCTAAATCATAGAATCATAGAATCATAGAATCCCTACAGTGCAAAAGGAGGCCATTCGGCCCATCGAGTCTGCATCGATCTTTCGAAAAACCACCCTACCTAGGCCCAATTCCTCACCCTATTCCTGTAACTCCAACCTAAGGGGCAATTTAACAATGAGCAATCCACCTAACATGCACATCCTTGGACTGTGGGAGTAAATCGTACAGAGGAAACCCACGTAAATGATTGTTATTGAGTGCAATCAATGTCAATTGAAAAAAGCTGTTGAACACAAATTATGTCAAAATTTGCAGGTAGGCATTAGAGTCATGACACATGCATGGATGTGGATGTCAGCCGCAGCTGAGCTAAGACAGGGTTGAAGACAGACAATGTTATAGAGATGGAAGTAGGTGGTCTTGGTGATGGGATAGATATGAGGGTCGAAAGATCAGCCAATTAATTATTTCCAAAGTGTCAGGGAGTCAGAGTTTTACAGCATGGAAAGATGCCCTTCAGCCCATCACCTCCGCACCAGCCATCAAGACATCTATTCTAATCCCATTTTCCAGCACTTGGTCTGTATCTTTGCATGCTATGGCATTTCAAGTGCTCATCGAAATACTTCTTAAAAGTTGTGAGGGTTCCTGACTCTACCACCCTTTCAGGCAGAGATTTCCAGATTCACACCACATTCTGGGTGAGAGAGGTTTTCCTCATATCTCCTCTAAGCTCCCTGCTCCTTAACTCAAATCCAATAAGGCCCCCTAGTTATTGACTCCTCCACGAAGGGGAAAAGTTCCTTCCTATCCATTCTATCTATGTCCCTCATAATTTTATACACTTCAGTCTGGTCCTCCCTGAGCCTTCTCTGCTCCAGGGATAACAATCTCAGCCAACCAGCCTCTCCTCATAGCTGAAACATTCCAGCCCAGTCAACATCCTGGTGAATCTCCTCTGTAGCCTCTCTTGTGCAATCACTTCTTGCTGTAGTGTGATGATCAGAACTGCACACAGTACTCCAGCTGGGGCCTAACCTGCATTTTTACAGGTCCACCATAACCTCCCTGCTCTGATGTTCAACGTCTTGGTTAATAAAGACAAGAATCCTATAATCCTTCTTAACCACCTGCTATCTGTCCTGATGTTTTCAGAGATCTATGGACATACATGCCTTTTATCCTCTGTACTTCCTAAGGTCTGACTGTTCATTGTGTATTCCCTTGCCTTGTTAGTACTCCTAAAATGCATCACCTCACACTTTTCATGGTTAAATTCCATTTGCCATTCTCCTGCCCATCTAACCAGCCCATCTATATCATCCTGTAATCTAAGGCCTTGCTCCTCACTATCAATTTTTGTGTCATCTACGAGCTTACTTATTAGTTCCAACATTCACATCCATGTATGGTACAAACAACAAGGGGCACAGCACCAATCTCTGCGGAACACCACTGGACACAGGGGGCGAAATTCTCCTACCCGCCCCGCCACATTTCTGCCCCGACCGGCCGACGGGAGTCTCCGTAACACCGGCCGGTCAATGGGGTTTCCCATTGTGGGGCAGCCCCACGCCGTCGGGAAACCCCCGGGCGCCGGCAAAACGGAGACTCCCGCCGGCGGAGAATGACGCCCGGGCTTCCAGTCACAAAAACAACCTTCAACCATCACCCTCTGCCTCCTACCACTGAGCCAGTTTTGGATCCAGTTTGCTAGATTGTCCTGTATCCCATGGGCTCTTACCTTTCTCATCAGCCTCCCAAGTAAGACCTTGTCAAAAGCCTTACTAAAGTCCATGTGGACCGGCACTACCCTTTACACACCTAGTCACCTCCTCAAAAAATTCAATCATATTTGTATGGCATGATCTCCTTTTAACAAAACCATGCTGACTATCCTTGATTAATTCTTTCCTCTCCAAGTGGCGGTCAATTCTGTCCCTCAGAATCTTTTCTAGTAGTTTCCCTATCACTGAAGTTAGACTCACTAGCCTGTAATTTCCTGGTTTATCCCTACTTCTGTTCTTGAATAATAGCACCACATTAGCTGTCCTCCAGTCCTCTGGCACCTCTCCAGTGCCACAGAAGACTTGAATATTTTTGTCAGAGTTGCAATCGCCTCCCATGCTCTCACAGCAACATGGGATACATTGGGCGGGATTCTCTCACCCCGGGACCGGGCCAGAGAATCGCCGCAACCGGCGCGAATCGCGCCATGTCGCCCCGACGCTGGGACGTGATTCTCCAGAGAACAGAGAATCGCCGCCATTGGCGCCGGCGCAGTCGAGCGGCGCCAGTCGGGGGCCGCTCTACGGGGCCCCCCCCCAGCGATTCTCCACCTGGGATGGGCCGTGTGGCCGTACAGAAAATCCCGAGTCCCACCGGTACCGTTCTAACCTGGTCTTACCCGGAGGGACCTCGGTGTGGAAAGATCCGGGGGCGGCCTGTGGGGGGGGAGGAGGGGTCCGACCCCGGGGGGGAGGGGGGCCCCACTGTGGCCTGGCCCGCGATCGGGGCCAACCGATCGGCGGGCCAGCCTCTCACGCTGGGGGCCTCCATTTTTCCGCGCCGGCCTCTGTAGCCCGGGAGGGAGACACCGCGCATGCGCGGAAAGCGTGCCGGTCCCACTGCGCATGCGCAGACCTGTGGCGCCCATCTAACGCCGGTATCGGCAGCTGGAGAGGCGTGGGTTGATCTAGTGCCATGTTGGACCCCTGTCAAGGTCAGAATTGCTGCTCCTGAGGCCATGCTGACGCCATCGGGAAACGTAACGGCACTTACAACGGCGTCAACACTTAGCCTCAGGATCAGAGAATCCCGCCCATTTTGATTGGCCCCAATTTATCCCCTTTTAGACTCGTTAAAACTGTTAATACCTCTTCCCTCTCAATGTTAAGTCGTTGAAGTAAATCACAATTTGCCTCCCTGGTATCTATACATACATCATCCTCCGTAGTGAACATAGATGCAAAAAGTACTCATTTAAAACCTCACCTATATTTTCTGGTTCCACACAAATTGCCACATTGGTCCCTAATGGACACTACTCTTACCCTGGTCAACCTGCTGCCTTAATATACTTAGAAAACACCATTGGACTTTCCTTTATTTTACCCGCCAGTACTTTTTCATGCCCCCTTTATGCTCTTGTAGTTTCTTTCTTAAGTAACTCTCTGCATTTTCTATACTCCTCTCAACCTACTGCTGTTTTGAGCCCTTGGAATCTGCAATAAGCCTCACTTTTTTCCCTTTATACACCCCTGGATATTCCTTGACATCCTTGCTCCCACCCTTCACTATCATGGGAACATGTTGGCCCTAGAATAATAACCAGCTTGAGAGTTAAATATTGACCTGGGTGTCAGGAGAACCTTCCTCCTGTTCTTTGCATAGTGCTCTGGGGTCTTTTAATTCCTACCGAGGAGGACAGACAAGCCCTTCCTTGCCTTTACATCTCATCTGAAAGGCAGGATCATAAGACATAAGAGCAAAATTAGGCCATTCGGTTCATCGAGTCTGCTCCGCCATTCAATCATGGCTGATATGTTTCTGATAATCCAGCATTCCCTTACCATCACACTAAAGTGTGGGCCTGAATGATGTTCTCCAGTCTTTGGAATGTAACTTGAACAAAGACAAGTTTGCTGCCACTGATTAAAGGCTAACACACAAAACATCAGCTAGAATTCTCTGCTTTAGTGCTCCTTCTGCAGCTTATAAGTGCTTATCAGGAAGCCCACACCTGCCATTTTCCAATCATTGAAGTTAATTATTGCTGAAGTGGAGCAGATTTTCTTTATATTGCATTGTATTTTGGAAAAGTGTTCTTGACAGGATGGAGACTCATGAGGTGCCAGCTGTGAATTTTAATTTGAAGGTTTAAAAACATAATTTAATCAGTCTGCAATTGAAATTTAAATTTTGACTTTTTATAAAGATAGAATGGAAACAATTTTACTTTAGGTTGGCCAAAGTAAATGTGCTGTCACAAATTATATGTACACGGATTGTCCATAGTTTTTCATTTCTATTAGGCACCAATAATATGCTAATTTACTGTGCTATACAGTTCACAGAATGTTAAATGAGTTTGGACTTTACAAAAGGCCATGAAAGGTGTAAAATGAAAGGTAAAAAAATCATAAAATATGTAACATTTAAATATCTCATACAAAATGTGACATGAAATTGGCTGAAAATATTGGTTTTACCTTTTATGTAGCAATATGAGAAGCAGAGAGAGATATTTAAACAAACATGAAACCAATTGCAGCGCAGATAGTCCAGTACAGCAGTGGTCCCCAACCTTTTATCTGTCATGTCACACCGTTGCACTATACAAAATTGAGGGATACCTATTTTCTCCAACTGAGCTGCCCTCAAGCAAAAGCCTGTGCACCTCTAAAACCTCTGAAAAACATGTCAAACCATTTAATACAATTTTCATTTGTTTAAGAAGTTTTCAATGAAAGATTTGTATGTCAAATACAATATTTTTTTTTACAAGTGTTTCCCATTTACGATTTCAATTTGTTATGGGTCAGGGTTTAGAGAACCCCAAAGTGTATCATGGAGTTCACGTGACCCACAACTTTTAATAGATTGTGGTATGGGGACCACACGGCCCACTCTTCAGGTGTGGTACAGCAGAAAATGGACAAGTATTTATTTAAAACAAAACAATGTTTATTCTATGAACGCAAGTTAACCTTTTTAAAACAGTGAACATCTAAGCAACCATTAATTCAAATGCAACCCCAAAGACTACAACACTAAGTAACCCTGTAAGCTGTCCTTTTAACATCCAAAAGACTTAACACGCCTTCAAACAGGAGCACATTAGGTTTACCTGTGCCAATTTTAAAGGATTAAGTCTATATGGATGTTGTTTGGTTGGAACAGCATTTCCCACATCTATATCATGTAGAGCCATTTTAGTACTTCCCAATTTATCTCCACAAACTTGCCCATGTGATATCAATAACACTTTCAAGTCAATTTGTTTTTCCTCTGGAAGGTATCTCAACAATTTATCCCAATTTTTAAGAACATCCTCATTTTCCAATTTAATTTGGGTATGTCAAATTCATAGTCATCTGGATTTGGTTCGTCACTTTGAGTTAGAATCATTAAAACCTCCTTTTTCTCTCCTTCCCTTTCAAAGTACCTTTAAGCATATTCACATGACACACTCAGTAAGTCTTCCTTCTATCTGGTGTTTTTACCACATAATTACCTCACTTAATTTCCTTTCAATCTGATAAGGTCCACAAAATCTAGCTGTTAAAGGCTCACCTACCACTGGTAACAACACTAAAACTTTATCGCCACTGGCAAAACTACGAACTTTGGATTTCTTGTCCGCGACCCGTTTCATCACATTTTGTGCAACTTTCAAATGTTGTCTAGCCAATTCACCTGCTCTATTTAATTGTTCCCTAAAATTTGACACGTAATCCAATAATGTAATTTCCGATTTCTCACCCACCAATTTTTCCTTAATCAATTTAAGTGGTCCTCTTACCTCATGACCAAAAATTAGTTCAAAAGGACTAAATTTGGTCGACTCATTAGGTGCATCCCTAATGGCAAACAGTATGAATGGAATTCCTTTATCCCATTCCTCTGGATAATCTTGACAATAAGCCCTCAACATTGTCTTTAATGTCTATTGCCACCTTTCTAATGCTCCCTGCGATTCTGAATGGTACGCAGTTGATTTAAATTGTTTTATTCCTAAACTATCCATAACTTCTTTGAATAACTTTGAGGTAAAATTTGATCCTTGATCCGATTGTATTTCTGTGGGTAGTCCATATCAAGTAAAGAATTCAAGTAACTCCTCCACAATCTTTTTAGCTGTAATATTACATACTGGAATGGCCTCTGGAAACCTAGTAGACACATCCATTATAGTCAAAAGATATTGATTCCCACTTTTTGTTTTAGGAAGCAGTCCTACGCAATCAATTAGGACCCTTATAAAAGGTTCCTCAAATGCTGGAATGGGTATTAAGGGCGCTGGTTCTATCACTGCTTGAGGTTTCCCTATCACTTGACATGTGTGACATGATTGACAAAATGTAACTACATCTTTATGTAGTCCAGGCAAATAAAAATGTTTCTGGATTTTAGCTTGAGTTTTCCTTATCCCCAAATTACCTCCCACTGGTACCTCATGTGCAACTCGCAACACCTCCTTTCCATACCCTACCAGCAATACTACTTTATGAACTTCTGCCCACTTTTCATCCGCCAGCATATGTAAAGGTCTCCATTTTCTCATCAAGATATCACTTTTACGGTAATAACACTCTGGTATACTCTCAGATTCCTCTTCCGTATATGCTTTCTGATACATCCGTTTTATTTTTATATCTTTCTGTTGTAACTCTGCCAATTTTCCTGAACTAAAACTATCCGCCTCATCCCCCACCTGTTCTTGTTCTTTTTCAACCATCTGATCAAAAATCGTTTCTGATAATTGCACTTCAACTTCATCGTCACTCTTTGATTTCTCCTCTTGTCTTAACCTGTGACTTTGTGACCTTGTTACTACACAATCCGGAAAAATCCCAGGATATTCGTCCTTCAACACTTCAGTTGTCTGATTTTCCACTGGCTTATCAACCACAGTAGGCATCACTCCCACTTGCGATCCAGCTATATCATTACCCAAGATAAACTCTATTCCTGGACAAGATAGTTTCTCTACTACTCCAACTACCACTTCACCACTCTTCACTGGACTTTCCAGCCTTACCTTATATAATGGAACACTACTCTTCTCACCCTGAATTCCACATATTACCACCTTTTCTGGCAATATTCTTCCCAAACTACATAACTCCTCATCTCTTACCATTGAAGATTGACTAGCTCCCGTATCTCTTAAAATTGTGATTTCTTTACCTACTCCCCCTGATACCATGAGTAAACTTTACCCACACAAGTAAATTCTTTAAAGACATCTGGCACCTTTTTATCAATCACCTCTTGAACAGGTTGTACAATCTTTTGCACCTCCTTCGCTTCCCTTGGGCTTTCCTTTACCACTCTAACAAACCCCACTGTCTTATCCTGTTTTACCACATCAGCCTTCCCAGTGCTTTTCTTCAACCACCAACACTGTGACTTTACATGGCCTAGTTTATTACAGTGAAAACATTTGAAACTTTTCATTTCTCTTCCACCCTCCTGGATTTCATTTTTAAATCTGAGGTACACTCTCCTTCTTATCCCCCATCAGATCACCTTTACCTTTACCACTTGAGTATTTCTCATGTCCCCAGTTTCTATCCCTCACAGGCTGAAACTGATGTCGGAAACCAAGCTTTGATTTATGAACTAATTCATAATCATCTGCCATTTCTGCTGCTAATCTCGCAGTTTTAACCCTCTGCTCTTCCACATGAGTTCTCACTACATCAGGAATTGAATTTTTAAACTCCTCCAAAAGTATAATTTCTCTGAGAGCTTCATACGTTTGGTCTATTTTCAAAGCCCTTATCCACCTATCAAAATTACTCTGTTTGAGCCTTTCAAATTCCATGTATGTTTGACCAAATTCTTTCCTTAAATTTCTAAACCTTTGTCTTAAGCTTCAGGCACTAGTTCATATGCACCTAAGATGGATTTTTTCACCTCCTCATACGTCTCAGATACCTCCTCCGGTAATGATGCAAACACTTCACTAGCCCTACCTACCAGCTTTGTTTGAATCAGTAACACCCACATGTCCTGTGGCCATTTTATTTGTTTAGCTACCTTCTCAAATGAAATGAAAAGGCTTCCACTTCCTTCTTGTCAAACCTTGGCAATGCTTGGACATATTTAAATAGATCCCCACCAAGCCTTCGACTATGATGCTGTTTCTCACTATCCTCATCCCTATCACCCAACTGTACGTTTCCCTTTACATCTGCCAATTTTAACTGACTCTTATGTTTCATAGCCATTTTCTGCAGTTCAAACTCTCTCTCTTTTTCCCTTTCCTTTCTATCTCTTTCGTTTTGTTCTGCTGGGGCTATTCTTTCTTTGTTTCTTTCTTCTTTCTCCTTTTCTTTTTCCCCGATCTGTATCTCCCTCTCTCTTTGCTTTTTTGTCTCATTGCATAATCAAGCTTCTTTAATTCTTTTTCATGTTCAAGGTGCTTAATCTGCAACTGGATCTTTGGCATTCCTAATGAGTCAGTCAACACCTTTAAATGCTTAACCACCGCCATAATTACCTCATCTTTTCACATTTCGTCAGGTAATGTTAACTGCAATGTTTTTGCCAAATCTAACAGTCTGCTTTTAGTCTCTGTCCGTAAGGTACTGCGTGTGACCGTCTCCACCTCCAAAAACTTCTGAGCTCTGAAAGAGCCATTGTCCACAACACACTCCCCACTTAAACTAAAATACCACACCTGAAAAGCAACCACAATATGCTCATCCCTCACTGTCTTTAAGTTCACTTTATCCCCCTCGAGCCCCCAATTGTTATGGGTCAGGGTTTAAAGAACCTCAAAGTGTATCATGGAGTTCACCTGACCCTCAACTTTTAATAGATTGTGGGATGGGGAGCACACGGCCCACTCTACAGGTGTGGTACAGCAGAAAATGGACAAGTATTTCTTTAAATTAAAACAATGTTTATTCTATGAACGCAAGTTAACCCTTTTAAAACAAACAGTGAACATCTAAGCAACCATTAATTCAAATCCAACCCCAAAGACTACAACACTAAGTGACCCTGTAAGCTGTCCTTTTAACATCCAAAAGACTTAACAAACCTTCAAACAGGAGCACATTAGGTTTACATTCAATACTGAGACCTTTTACAATTCTGGGTTCACCAAGTGATCCATAGATAGTCTTTGGATGGCAGAGATCAACTGTACAGCTCTTTGTTTTCACTTCAGATGCAGCTCACTGAAAAAACACAGACACACCCAAGCTTTTCTCAAACTGAAACTAAAAAGCAGAAGTAGAGCTCAGCTCCACCCACACTCTGACATCACTCCAGTAACATGCGCAGCTCCATTTCTTAAAGGTACATTTCTTACACACCCATTTCTTAAAGGTACTCTCACATGACAAATTGTTTTCATTTTTTTAAGGGAATTTCTCAATTTAAAAGTTCATAAATGAAGAAAATTCTGTGAGCAGCACCTTACCGACAATGTTAGTGTTCCACCTGGGCCTGTTTCTGGGCAGAGAACTAGGGAGAAACTGATGACAGGAACTCTCAGGTCTTGCTCCATTGACAGGCTCCTTCTGTTTTTTACATAAGTCAGTGTTGAGAACACCAATTTGCACAGGTTGGCTGTGGGAAATGATAACAGTACTGCTCTAGTGCAATCTGAAAGTAAGGTATTCTTGTCCTGCAAACAACCAAAATGTGTTCAGAGGCATCTCTGCAAACTTCAGTTCAGTGTATGATCCATCCTGAGCTCTATGAATTCCTCTTGAAACTTTAATGCCAATTTATTTAATGATTCAAGAGAAAGTGAACTAAATGGATCACATACTCAAAGTCTTCCACACTCAAGGAGGGGATGTAGCATTACATTTTTGTGGCGATGAGTTTGATATAGTTTTGCCAGCAGGATTTGCTGATGCCAGCTTGAGCATCTCAATCAACCCACTTGCACATTTCCTGTCAAAGGGCCAGTTTTGATCTGAAGCCTTGAAGTTTATTTCTTGCAGTCAGAATGGTCTCATTTTCCCCTTGCATTTCAATATTCAGCTCATTCAGATGGCTGAATATATCTGCAAGATATGCAGACTTAGCACAGCAAGCATCATTGCACATTAACATCGCAAAAATCTTTGTGCGGCAATTCATGCAGAACCCAAAACTCTTTCAGCGTGTTACTAAGCTAATAAACATGAGAGAGGACCTTTCTTCGAGACAGCCATTGTTCTTCTGTGTGCATAAGAAAACCCTGGTACTTGACTCTCATTTCTTCACACAAAATAGTAAACAAGCACGATTTCAAATTAAGTGACTTCACAGAATTCACAACTTTCACTGTTTGGTCTAACACTGCAGTTAACTCAGATGGCATTGTTTTGGCAACAAGGGGTTCGTGGTGCAAGATACAGATACAGAAAGATTCTGTGTCCTTTCACTTTACTCATGAATTTTTTGACTTTTCCCATCACAAAAGCTTTTCCACCAGTACACTTGGTCTAGTTAAGATTGTTTCCTTCCAGATAAGCAGTTATGACACAAAAGACATCCTCTCCGATCACTTAACCAGGCAATTCCTTGCCAAAGAAGAAATTCTCTTTGAAAAAAATCCCCATTAACATACCTGACATTGGCTAAGAGCTGGCAATGCCTGCTAATATCTGTGGACTCATCAACCTGCAGGACAAATGTTCCACTCATTTCTAATATCTGTTGAAGAACCTGTTCAATATCAACTGACATTTCATAAATACGCCGTTTGATTGTACACAAAGAGGAACTTGTCAATTTCTTCGGCAGCATCACTCCCGATACATTTGTATGCCGGCAGAATTAGGGTTTCAGCAATGGTGTACGACTTTTTTGATTTCTCTGAGCTCAGCTACCAGGTAACTCAGCTCTTGCGCATTATTTTACAGCACAGAAAGAGGCACTTCAGCCCATCATATCTGCGCCGGCCATCACGCACTACTTATTCTAATCCAATTTTCCGAAACCTGGCCCATAGCCTTGAATGCTGTGGTGATTCAAGTGCTCATCTAAATGCTTCTTTAATATTGTAAGGGTTCCTGCCTCTACCACCCTTTCAGAGTTCCAGATTCCCAGTACCCTGTGGGTGAAAAAACTTTCCTCCAATTCCCATCTAAATCTCCTGCTCCTTACCTTAAATCTATGCCCCTTGGTTATTGACCCCTCTATTAAGGGGAAAAGTTTCTTTCAATCTACCCTATCTATGTCCCTCATAATTTTGTGCACCTCACTCAGGTCCCCCCCTCAGCCTTCTCTGCTCTAAGAAGAACAACCCCAGCCTAACTAGCCTCTCTCCATAGTTGAAAATTTCATAGTTGAAATTCACCAGGCAATATCCTGGTGAATTTCCTCTGCTCCCTTTCTAGTGCAACCGCAGTCCTACTATAGTGTGCTGACCTGAACTACACACAATACTCTCGCTGTGGCCTAATGAGCATGTAATGCAGCTCCATCACAACCTCCATGCTCTTATATTCTATGCCTCAGCTAATAAAGCCAAGTATCACATATGCCTTCTTAACCCATGATCGACCTGCCCTCCTTTCAGGGATCTTTGGTCCTGCGCCCAAGGTCTCTCTGGTCCTCTGTACTTCTTAGCATCCTACTGTTCAGCGTGTAAGCCCATGTCTTGTTAGCAGAGGTGGATTTACAGTTTTTGAGGCCACGTGCTCACCTTCATTTCTAGCCGCTCCCCCAACTTCACACCCCTCCTAACCCCACCCACTTTCACCCCACAGAACGGAAAAGCAGAAGCCACAAAAGTACACCATTGGTCATTGCTTTTTAACTTGTAAAAGCATGCCTGCATGAATAATTGCTGAATTGAAATCCAAGCTTACCTCTTGTCAGAATGACAGTAAAGATGGTCAGTATTGCAGTGTGTGAAACTTGAGGTGCGCAAACATGGAACTTGTTCATGAGCAATGAGATGGAAAAATCAACTGATGACATCACTGTAGCAACGGACAGAATAAGCCAGTCCATGGCAGGATCAAACACTCCAATCAACAAGATGCATATGCTGCCATTCATAGAACATACAGTGCAGAAGGAGGCCATTCGGCCCATCGAGTCTGCACCGACACACTTAAGCCCTCACTTCCACCCTGTCCTATTGGGCTATGAGGACAGGGTGGAAGTGAGGGCTTAAGTGGGTAGGTGCAGACCCGATGGGCCAAATGGCCTCCTTTGCACTGTATGTTCTATGTTCTATGTTCTATCCCCGTAACCCAATAATCCCTCCTAACCTTTTTGGACACTAAGGGTAATTTTGTATGGCCAAGCCACCTAACCTGCACATCTTTGGAGTGTGGGAGGAAACCAGAGCACCTGGAGGAAACCCACGCAGACACGGGGAGAACGTGCAGAGTCCGCACAGACAGTGTCCCAGCGGGGAATCGAACCTGGGGCCCTGACGCTCTGAAGCCACAGTGCTATCCACTTGTGCTACTGTGCTGCCCGGTGTATTTCGCAGAGGGCACGATTCTCTGGAAAAATTTCTAAGTATGGGAACATGTAGGAATTGCCACGGGCTTCCCGGCGCTCAGCCTGGCGAGGCCAGCAACGCTATTCAGTGTTAATGGTCCACTTAACAAGCCCCCATGGGCTTCTCGCCACAAATGAAGGCTTGCCAGCCGACAAATCGGCACCGTGCTCATAAGCCCCCCGCTACCAAGGTTGAGCAGCACTTGCTCAGTGAACGCCAGCCAGCTCGCAACAAAGGCACCCAGGAGACCGGCCCCAAGATTTGGGAGTGCAGATCTGGGGAGGCTCTTAGACGCAGTGGAGGCCAAGAGGTTCTGTTACAATGAGGGGTGACTGACCCCAGAGAGTCAGCCAGCACTGCCTGGGACGAGGTGGCGATGACCAGGAGGACTGGCCACCGGTGCAAGAAAAAGGTCAACGGCCTACAACAGGCAACACGAGTGAGTAGTTCAGCCGCATTGCCAGAGGCCTCGGCAGTCGATGGGGGTTATGGGTGGTTGGGAAGGCAGATGGGCAGGGTCAAGGGTTGCCCCAGAAGGGATACACATGATCCATGGGTTGGCATGGTGGTGTCGGGCATGGTTGCCCCTCCAGTGCCTCCCCCCACCCTCCCATGGTGGCCCACCCCTGCAGAGGGTCCCCCCAACCCTCCGTCGAGTACTGGGGGGCAGGCCCAGCGCCCCCTGGCTCTTTGCCTGTGAGCAAAGATGGCTACTCACCTCCTTGGCTCCCCACAGAAACCCTACCAGCACGTTTTTCAAAAGGAGTACTAATCGGCGCCAGCATGACCACTTGCTGGGGAGGCTGCTGAATGACAGGAGGCCATTGGATGTGGCGTCCCTCTCGTTAATTGTATGGAAAAGGGGCTTAAGTGGTGATAATTTGTTTATCGCCACGCTATGTCGAGATCCCGATTTCGCCTACGGGAGTGGACTGGTTGCATCGCAAACTGTTTGGCGCCTGGCATGGTTCTTGTTTTCTGCCCCTCCCGCTATTCACCAGCCTCATTTTGCTCAAGTGAGAGCGCAACGAAGCCGCAGAATCACGCCCAGAGTTTTATTCAGTTTCAAAAATACAAGTTAATTTCCTTTCGTAAAATCAGTTATTGCCGTAAATCCATGTGAGCCAAGTGTCCAGTGAGTCCCAAGTCCAATATCAGTGGCCGTCTGGCAGGGTTCCGTTCCTTATCCGAGAAACTGTCTGAAGGCCAGTCTTGAGAGTGATGGTGGTTGGAACTACCAGCATGTGACAAGCTGTAGCCATTATATCAGATCAGCAATGGTCCATTTTGACAAACAGAATTTAAACAAGAGAATATGGAAGAGGGACAGATTTTAAAGATTTTCTTGCTCCATCCCTTGTTGGCGTAGCAATTTAGATAGCTTGTTCTCTACACTTTTTCTTTACAAAATCATCAATTACATCATCTGCCTGCAAACAATTATGTACAAGTCTGTACAAACCAGCTGGTGATCTGGAAGCACAGAGCTCATCATTATTGATCAAATGAATGAATGTTTCACTTCATCGTCAAAACGATTGGTGTCTATATCTTCCTGGTAGAATTCACTTAATTCCTTATCGCAGTGACCTTTAGCATTTTCATCTAAACTTCTGTCAAAAAACAAGCAAAATAAGTCTGCATATCTTTCAGAGATTCACTTCTACTCTGAAATTGCATCATTATTGTGTCACAAATAACATTCAATCTCAATGATGATTGTCTCTTTTCCTTTTAAAGTGATTTAATTCACTCCAGTTTCATCGAAAAAGTTTACTGTATCTTGTATGCTTCTCATCTTCAGAGGCACCTATGTTTTTTGTTAATGTTAGTTAGTGCCTCTGCTTCCTCCAAACTGTAGTCATTTTTAACATGTGTGACAAAACTTTCAACTGAGGCTAACAATTGTGCAGCATTCAATGAAGTTTATCAACATTTTGCATCAATTTTCTGAGGGCATTAATTCTTTGAAGTAAACGGTTCCATAAAAGAGTAAAAAGAGCGATATTATACTTTTCAAACTTCTCTGCAAGAAGCTTTCACATGTGTCTTTCCTGAATTTGATGTGGCTATGTATAATAAGGTTGCCTTTATATTAGCAAAGTTAATTTTCAAAGCCAAAACAGCTTCTTCACCAGCTGGTGTCACAGATTCTTTTGACTGTCCAATGTCTTCCATTTGCATGTTCCAAGTGTGATTGCAACATATTCCACCGATGTGTGGAAACTGAAAAGAAGGCATGCACATTTTGAATAAAGTAAAAAAAAATGTACAGCTGCCTCACAAGATTCAGCTGCAGCATTGCAGATTAAATTCAAGGAGTGACTGGAACATGAGATGAATAATGCAACAGAGCTTGCATTGTTAAGTCTTGTTGTAGACTTGAATATTTTCCTGCCATATTTGTTGAATATTTGTCGAGCATTATCGAAGCTCTGCCCATGACAATTTTTGATGTCCAAATCAAAATTTGCAATGATTTTCAAAGCAGTTGTCTCCACACTCCGAAGTGTGGGATTGTAGCTGGACAAAACAAAGAAATTGTTCCACAACTTCACCATCGTTGGTCACATATTGTAATTTTTTTAAAAATAAATTTTTTTTAAATTTAGAATACCCAATTAATTTTTATTCCAATTAATGGGCAATTTAGCGTGGCCAATCCACCTTACCTACACATCTTTGGGTTGTGGGGGCGAAACCCACGCAAACACGGGGAGAATGTGCAAACTCCACACGGACAGTGACCCAGAGCCGGGATCGGACCTGGGACCTCAGCACCGTGAGGCAGCAGGGCTAACCCACTGCTCCACCGTGCTGCCCTCACATATCGTAAAATTAATGTTAATTGGTCCACATGACTCACATCTGCTGTTGAACCAACTATTATGGAATAGTATTTTGCATCTTTTACTTTATTAGTGAATTGGTTTCTGAGCCACTCTGCCATTAGTCATCAAAGGTTCTGTGCATTAAAAAGTTGGTATTCCCAAAGCCACACAATTGATCGCTTTTCAAATGCTCTTAATGAAGCTCATCAAATTCACTGAGTTATTCAAAGCAGGCTAAAAGAATATTTCTGCGACTTGACACTGACGACTCATCATGTTCTCTTCGGGTACAACAACAAAGAACAAAGAAATGTACAGCACAGGAACAGGCCCTTCGACCCTCCAAGCCCATGCCGACCATGCTGCCCGACTAAACTACAATCTTCTACACTTCCTGGGTCCGTATCCCTCTATTCCCATCCTATTCATGTATTTGTCAAGATGCCCCTTAAATGTCACTATCGTCCCTGCTTCCACCACCTCCTCCGGTAGCGAGTTCCAGGCACCCACTACCCTCTGCGTAAAAAACTTGCCTAGTACATCTACTCTAAACCTTGCCCCTCTCACCTTAAACCTATGCCCCATAGTAATTGACCCTTCTACCCCATGGAAAAGCCTCTGACTATCCACTCTGTCTATGCCCCTCATAATTTTGTAGACCTCTATCAGGTCGCCCCTCAACCTCCTTCCCAAAGAAGACAGCAATTTGACTGTGGCAAAACATGTCTCAGCACTTTCCTCCAATAAAAACGCTCCTTTTCAATCTGAGCCGATAATACAGAATCAATTCTAACAGGCAAATTACATCATTGAAAGAATGCACATCTTTAAATTTGATATTAGCTTTGAAAGTTTCATGATCACAATATCTCTTCCAACATTCCTCCAGATAGAGTACCTTTCGACAAATGATTGTTTCCCTTATTTATTTTATATAAATGTTTTTATTGGTGTTCATGTTTTATGGAACAAGGTAATTGCCAAGTCAAAGTTGTATTTTTAAAAATTTCCATCTGATACCCTGCCGTACTGAGTGTAGGGAGAATATGAGTGTGCCCCACTTCTGCAGGTCCTTTTTTACTTCCTCCACCAGACTGGCCAGGCTCCATTTGTGGATCCCCGTTCAGTCATAAGCAATTTGGATCCCCAGGTCGCGGAATTTGTTTTGGGCTTGTTTGAACGGCAATCCCTCCAGCTCTGCTCCACTCATTTGTGGGTTCATTGGGAAAATTTCACTCTTGCTCTGGTTAACTTTGTAGCCCGAGATGGCTCCAAACACTTTCAGGAGCTTCATGATCCTTTCCATGCTGGCTTGGGGGTCCCAAACATAAAGGAGCAGGTTATCTGCATAGAGTGAGACCCTTCGCTCTCTGTCCCCCCTCTGGAGCCCCCTCCAGCTTTTTGCCGATCTGAGGGTGATTGCTAGTGGCTCAGTTGACAGGGCAAAGGGAAGCGGCGACAGTCGGCATCCCTGCCTTGTGCCTCTATGCAGCTGGAAAAATTTAGAGCTGGTGGTGTTGTTCCGCACACTCGCCATGGGAGCGTTGTACAAAACAGTCACCCAGAAACGAAACATTAGTTCCCTTTTAACTCCACAGATGCTGTCAGACCTGCGGAAATCATCCAGTATTTTCTGTTTTTGCTTCACCCTTTCGGGGGTCTCAGATGCATACGGCCCCTGGTAGAAGGCCTCAAATGCATGGTTGACCCTTTTCCTGTTACCAGTTTGCTGTTGTTGTCCTTAATCTGTGCTATTTCCCTCATGGCTGCTTGCTTTCTCAGCTGATGGGCCAGCAGGCAGCTAGCCTTGTCTCCATGTTCGTACAAAGTCCCCCATGTCTGGCGGAGATGTCGTACTGCTTTCCCATAGGCGAGCAGGTCAAATTCCATTTGAAGCTTTTTCCTCTCCACCACAAGCTCTTTGGTCGGGGCCAGGGAGTATTGCCGGTTCACCTACAGTAGTCGACCAATAGTTGCCTAGCCACCTTCTCTTCCCTATCACTATGTGATTTGTAAGTGATTATCTCACCACCTCCATGGGTCCACTGACCCGATCTGCTCCATAAACGTGCCTAGTTCCTTCGCCATGTTTGATGTTTTCCCAGATTTGGGGTTTGATCTGTCTGTCTGTGGGTCTTGTACACAGTTAAAGTCGGTGCGCGTTGGGGATTTATTCCATGGTCTTTATGAATTCTATGTCATTGTGGTAAACACCACTGGGAACACACTACGCGTATTATGGTACTGCCACTGTATTACAGATACCACAGTAATTCCAGCCTGCTGGCTCCTCCCAGCAGGCGCGTATAAAAGTGTATGCTTTCCAGCGCTGCTCCCATTCTGGTTCCAGCTGCAGGAGGCTCAATATCTTGTGCAATAAAGCCTCAATTGTTTCACCATTCTTGTCTCGTGGTCATTGATGGTACATCAATTTATTGTACAAGATTTTACGAGATGAACGTCTTAATCAAGCCTGACCGCCTGGAGCTGAACTCTCACGTAAACACCTCTGGTAACACACTACGTGTATTACAGTACTGCCACTGTATTACAGGTACCACAGTAATCCCAGCCTGCTGACTCCTCCCAGCAGGCGCCATATAAAAGTGTATACTTTCCAGCGCTGCTCCCATTCTGGTTCCAGATGCAGGACGCTCAACATCTTGTGCAATAAAACCTCAATTGTTTCACCATTGTCGTCTAGTGGTCATTTATGGTACATCAGTCATCCCTGTTGGGAGCGTACACATTAACCAGGACCACTGATTCCCCTTCCAGGACACCGCTGACCATGGTGAACTATTCCCTGGGTCCGTAACCGTCTTCAGCACTGTAAACACCGTCCTCTTATTAAGTAGTATGGCCAAACTCCCCCCCCGCCCCCCGCCCCCACCTCGTCCTGTAGCATGAATGGTACATCTGTCCCACCTGGCCGTTTCTTACCCGCGTTTCTTTCTCCCTCAGGCGTGTCTCTTGGAGATATGTCGGCCTCCATGCTTTCAGGTGACGAAGATTGCTAGTGGCTCAGTTTCCCAAAGGGTTTACCTTTGTTAGGGAGTCATCTAAAATGGCTGTGGTCACCATACTCACCGTGAGGTTAGGCCCATGTGCTCCGAGGTTTCCCTTTGTCCAGGGGCCACCTAATATGGCCGTCAACTATGTGTACGCCATGTGGGTGAGCCCCTGCACTCCGGCGTTTCCCTTTTTTTGGGGCCTCTCCAAAGTGGTTGTTTGCAGTGCAATCCTGTTCCTTGTTGCCATGTGCGATCTGTCGTAGCTAGCTCAGAGTCCTTCCCCCCCACTTGTCCCTCTGTTCCCCTTTCCGTCTGTTTCTCTCCCTTCCCCCCCTATTGTTGTTACCTCCCCCCCATTTACCCCCTATCTATCCCCCCGTTGGTGATGTTCACCCCTCTTGATGGCCTCGATGGCCTCCTTGGGCTCTTTTAGTTCCTTGGTGAGGAACTCCCTCCATCCGCCCCCGGCGCAGGGGAGCCCCATACACTGTCTGGTCCCTCTCTGTTGAGTGTGTCTGGGGTCCCGTCGCCTCATGCGTTTGCCATCTCCTCTACTAGTTTCTCCAGCCTTTTGCCACTTTTTGTCTCTTTTCGGCCCCTGGCCAGGTCCAAAGCATAGGAGTACATAGCTTTTTGTGTCCTACCTTTGTCCAGATGAAACAATTTGCTGCTGTTTGGCATCTCTTGTTCCGTTTTGTTTGAAGGGGGTGTGGGGATGTTTTTTTCCCCCAATTCTGGTGGTCTATTCTCGATTAAAGGAGCCTAAATTAGAATTCTCAGGAGGAGAACCACCTTTCGTGCGCCTGCTCAGCACATCCCCATCACCGAAAGCCTTGTTTCCCTTTACTAGGGCTAGGGAATAATTTGCAAATATAACAGTGGACAGCCTTAGAGGTTTCCAAAAATAAATCAACCAATTTCTAATTTTCATCATCCATTTTTCTTCACCCTCAGAGAATGGGACTTGCAAACCTGCTTTTGACCTCCAACCTCAAATGCTTTTCCCAAATTTTCCATATTATCTATGTTTACTGGTTTATTTAGTACAAAATATTCTATCATACCCAGTGGAACAGATGTTGACCATAATGCAATGTCTCCAGGGTAGGTTTCTTCCCTCACTTCAAGAAAAGAATTCGCAATATCTTGCAGTCCGTTGCCATTTCAGAGCCCACTTCTTGTTCAACATTTTCAGGCCATGCAGTATCCCTGGAAATCAACAAGTCTAAGTCAGCAGATAATTCACCCATACTTTTCGATGAGGATGAATGTGCAGTTTGCGCACTGTTCAATACTTTGAACTTTTTAAAGTAAAATGAGAAACTGTCTTTTAGCCGAGCTTCGTCCTTTGTCTCGCCTTCAATTTTCTGTGTTTTTGACTTCTAGATTGACAGTGTCACTTCATATTGCTAAAGAAAATGATCTTGATTTTAGGCAGCTAATAAAGTTTCTGAAAGAGCATTCTTATTTTGCCCAGTCAATCAGCCTCAACTCAAGCTCTGCTAAAATTGGGTTCATCTTTTAACTACGAAGCTGTGTTTTGATTATGGATTTTAAACAACACTCACTTTATTCTCCTCCTGCCCATTCCCCTCATAAACTCTCAAACTCACTCTCCCTGTGGATCTCCAACCCCATCACAAACTCTTCCCAACCTCCCGCCCTCCATAAATCAACCCGGCCCTCACACACTCCCTCTCTAAAGTCTGCAACCCAACCACCTCACACACTTTCCTCCCCCCACATTCTCACACTCCATTCCCCCCACCCCTCAACCCCCTCACAATCTCCCCCACCCTTCACACTCTCCCATTCTCATGGGGGAGGAGTTGGCATAGTAGTATTGTCACTGACTAGTAATCCAGACACCCAGGCTAATGCCCTGGAGATCCGGGTTTGAATCCCACCATGGCAGATGGTGTAATTTGAATTCAATAAAAAATCTGGAATTAAAAGTCGAATGATGACAATGAAACTATCGTCGATTGTCATAAAAGCCCATCTTGTTCACTAATGTCCTTTAGGGAAAGAAATCTGCCAAGCTTACCTGGTCTGGCCTACATGTGACTCCAGATCCACAGTAATGTGGTTAACTCTTGAAATAACACTCGGTTCGAGGACAATTAGGGACGGGCAATAAATGCTGGCCTTGCCTTGATGCCCACATCACAAGAACGAATTAAAAATAAAAATCTCATTCGCCTTAATCGTTTGGGGGCTTCAGCACAGCCTGTTTTGCCATGGCTATCGCTCCTCTCCCTCGCTTCAGGGTGTTGCTGCCCACCTGTTGCTGGCCTGGGTCCGCTCCTCTGCCCCTTGGCTCCTCATAACTTGATTTGGGGTATCACCTCGTTGTTGCTGGCCTGGGTCCACCAGTATCTGCGTCTGGTGCAAACCTGCTCGTCCCGCCTGCTCAGTGCCTGACCTCTTGGCTTGATGATTGCTCTTCACGCGCTTGTTGCTGGCCTGGGTCCCCAAGTGCTGACACCCTGCACAAACTTGCTCGCCTGCTCGACTCCTTGTAGCTTGATTCATAAACCTCAGCAGCCTCTTCCTTGCCTCTCGTCATGGTCTCATGCATGCATCTCAAGTTAACCATTCGTTGGCCATTTTCCCGTTCTTACAGACTCAGCAATCAGAATCTGATTTCATTCTGCATTTGCTATTGAATGGCTCATTTGTATTTGTTGTGTCTATTACCAGAAAATGTAGAGCAAAATCAGACTCTGATTGGATGTCCAGTGCACCAGCCCAGTGCGGACAACCCCCCCATTGGTCGGGGCCCTGTGCCTAGGCACTGTGTGTTTCATTGTAAATCCGCCTTTTGTTAGTTCTCCCAAAATGCATCATCTCACACTTTTCAGGGTTAAGTTCCATTTGGCACTGCTGCCCATCTGACCAGCCCATCTATATCGTCCTGTAACCTAAGGCTTTCCTTCCCTTTATTTACCTCACCACCAATTATCATGTTTTCTGTGGACATACTGATTGCACCTCCCACATTCATGCCTGGATCATTAATATACAGAACAAACGACAAATGACCCAGCACCAATCTGTGCGGTACACCACTGGACACAGGTTTCTAATCACAAAAACTACCTTGGACCATCATCCTCTGCCTCCTGCCACTAAGCCAATTTTGGATCCAATTTGCGAAATTGCCCTGATCCCATGGGCCCTTACATTCTTGATCAGTCTCCCATGTGAGACCTTGTCAAAAGCCTTACTGAAATCCATGTAGACTACATTAACTGTACTGCCCTCACTTGCACACCTAGTCACTTCTTCTCAAATTCAATCAAATTTGTGAGACATCGATCTCATCCTGACAAAGCCATGGTGACTATCCTTGATTAATCCTTGTCTCTCCAAGTGGAGATTTATCCTACAACTGATGTAGACTCACTGGCCTGTAATTTCCTGATTTTTCCCTACTTCCCTTCTTGAATAATGGTACCACATTAGTTTTCCTCTAGTCCTCTGGCACCTATCTTTCCTGTGGCCAGCGGGAATTTGATAATTAGCGTCAGAGTCCCTGCAATCTCCTCCCTTGCCTTACACAACAGTCTAGGATACACCTCACCTGGCCCAGAGATTTACCCCCCAATGCTAATCTGTTCAATTATATCACAGTCCCCTTCCCTTCCCTGCTTTCTATACCCACATCGTCCTTCTCCATAGTGAACACAGAAGCAAAATACTAATTTAATACCTCACCTACGTCTTTTGGCTCCACATACAGATTGCCACTTTGGTCTTTAATGGGTCCTACTCTTTCCCTCGTTACCTTAGAAATTTTCCTTCATTTTGCCCACCAGTATTTTTTCATGCCCCTCTTCGCTCTCCTAATTTATTTTTTAAGTATCCCCCTGCACTTCCTGTACTCCTCTAGGGCATCAATTGACTTGAGCCCCCTGTATCAGCCATAAGCTTCCCTATTTTTCCTTATTCAATCCTGTATATCCCAGACTTAAGATCTGCCCCTTGTAGCCCTTTCTCTAATTGGAGCCTGTTTGTCCTTTTCTTAACTTTATTAGTTCCTTACCTGCGTCTTCTTCCCATAATGGAAACTTTTTTTTCTTCTTCTTCCCTTCTCTCCTGTTTTTTTATCAACCTCTCCCTGTCTTCCTCGCTTCTTCCAGGGTTTTCACACCCTTTATTTATGTTTTCACTTTTTGCGCAGGTGCACAGGGCCTTCGTGGTCAGCATCTCCAAGTCCTGAAGAACCTGGGGTCTCGCTCGCATGCGTCAGCTAGGAAAGGGCCACACATGCACGGTTCAGATTTTTTACATTGAGCAGGCCCGTGCCCATGTTTATCTGCCTGACCAATGTAAAGAGTACGATCTACACATGTGCAGCCCATTCCCAGCCGGCATATGCATGGTTCAGATTACCAATGCAAAACAATCTGAATGGCACACGTGTGGTCTTTTCCTGGCCGGCACATGCATGGAAGGTCCGAGGTTTGTCCAAACTTGGAGATGCCAACCATGGAGCTGAAAACAAAGGTTAGATATAGTTAACTTACATTAATTTTTAATCATTTTGAATCTTATTTGGTGGCACAACGGTTGGAAACCTACGGAGTAGAAGGTGTATTCAAAATTTATATACCTTTCACATAATAAAATATCCCAAAGCACTTCACAGAGGCACTATAAAATATGATGCTGAGCCATACTTAAGTAAGAAAATGTGGTAGAAATGTGGAGAAGTTTAGGCAGTGAATTCGAGAACTTACGGCCTAGGCAATTGAAAGCATGGTCACCAATGATGGAACAGTTCAAATGAGGGATGCTCAAGAGGCTGGAATTAGAGGAGCGAAGATATCTTTGTGGGTTGTGGAACTGGAGATTACAGAGATGGGGAATGACCAGGCCATGGAAGAATTGGAACACAACAATGAGAATTGAGGTGTTGTTTAATCAGGAGCCAGTATAGGTCACAGTAATGATGGGTGAACGGAACTTGATGTGAGTTACAACAACAGAGTTTTGGACTACCTCAAGTTTAAGGAGGGTAGCATGCAGTAAATGAGCCAGGAGTGCAATAGAATTGTCAAATCTGGAGGTAACAAGGATATGAAGAGGGTATTGGCAGAAGAATTGCTGAGGCAGAGATAGACAGTTGTAATGTTACAGAGGTGGAAATGATGGTGTAGATATGTGGCTGAAAGCTTATTTCAAGGCTAAATATGGCACTGAGGATGTGAACAGTCTGGTGTGACCTCAGACAGTTGCCTGGGAGAGGGCTGACATTAGTGGCAAGGAAATAGAGTTTCTGCCAGATATCAAAGAAAGTGGTTTTGGTCTTCCCAATATTTGTTTGGAGGATATTTCTGTTCATCTTGTCAGTTAAGGTAAAATAGAGAGTTGGAGAGAAATGGAGAGGCAAAGCTTGGGTATCACACGGCAGTGTATATGTGGAAACTGACATTTTGTTTTCAGATGCTGTTTCCGAGAGGCAGCATATAACAGAAATTGGAGGGGTCCCAGGATAGATCTTTTGGAGACACTAGAGATAATTGTGTGGAAATGGGAAGAGAATGCCAATCCTTTGGCTATGATGAGACAGAAAAGAATAGAACCATGTGACTGCAATCCCACCCTGTTGTACAATGGTGAAGAGTCGTAGGAAGAGGATGGTGTGGTCAGTTGTTTCAAAGGCTGCAGACAGATAGAGAAGGACAAGAAGGAATTATTTGCTTTTGACACAGTCCCATAGGTGTAATGTGTGATTTTGATAAGAACTGTCACAAAACTGTGGGGCAAAAGAAAACTGACGGCCTTCCTGCTCTGTTGTCAATTGAAGCCCTTCAGTGAGTAATTAATTCCCAGGGAGTCATCCTACCACCGCTGGTGTGAACACAATAACAGGCAGAGGGCTTGCCATGTGGGCAGAATAACGAGCAAACCCTGGTATATTTTCTTACAGGCTGGCAGGGGGATCCCTCAACCAAAGATGATCCTGATCAGGAGACCTGGGATTGGGAAGGCAATGCTGGCTGAGAGCCACACCTCACCCAAAGGGTTGTGAATCTATGGAATTCCGTGCCCAGTGAAGCAGTAGAGGCTCCTTCATTAAATGTTTTTAAGATAAAGATAGATAGTTTTTTGAAGAATAAAGGGATTAAGGGTTATGATGTTCGGGCCGGAAAGTGGAGCTGAGTCCACAAAAGATCAGCTATGATCTCATTGAATGGTGGGGCAGGCTCGAGGGGCCAGATGGCCTACTCCTGCTCCTAGTTCTTATGTTCTTGCTTCAGATCTGCTTCCATACCCTGCAACCCCATTCCTGCAACCCCCTTGCCACCATCACTCCTATGTGCCTTGGTCCTCCTCAATTCAAAGATGGGTGTAGCACCACCTCCCCAGTAGCACAGCTCAGTGCAGAGGGCTGCCAGCCTCTGATTGGCCAGAAGCTTTCAGCAGACATGGCTTCCGCTCCACATGTCCTTTACCCCAGGGGAAGGCCCGTCACTGGCCTGTTAAGTGCTTGAATGGCACAAGCTGCAGCAGGCCTTCCCGAAAAGAGGTCTCGCTGGCTGTCTAGTCAGTGGCTGTAATTCCCCCCTCTCAGGCCTGTGACTCAATTGGAAGTGCACTTGCCTCTTCAGTCAGAATGTTATGGGTTAAAGTTCTACTTTGGATCTAGGCATTATTTGAAAAAGAGCTTGGAAGTTCTCCGTGGTGTCTTGACGAATAGTTACCTTTCAGCCAGAATACTTGAAAACTTTATTTCTTTATCGAGGCTCTGCCATAACAGATCAGTTTGTTCTAAAGGTAAAAAGTCGCCATCGTCCCAGATGACCATAGGCTGCATTCCCCTTTGAGGGAGAGCTGACTAGTATTAATTTAACCTTAGGATCACCACACCTCAGACGAGGGGCAAGGTTGAGAAGGCGGGCCTTCACCCCTCGCCGGTATGAGAATTTAACCTGCGTTGCCTGGCCTTGCTCTGCATCATGAACCAGCTGTACAGTCAAGCAACCTAAACTGGCTTGTTATATTAAGCAACCTCTGACCCATTTGGAATACCTGGAGTGGGATTCTCCCGAATCCGCGCGATGGCCTGACGCCGGCATAAAAAACGGCGCAAACCAATCCTGCGTCGGGCTGACCGGAAGTTGCGGAATTCTCCGGCGCCAGAGGGGTTGGCGCCACACCAGCCGGTGCCAAATGGACTGTGCGAGTTAGCGCATGCGCGTGGTTCACCGCATGCGCAGATGGCCGGCGTATTCTAGCACATGTGCAGGGGGGTGCCTTCTCCCCGCCGGCCATGGCTGAGCCCTACAGGGGCCGGCGGAAGGAGTGCCCCCAGAGCACAGGCCTGCCTGCAGATCGGTGGGCCCCGATCGCGGGCCAGGCCACTGTGGGGCCCCCCCCCCCCCCCGGGGTCGGATCCCCCCGCGCCCCACCGAGGACAGCACCTGCCAACTTACCTGCCAGGTCGCGCCGTGTGGGACCATGTCCAATCCACGCCGGCGTGACTGGCCAGAAATCAACGGCCGCTCGGCCCATCGGGGCCCGGAGAATTGCCGGGGGTGCCGCTGCCAACAGCCCTCAACAGGTGCGGTGTGATCCCCGCCCCTGCCCGAAAACCGGCGCCGGAGAATATGGCAACCGGCGTCGGAGCGGCAGGGAGGGATTCACGCCGCCCCCCCCCCCCCGGGATTCTCCGACCCGGTGGGGGGTCGGAGAATCCCGCCCCTGGTCTCAGTTGTATGTATATTGTAGCTTGTTAAAAAAATATGAGGTTTTTAAAATGATTATGTATCAGGACTGTATCTTTTGGTTGACAAGATTGTTATATTATGAGCCAAATAAAAGGGGTCATGTGACCTGTGCTGGAGTTTGCCTGACATGCAAGCCTGGTTGGTTCTGTTGTTGGAGATCAAAGGAACTCATTTATTGAGAAGAAGCTGCAGGCCAATAACTCCTATCCCTAAGTATACCAGGAACGAAGGAGGTTGAGGGGCGATCTGATAGAGGTCTACAAAATTATGAGGGGCATAGACAGAGTGGACAGTCAGAGGCTTTTTCCCAGGGTAGAGGGCTCAATTACTCGGGTGCAGAGGTTTAAGCTACGAGGGGCAAGGTTTAGAGGAGATGTGCGAGATAAGTTTTTTACATAGAGGGTAGTGGGTGCCTGGAACTCGCTGCCGGAGGAGGTGGTGGAAGCTGGGACGATAGTGACGTTTAAGGGGCATCTTGACAAATACATGAATAGGATGGGAATAGAGGGATACGGACCCCGGAAGTGTAGAAGATTTTAGTTTAGACGGGCAGCATGGTCGGCGCAGGCTTGGAGGGCCGAATGGCCTGCTCCTGTGCTGTTCTTTTCTTTGTTCTTTGGTCTTTGAATAGATCCTGAGGCTCCCAAAGTCCCCGAGAGGTATTATAGGCATTGAGTTGTAAATGATCCATTTAGTTCTAAAATGAATGGGAGTTGGAATCAAAGATAAATAATTAGCATTTTTACTTAGATACAAAGCTAATCGCCAGGGTTTTATCAATGACCACTTAAGGGCTGTTTCCTGACCAACCTCACTTTTTAGCCCAATGTGCGGATTGAAGCTCCTTGGGGGAAACAGGGAAATAAAGAACCTTAGATCTCGGGCAGGGGGCAACCTCCATCAGAAGTCCTCTGCAGACTTGGGGCATCCTCCCCTTAGGTGACCTCCAGACCTCCCTCCCCACCCGACCTATCCTCCAAGATCCTAATTGCCCTCTTACAATCCGCTGGGCGTTACACAGTGGTCGCAGATCTGGGAGATGGAGAAGGTGATGTCCGACCACAGTAATCGGGTGGTGGTATTGGAGGCAGAGGTAGGGCTCCTGGGGACCTTTGCAAGTCACCATGGGCAAAGATAGAAGAGCAGGAGAACAGATCCAGAAGGCAGAAGCTAGGTATTGTTGGCTTGCCAGAGGTTGTGGAAGGCACGAGTGCCACGAGATATGTCTCAAGGATGCTGATTAGGGCTGGTGGCAGAGGGGCTGCTGGAAAAGGCCCCAGAGGTGGATAGGGCGCACAAGTCCCTAAGGCAGAAGCCGAGAGCGAGGGAGCTGCCACGGGTGGTGATCGTGAGGCTCCATACGTTTGTGAGGAAGGAGAAGATCCTGCAGTGGGCCAGGGAGAAGCGGAACTGCGAATGGAAGGGGAACAGGGTCTGAATCTATCAGGACATTGGAGCGGAGCTGGCGAAAAGGTGTGCTTGGTTCAACAAGGCCAAGGCGGTTCTCTACCAAAGGCAGCTCCGGTTTGGGATACTGTACCCGGTGAAACTGTGGGTGAATTTTTAAGGCCGGGAGTACTATTTTGAAACCCCAGAGGAGACCAAATACTTCATTAGAGACCATAAACTGGGGGAAGAACTGAATGCTGATCGGAGACGGAGGAGCTGGAACAACAGAGATCAGTAGTTGCAGGTATTGTGGGGGCTAGAGGGTGGGTGACTTTTTCTCAGGTGGGGTGGTTTTGTCATTGTAATTGTTTGCTTTTTTTTTGTTTTAATTAAATTTAGAGTACCCAATTATTTTTATTCCAATTAATGGGCAATTTAACGTGGCCAATCCACCTTACCTACACATCTTTGGGTTGTGGGGAGGAACCCCACGCAGGCACGGGGAGAATGTGCAAACTCTACACGGACAGTAACCCGGGGCAGGGACCTCGGCCTCCCTGGAACCGTTCACATTTATCTTCCACCTCCGGGAAGAACCTGTTCATTCGGGTTCTGGCCAGGTGTACTCTGTGCTCCACTTTAAACTGCATGAGTCTGAGCCTTGTGCAGGAGGAGGTAGAGTTGGCCCTGCTCAGTGCTTCGCTCCAGAGTCCCCAGCCCACTTCTGTCCCCAGTTCATCTGTCTTCGTCCAGCGGTAGTCTTGCCCTGTCCAGTAACTGCCCATAGATGTTCCCGCAGTTTCCCTCTTCCTTACTGTCCGTGTTTATCAGTTCCTCTAATAGTGTGTCTCTCGGGGCCCTGGGCCATCCTACTGTCTCCTTGTAGAGGGAACTCTTGACTTGAAGGTGCCTAAGTTCCTGTCCTGTTGGTAGTTCCAGGTCTTCCATCAGTTCGCTCAGTGTCACTAGTCTGTCCCCCATGTAAAAGTCCCGAACTGTTAGCGTCCCCCTGTCCTGTCTCCATTTTTAAAAAGTGATGTTGAGCATGGCTGATGGGAATTTGTAGTTTCCGCAGATGGGGGCCATGGAGGACATCTCGGTTAGACCGAAATGTTGCCTCATCTGGTTCCATGTCTTTAGTGTGGCTACCACCACTGGGCAGGATGTATATTTCATAGGGGGGGGTGGGAGTACTGCCGTGGCGAGAGCCCAGAGGGTCGTTCCCTTGCAGGAAGACTCCTCCATCCTCACCCATTCCATGGTGTGTTCATGTATCCATCGCCTCACTCTCTCTGCCGTAGCCGCCCAGTGGTAGTATTGTACATGTGACAGTGCCAGACTTCCCATAACTTTCCACCTTTGCAGTGTTGATTTGGGGATTCTTGAAATCTTACCCATCCCTCCCTCCCCCAAACAAACGCAATGATCACTTTATCTATGCTGTGGAAGAAGACCTTGGGGATGAAGATCAGTATGGGTCTGAATAGGAAGAGGAACCTCGGCAGTAGGTTCATTTTGATCGACTGCACCCTCCCGCCAGGGAGAGCGGGAGAACGTCCTATCTCTGTAGGTCCTTTTTCACTTCCTCTGCCAGACTGGTCAGATTCCACTTGTAGATCCGTGTCCAGTCGTGAGCTATCTGGATCCCCAGGTAGTGGAATTTGTTCTGGGCTGGTTTGAATGGGTGTTCCCCCAGCTCTGTCCCTCCCCCATCTGGGTTCACTGGGAATGCCTCGCTATTGCCCAGGTTGAGTTTATAGCCTGAGAAGGCTCCGAACTCTTTCAGGAGCTGCATGAGTTGCTCTCCAGCCTTTCTGTGGTTCTGAGATGTAGAGGAGCATGTCATCTGCATAGAGTGAGATTCTGTGCTCTCTGCCTCCTCTTTGGTTGCCCTTCCAGCTTTTTGCATCTCGCAGTGCGATTGCCAGGGGCTCAATTGCTAGGGCAAACAGAAGCGGGGACAGTGGGCATCCTTGCCATGTGCCTCTGTGCTGCTGGAAGTATTCAGAGCTGGGGCGTTGTCCATGATTTTCACTCAGGAGGTGAAACATGCTCCTCACCCAGCCCATATCATTGTTGATGTGAAAGTGCTGGCTAAGTGGCGGGGAGGATGGAAGAATGTGTCCCGGGGGTGGTTGCAGAGGATCAAACAGGTTTTGTAAAGGGCAGGCAGCTTTCCAGTAACATTACGCGGTTGTTAAACATGATCATGACCCCATCGAAGGGACGGGTACCGGAGGTAGTTGTCTCTATGGACGCGGAGAAGGCTTTGGACCGGGTGTAGTGGTGGTGCCTATTTAAGATTTTGGGAAGGTTTGGGTTTGGGCCAAGGTTTGTGTTATGGGTGCATCTGTTGTATGTGGCCCCAGTGGCGAGTACGTACAAACAAGATGAGTTCACAGAGTTTTGGGTTGCACAGGGGAACGAGACAAGGGTGTCCACTGTCACCACTGCTATTCACGCTGCCGATAGAGCCCTTGCTGATAGCCCTTAGGGGGTCAGTAGAATGGCAGGGGATTGTGAGGGGGAGTAGGGAACACAGGTGTCGCTGTACACAGCCGACCTGCTGCTGTTCGTGTCGGACCTTTTGGAAAGTATGGGAAGAATTATGGACATACTAGAGAGGTTCGGAGCCTTCTCAGGCTATAAGATGAATGTCGGATAGAGTGAGTTTTCCGGTGAATGCGGCGGGTCGGCGAGCCAAATTGGGCGTGTTGCCATTTATGGTTGGCAGGGACAGGTTTAGGTATTTGGGGGTTCAGGTGACGGGGGATTGGGCGACAATGCACAAATGGAACCTGACAAAGTTGGTGGAGGAGGTATGGGGGGACTTTAGGAAATGGATACGTTACACCTGACACTGGCGGGGAGAGTCCAGGTGGTAAAAATGAACATTCTGCCAAAGTTCCTGTTTGTATTTCAAACCCTCCTGATCTTCATTCCGAAGGCCTTTTTACAGAAACTGGACAGCAATTTCAGAGTTTATATGGGTAGGAAAGATACCTAGGGTGAAGATGGCCCTGCTACAGAGGCAGAAAGGATGGGGGTCCTGTAGGGGGTCCAGCCTGAGGGCCATGGTGCTTCCGCTGGCGCCGAGGAGGTACACAGAGAGCCCGGTGGTACAGTCCACGGTTAGGGGGTGGAAACAGTTGATGAGAGACTTTAGGACGGAGGGGATGTTGATGCTAACACCACTGGGTGGGAACCATGGGTTCAAGCCAGGGAAGATGGATGGCACGTATCGGAGGTGGAGAGCTGGGATGTTGAGCGCGAGGGAATTATATCTGGAGGAGCGGTTTGCAGGTCTGGAACAGCTGCGGGAGAGGGTAGAGCTTCCGAAGGGAAGCGAGTTCAGGTGTATGCAAGTGAGGGACTTTGCGCGGAAGAAAGGGAGAGGGTTTCCCAAGCTGCCAGTGTATATCCTGTTAGAGTGGTTGCTGCTCCCAGATGTGGAAGGGGAGGGTAGGATTGGGGATCTATACAGGTGGATCAGAGAGCAGGGGTGGGAGTGCATGTGGTGAGGGTTAAGGAGAAATGGGAGGAGGAGCTGGGGAGGGGAGATAGGATAGGGAGTGTGGAATGAGGCAATGCGCAGGGTGAATTCAACCTCCTCGTGTGCGAGGATGAGTTTGATTTAATTCAAGGTGGTGCTAGGGTGCACATGACTCGGGTGAGGACGGTTCTTCCAGGGGGTGGCAGACGAGTGTGACAAGTGTGGGTGAGGCACAGCAAATCACGCACATGTACTGGGGCTGTGAGAAGTTGGAGAGATACTGGGAGGGGGAGTTTGGGATGTTATCAAAGATTGCGGGGGTAGAGGCCGGGCCGGACTCTATGGTGTTGAAAATGGAGCGTCAAAAATGTCAGAGCTGATGAAGGGAAGGAAGGCCGGCATTGTGGCCTTTGCCTCTCTTGTTGCCCGGTGAAGGATTCTATTGGAATGGCGGTCGACAACGCCACCGGAGTGGCGGCCTGGTTGGGGGACCTGTATGACTTTCTCTGGCTGGAAAAGATCAAGTTTGAATTGAGGGGATGAGCGGAGGGCTTTGAGATATGGTGGGGACTGTTCATGACCATGTTTGAGGAATTGTTCATCATGGGGGGGGGGGGGGGGGGGAACTTGCACAAACAATGGACTGTGTGGCATGGAGAATGGCTTCTGATTTATTTATGTTTTTGTACTTTTGAATATGTTTGGAATAAAATACATTGAAAAAAGTTGCAGTTTCATCTGGTCTGATCAGCAGCCACCTTAAGGTACACAGCAAGAAATAGAATTTGCTAGGCTTGAATCTTACGCAGAGAAACGCTAACTCTATAATTCACCACGCAGAATGTGGGTGAGAACTTGCACTCACGTTGAAGACTGAGTTCGTGAAGAGCTAAAGCAGGCTTGAAGATTTGCCTAAATTAGAATTAGAGGAAGAAATCAACAGTCTAACCCACAGACTAAGAGATACTTCCACGATTAGAGGTTACCCAGTTGGGAAAGTGAAAAGGAAGTAACCCATTGAAAGTTGGTAGCAACTGTGAACGATTAATGATAAAAACTGTAATTATATGAAGTGCGTTAAGTGTTCATTAGTATAATTTAAAGTGTAAGTTACCTCCAAAAGAACGTAGGGCAGGATTCTCTCAGCCCACACCAGGCTCGAAATCGTGCTGCCCCGACACTGGTCCGCCTATTCTCTGAAGAGCTCAACTCTTCGCACCACCACCCCCCCCCCCCCCCCCCCCCCCCGGCGATTCTCCGCCCAGGATGGGCCGAGTGGCCGCAAAAGAAATCTGAGTCCCGCCGGCGCCGTCCACGTGTGGTGTTACCCGGCGGGACCTCGGTGTGCATCCTTTCCGGGAACGGCCTGGTGGGGGGAAGGGGAGGTCCGATTCCGGTGGGGGCCTCCGCTGTGGCCTTGCCTGCGATCGGGGCCTACCAATCGGCGGGCCGGCCTCTTGGGTTGGGGGCCTCTTTGCTCCGCGCCGGCCCCTGTGACCCTACGCCATGTTTCGTCGGGGCCGTCGCGGAGAAGGAAGCCTGTGCGCTAACACGCCGGTCGCAGTGCGCATGCGCGCATTTGTGCCGATCGCAGCACGCATGCGCAGACCCGCGCCGCCCATTTGATGCCGGTATCGGTAGCTTGAGCGCCGTGGGTCGCTCCAGTGCCGTGCAGGCCTCCTGTCGGGCAGAGGATCGCTGCTCCTGGGGGCCTGTTGACGACGTTGTGAAACGCGACAGCGTTTACGACAGCATCAACACTTAGCCTCAGAATCAGAGATTCCCGCCCATAGTATTCGGTCCAGGAACAGGAACACATTAAAAACGTGAAATCGTGATGGGTCATTCCTTCAGCTTTCAACCAGAAGTTCAAATTTCTCTTTCATGGTGATTAGGCTCTGTAGAAATATCAACAAACTAGTTTAGATAATATGCAGAGGAATTAATGGATCTCATACTATTGACGAGGAAAGAAAGCCTAGAAGAAGTACTTGCTGTTTTCACTGAAAATAATTCACAGTAAACTTCACTATAACGAACAGGTTGGTTAGCAAGTTGCTGATATTTCTCTCCACGCTTCCAATCGGCATCCAGCCAGCAGAGTGTAGTGGAAGAAAACCCAGCTCTCTTGCACTGTGCCTTTTGAGACTTGAGAAGCTTAGCTTTGCCTCTGGTTGTTGGCATCAGGACTTCTTGCTGCTGAAGAAAAGCAGCAGCCAGAGAGCTCAAAGTTGCAATGGTAGGACAGAAAATATACCTGATCCCTACTTTGTTTATTTGTGATGCTTTCAGTTCTACAAGACTGTGCTGGTGTAAATCTTAATGTCAGGTACTTTAGAGCATCTAATCATTTGTGTGTCCCACAGACAAGTTTTGAAAAAAATATGGTGGGAGACCAGAAAGGTCCCTCTCTACCTTTTTGAAATCCTGATGCTGAACATACACCTGCAATAAGTGCCGACCCAGTGACATTACTTTGTCACAGTCTCAGAAATCCCAGGGCGGACATGTGGAGGCAAAGATCCAATTCAACATGTTTGTTTACCATTACCTCTTTGAAGCAGGAGAAGTCAATAAGGCTTTAAAAAAATCCTTGGTTTTATAATTGAAGTACAAAAGAAGGGAATACCTTTAAGTAAAGAAGTTAACTCGTCTAGCCTATACCTACTTATTTTCCTTTTTCATCCATTCGGGGCAGATTTTTTAAAAATGCTGAATAAAATAGAATGTAACAGGATTCCTTTACATCCTATCCAATATCTACCAGAATATAGAAAAGGGTACTTTAGTAGACAACAATTCCATTAGTGCTGGGTAATATAAATTTGATTGATATGAAAGAGTCTGAGTAAGCTCCACTTTTCAGAACATGAAACAAGGTGACTAATCCAAGGCCATGGACAGTGTGCTACTCTTAAGTCAGCAGATGTAGGAAGGCAACAGAAGTCAAGGCCATCTATCAAGATTGAGTTCAGTGATATGGGGTTTGGTACAGGGAGGGGGTTCCATTAGAGATATTTAAGGGGAAAGGGGGAAGAAAGATGCAAGTGGAAATTGGGTTTTAAAATTCAAACAGAGGAAGGGTGATAAGAAAAAAAGGTGCATGCAGAAGCAGAGGATAGCTGAAAAGTATAGACAGGCGGCAAGGGAACTTAATGGCACGGTATAGAAAAAGTTACGGCATTCTCTGTTCATTTTCTGTGATTTTGCAGTCAGTACAAGGATTGGATTGGATTGGATTGGATCTGTTTATTGTCACGTGTACTGATGTACAGTGAAAAGTATTTTTCTGCGAGCAGCTCAACAGATCATTAAGTACATGAGAAGAAAAGGGAACAAAAGAAAATACATAATACGGCAACACTAGGTATACAATGTAATTACGTAAGAACTGGCATTGAATGAAGCATACAGGGTGTAGTGTTAATGAGGTCAGTCCATAAGAGGGTCATTTACGAGTCTGGTAACAGCGGGGAAGAAGCTGTTTTTGAGTCTGTTCGTGCGTGTTCTCAGACTTCTATATCTCCTGCCCAATGGAAGAAGTTGGAAGACTGAATAAGCCGGGTGGGAGGGTTCTTTGATTATGCTCCCCGCTTTCCCCAGGTAGCGGGAGGTGTAGATGGAGTCAATGGATGGGAGGCAGGTTTATGTGATGGTCTGGGCAGTGTTCAGTGACTCTCTGAAGTTTCTTGCGGTCCTGGGCCGAGCAGTTGCCATACCACGCTTTCTATGGTGCATCTGTAAAAGTTGGTAAGGGTTAATATGGACATGCCACATTTCCTTAGTTTCCTGTGGAAGTATAGATGCTGTTGTGCTTTCTTGGTGGTAGTGCGACATGGGTGGACCAGGACAGATTTTTGGAGATGTGCACCCCTAGGAATTTGAAACTGCTCACCATTTTCACCTCGGCCCTATTGACGCTGACAGGAGTGTGTACAGTACTTTTATTCCTGAAGTCAATGACCAGCTCTTTAGTTTTGCTGGCATTGAGGGAGAGATTGTTGTCACTGCACCACTCCACTAGGTTCTCAATCTCCCTCCTGTATTCTGACTCGTCGTTATTCGACATCCAGCCCACTATGGTTGTATCGTCAGAAAACTTGTAGATGGAGTTGGAACCAAATTTTGCCACGCAGTCGTGGGTGTACAGGGAGTAAAGTAGAGGGTTTAAGTACGCAGCCTTGCACGGCCCCGGTATTGAGGACTATTGTGGAGGAGATGTTGTTGTTCATTCTTACTGATTGTGGTCTGTTGGTCAGAAAATAGAGGATCCAGTTGCAGAGTGGGGAGCCAAGACCTAGGTTTTGGAGCTTTGATATGAGCTTGGCTGGGATTATGGTGTTGAAGACAGAGCTGTAGTCAATAAATAGGAGTCTGACGTAGGAGTCCTTGTTGTCGAGATGCTCTGGGGATGAGTGTAGGGCCAGGGAAATGGCGTCTGCTGTGGACTGGTTGCGACGGTATGCGAATTGCAGTGGATCAAGGCGTTCTGGGAGTATGGAGGTGATGCGCTTCATGATCAACCTCTCAAAGCACTTCATTACGACTGAAGTCAGGGCCACCGGACGGTAGTCATTGAGACACGTTGCCTGGTTCCTCTTTGCACCGGTATGATGGTGGTCTTCTTGAAGCAGGTGGGGACCTCGGAGTGGAGTAGGGACTGGTTAAAGATGTCCGCGCACACCTCTGCCAGCTGGTCCGCGCAGGCTCTGAGTGCATGACCAGGGATCCCGCCTGGGCCCTTCGCCTTCCGAGGGTTCACTTTCAGGAAGGCCGATCTGACTTTGGAGCTGCGATGGTGGGTATGGGTGAGTTATGGGCTGCTGGGGCACTCAACAGCGGATTGTTGATTACCTGCTCGAACCGAGCATAGAATGCATTGAGTTCATCGGGGAGGGGTGCACTGCTGCCGGAGATACTGCTCGACTTCACTTTGTAGCCCGTTATGTTGTTTAGTCCTTGCCACAATTGCCGAGGGTCTGTCTGTGACTCTAGCTTGGTTTGATATTGTCTCTTGGCATCTCGGATGGCTTTGCAGAGGTCGTACCTGGATTTCTTGTATAGGTCATGTGGTAAACCACGTTATTGTGTTTATTGTATTATATTGACTGCTGTGTTGTACATGCCTGGGCTTGTCCAGGCTGGCTCCGCCTGTGGCTCCTCCCCTCGAGGCTTCTGTATAAAAGTGTCAAGTCTCCGCCTCCAGACCCAGTTCGGGTCCAGAGGCAGGAGGCTTGTTGTTTAGTGTATTAAAGCCTCAGTTACGTTTATCACCCGTTGTCTATTATTGATGGTGTATCAGGTCAGGGTCGTCTGACTTGAACACCTCAGATCTGTCCTTCAGTAGCGAGTCGTACTGCTCTCTTTGGCATGCAGTCGTCCACACATTTGCTGATGAAGTTTGTGACGGTGGTGGCATACTCATTTAAGTTGGTCACTGAGTTCTTAAGTATGGACCAGTCCACTGTCTCTAAGCAGTCACGTAAGAGCTCTTCTGTTTCCTCGGACCAGCACTGCACGACCTTCTTAGCTGGATTCTCCCGCTTGAGTTTCTGCTTGTATGCCGGGAGAAGGAGCACCGTCTTATGGTCTGATTTCCCAAAGTGCGGTCGGGGGATGGAACGGTAGGCGCCCTTGATTTTTGAGTAGCAGTGGTCAAGAGTGTTGTCGCCCCTGGTGGGATGGGAGATGTGCTGGTGGAATTTTGGCAGTACATTCTTGAGGTTGGCCTTGTTGAAGTCTCCGGCTACGATGAACAAGGCCTTCGGGTGTTCAGTTTCGTAGTTGTTTATAACTGTATACAGTTCATCCAGCGCCTTCCTCACTTCCGCCTGGGGTGGGATGTAGACCGCTGTGATAATGGCTGAAGTGAACTCATGTGGAAGATAGTATGGGCAGCACTTCACGGTCAGGTATTCCAGGTCTGGGGAGCAGTAGGTCGCCAGTGTCGCCACATCCAAGCACCAGGAGGAGTTGATGTGGAGGCAAAGCCCTCCACCCTTCGCTTTGCCTGATGACGCGGTGCGGCCCGCCTGGTGAATTGAGAA
This sequence comes from Scyliorhinus torazame, assembly GCF_047496885.1. Classification (NCBI taxonomy): domain Eukaryota; kingdom Metazoa; phylum Chordata; class Chondrichthyes; order Carcharhiniformes; family Scyliorhinidae; genus Scyliorhinus; species Scyliorhinus torazame. The sequence continues at coordinate 241,089,723 of NC_092707.1, forward strand.
GCCTTCAGGTTGTATGGCACAGTCCGGTGAGGCAGGGGTGAGCCATGTCTCTGTGAAACAGAACACTCAGCAGACTCTTCCTTCCCTCTGAGAGGTAAGTCTGGCGTTAAGTTCATCCAGCTTGTTTTCGATCGCTTGGACGTTTGCCAGGAGTATCCTGGGGAGAGGGGTCTTGAAGCCACGTTGCTTCAGTCTAACCTGCAGACCACCGCATTTCCCTCGCTTCCTCGGTCGGCGGCTGCGGCTGGATGATCCTGGGATCCGATGGGAGAAGTCTGACCTTGTGGAAGGTAGGTGGTTGCGTCTGGCAGGGTCCAGTGTGCTGGCGGGGACCAGGGCGCTGGTTACGTTTCCGGGGTCACGTCTGGCAGGGTCCCAGGCGCTGGTTGAGGTAGAGGGGTTGCTAGGGAGGCATGTTTGCGATCCGGATGGGTCCCGGCGTTCTGCGGGCACGTGAATATGTTGCAGCGCATTCGGGTCCACGCACGGGGTCTCCGCCATTTCAGGGTTACTGGGTCGTGGGCAGGGGCTTCCTGAGTCAGGTTGGGCTGAGTCCCATGGTCTGTTCCCTCCCTGGGCGCTCCTGGGTCGGGTCTTGAAGTAAGCCCGGTCGGGCCTCCACGTGGATTTTTCTTTCTTCCATCTCCAGGTAGGTTGGGTTGCTGGGCCGGACTCTCCAGGTCGGGTCGCTGGTCTGGGTCTCGTCGTCGGGTCGGGAGCTCCGAGGACTGGGCCACGCGTTCCAGGGACTGTCGTCTGCTATTCGGCCGGGTTGGGAGCTCCAAGGTCCGGGTCGGCTCCAAATCGAGGTTGGGGCTTTACCTCCGGTTTGGGCCCGATCCACTTCCAGCTCGTGGTGGTCACGTCGGGTCGGGTCAAAAGGTCTCCATGGGCCTCGGAGGATGTTCAAACCTGCAAGAAAGATAAAAGAGAGAGGTTAGTAATAATGTTAGTCTCAGAATTAACTTTTAAAAGATTAGAACGAGTATAAGTTAAGTAAAAAGTTGATCTGTTGGGGAACAAGCGGTCTTAGATCTGGTCCTGTGTAATGAGGCAGGATTGATTAATGATCTCATAGTTTGGGATCCTCTTGGAAGGAGCGACCACAATATGGTGGAATTTAAAATACAGTTGGAGGATGACGAAGTAAAATCAAACACTAGTGTTTTGTGCTTAAACAAAGGCGATTACAATGGGATGAGAGAAGAACTAGCTATTTTAGACTGGGAGCAAAGACTTCATGGTGAAGCAGTTGAGGAACAGTGGAGAACCTTCCGAGCGATCTTTCACAGTGTTCAGAAAAGGTTCATACCGACAAAAAAGAAAGACGGTAGAAAGGGGAAAAATCGACCGTGGATATCTGAGGAGGTGTGAGGGAGAGTATCAAATTGAAGGAAAAAACATACAAAGTGGCAAAAATTAGTGGGAGACTAGAGGACTGGGAAGTCTTTAGGGGACAACAGAAAGCTACTAAAAATGCCATAAAGAAGAGTAAGGTAGACTATGAAAGTAAATTGGCTCAGAACATAAAAGCAGATAGTAAAAGCTTCTACAAATATATAAGACAAAAAAGAGTGGCTAAAGTAAATATTGGTTCTTTGGAAGATGAGAAGGGAGATTTAATAATAGGAGACGGGGAAATGGCTGAGGAGCTGAACAGGTTTTTTGGGTCAGTCTTCACAATGGAGGACACAAATAACATGCCAGTGACTGATGGAAATAAGGATATGATAGGGGAGGACCTTGAGATGATTGTAATCACTAAGGAGGCAGTATTGGGCAAGCTAATGGGGCTAAAGGTAGACAAGTCTCCTGGCCCTGATGGGATGCATCCCAGAGTGTTAAAAGAGATGGCTAGGGAAATTGTAAACGCACTAGTGATAATTTATCAAAATGCACTAGACTCTGGGGTGGTCCCAGAGGATTGGAAAGTAGCAAACGTGACACCACTGTTTAAAAAAGGAGGTCGGCAGAAAGCGGGTAATTATAGGCAGGTAAGCTTAACTTCGGTTGTAGGGAAAATGCTGGAATCTATCATTAAGGAGGAAATAGCGGGGCACCTGGAGGGAAATTGTCCCATTGGGCAGACGCAGCATGGGTTCACAAAGGGTAGGTCGTGTCTGACTAATTTGGTAGAATTTTTTGAGGACGTTATCAGTGCAGTAGATAACGGGGAGCCAATTGATGTGGTATATCTGGATTTCCAGAAAGCTTTTGACAAGGTTCCACGCAAAAGGTTGTTGCATAAACTATAGATGCATGGCATTGAGGGTAAAGTGGTAGCATGGGTAGAGGATTGGTTAACTAACAGAAAGCAGAGAGTGGGAATAAATGGGTGTTTCTCTGGTTGGCAACCTGTAACTAGTGGGGTCCCTCAAGGATCAGTGTTGGGCCCGCAGTTGTTCACAATTTACATAGACGATTTGGAGTTGGGGACCAAGTGCAATGTGTCAAAGTTTGCAGACGACACTAAGATGAGTGGTAAAGCAAAAAGAGCAGAGGATACCGGAAGTCTGCAGAAGGATTTGGATAGGTTAGGTGAATGGGCAAGGGTCTGGCAGATGGAATTCAATGTTGCCAAGTGTGAGGCTATCCATTTTGGGAAGAATAACAGCAGAATGGATTATTATTTAAACGGTAAGATGTTAAAACATGCTGCTGTGCAGAGGGACCTGGGTGTGCTGGTGCACAAGTCGCAAAAAGTTGGTGTGCAGGTGCAACAGGTGATTAAGAAGGCTAATCGAGTTTTGTCTTTCATTGCTCGAGGGATGGAGTTCAAGACTAGGGAGGTTATGCTGCAATTGTATAGGGTGTTGGTGAGGCCGCATCTGGAGTATTGTGTTCAGTTTTGGTCTCCTTACCTGAGAAAGGACATATTGGCACTGGAGGGAGTGCAGAGGAGATTCACTAGGTTGATCCCAGAGTTGAGGGGATTAGATTATGACGAGAGGTTGAGTAGACTGGGACTGTACTCATTGGAGTTTAGAAGGATGCGGGGGGAACTTATTGAGACATATAAAATTATGAAGGGAATAGATAGGATAGATGCGGGCAGGTTGTTTCCACTGGTCGGGGAAAGCAGAACTAGGGGGCATAGCCTCAAAATAAGGGGAGGTAGATTTAGGACGGAGTGTAGGAGGAACTTCTTCACCCAAAGGGTTGTGAACGTCTGGAATTCCTTGCCCAGTGAAGCAGTTGAGGCTCCTTCTTTAAACGTTTTTAAGAAAAAGATAGATGTCTTTCTAAAGAATAAAGGGATTCGGGGATATGGTTTACGGGCCGGAGAGTGGAGCTGAGTGCACAAAGATCAGCCATGATCTCATTAAATGGCGGAGCAGGCTCGAGGGGCCAGATGGCCTACTCCTGTTCCTAGTTCTTATGTTCATATGTTCCATTAGCCCTTTTTGTGTAAACAGGTAAATGATTTAGAATCAATCATGACCATACCTTTTGCTACTTATAAAGCTGTACAAATACAGCTTTAGCAGACACCCAGTCTGGATACCTTAACCTAGGTTCTTTAATAATATTACTGCAACAAATATATACCTAAATCCGGGCTTTAAAAACCTTACTGCAACAAATATAAAATATAATATGTATACCAATTTCTTACATTCATCACAGGTTTAGTGACATTTGGAGCAGCCAACACTGGTTCATTGGTCAAAATTTCTTTCCAGCTTTCAAATGATTCTTGCCGTTCCCCTGACCACGGGCGGGATTCTCCGGCCTCCCGCCGAGCTGGAGAATCCCCGGGGTGCGGCGTGAATCCCACCCCGCCATAGCAATGCCGGCTACTGTATTCTCCGACGCCGGTTTGTGAGCAGGGGCGGGGTTTACGCCACGCTGGTCGGGGGCTGTTGGCAGTGCCCCCCTGGCATTTCTCCAGGTCCCAATGGGCCGAGCAGCCGCCCGTTTACGGCCAGTGCTGCCGGCGTGAAATGGTTTGCTTGGCTTGAATTAGGATTTCAACGTGCATTTGATCGCTGCTTTTACCTCAGCTTGTTTCTCTGGACCTGAACACTAAGGATGCTGTTTTATAGGAGAGGCTTTATAGCCGGGGATGAGGGGGGTGGGGGGGGGAGCAATGGGGGGAATAGAGGGTCCCGCTGTGGAAGACACCACTAGTTGTCAGTCTCACACCCTCCCCAATTCCTTACAGATATTACATGGGATGGATGACATCGTGGACCCCGTGGGGATGGCCCTCGCGGTGCTGTTGGCAGGCCAGGCGGCCAGATGCTGCAGAAGGTGGCAGCAGCAGCATTGACATTCACAACCTGGCACAACAGCGGGGCAACGTGCTGGAGGTTGAGGTGAAGGAGGAGTAGGACAAGGAGGCACCAGACCTGGAGGGGCTGGAGGACGAGCCTGGGGCGGATCACAGGACCAGCCAGAGGATGGAGGTTAAGCGGCAAAGTTATGGTCCAGCAAGCCCGGAGGGCCGGATAGACCCTCATCCTCGCCCACTTCACATAGAACGTGGCCTCATCCAACATTGACTGGGACATGCTCTGGAGTGGCCCAGCAATGCCCACCTGAGACTGGGATACCTCCCCCAGCGGCAGGGACATGGTCTGGTGGGCCTCGGCAGTGCATCTCATCTAGGTCCACCTGGGATGGCACACGCCACCCAGCGACTGGAGTTGAATTTGGAATTGTTTATTGTCATGTGTACCGAGGTACAGTGAAAAGTATTGTTCTGAGTGCAGCTCAAGACAGATCATTCCGTACATGAAAAGAAAATACCTAATGGGACAAACATAAAATACACAATGTAAACACGTAGATGCAGGCATCGGATGAAGCATACAGGAGTGTAGCACTACTCGGTAGAGAAGATGTGTGAAGAGATGAGATCAGTCCAGAAGAGGGTTGATTAGGGGTCTGGTAACATCAGGGAAGAATCTGTTTTTGAATTTGTTAGTGTGTGTTCTCAGACTTTTGTATCTCCTGCCCGATGGTAGAAGTTGGAAGAGTGAGTAAACCAGGTGGGAGGGGTCTTTGATTATGCTGCCCGCTTTCCCAAGGCAGCGGGAGGTGTAGACAGAGTCAATGGATGAGAGGCGAGTTTGTGTGATGGACTTGGCGGTGTTCACGACTCTCTGTAGTTTCTTATGGTCTTGGGCAGAGCAGTTGCCATACCAGGCTGTGATGTAACTCGATAGGAAGCTTTCTATGGTGCACCTGTAAATGTTGGTAAGAGTCAATGTGGACATGCTGAATTTCCTTAGTTTCCTGAGGAAGTACAGGCGCTGTTGTGCTTTCTTGGTGGTAGCGTCGACGTGGGTGGACCAGGACAGATCTTTGGTGATGTGCAATTTGAAGCTGTCAACCATCTCCCCCTCAGCCCCGTTGATGCTGACAGGGGTGTGTACAATACTTTGCTTCCTGAAGTCAATGACCAACTCTTTAGTTTTGCTGACATTGAGGGAGAGATCGTTGTCGTTACACCACTCCACTAGATTCTCTATACCCCTCCTGCATTCTGACTCATCGTTGTTCGCGATCCGACCCACTACAGTCGTGTCATCAACAAACTTGTAGATGGGGATGGAGACAAATTTTGCCATGCAGTTGTGTGTGTACAGGGAGTATAGTACGCAGCCTTGTAGGGCCCCGGCATTGAGGGCTATTGTGGAGGAGGTGTGGTTTATCCTTACTGATTGTGGTCTATGGGTGAGAAAGTCGAGAATTCAGTTGCAGAGGGAGGAGCTGAGTCCTAGGTTTTGCAGCTTTGATATGAGCTTGGCTGAGATTATGGTCCGTGAGCGCATTTTCCAGCTGGTCCATACAGGATCTGCATGACCAGGGGCCCTGTCTGGACCCGTTGCCTTCTGAGGGTTCACTTTGAAGAAGGCCAATCTGACTTTGGAAGCTGTTACTGTGGGTATGGGTGTGTCCGGTGCTGCTGGGGCAGTCGACAGCGGTTTAATGGTTTCCTGCTCCAACCGACCATAGAATGCATTGAGTTCTTCAGGGAGGGGTGCGCTGCTACTGGAAATTCAGCTCGGCTTCGCTTTGTAGCCCGTTACGTTGTTTAAGCCTTGCCACAACCGACGAGGATCTGTAACGCTAGTCTGTGACTCTAGCTTGGTCTGATTTTGTCTCTTGGCATCCCTGATGACTTTGCGGAGATAATACCTGGATTTCTTGTATAGGTCAGGAGCGTCTGACTTGAACGCCTCAGACCTGGCCTCATGTGAAAGGTAGGATGGGTGGCACTTCACGGTCAGGTATTCCAGGTCTGGGAGCAGTAGGTCATCAGGTTCCCCACATCCAAGCACCAGGAGGAGTTGATGAGGAGGCACACCCCTCCACCCTTCACTTTGCCTGATGACGTGGTGCGGTCCGCCCAGTGTATTGAGAAGCCTTCAGGTTATATGGCACAGTCCGGTGAGGCGGGGGTGAGCCATGTCTCTGTGAAACAGAGCACACAGCAGTCTCTTACTTCCCTCTGAGAAGTCTAGCGCTAAGTTCGTCCAGCTTGTTTTCGATCGCTTGGACGTTTGCCAGGAATATGCTGGGGAGAGGGGTCTTGTAACCATGTTGCTTTAGTCTCACCGGCAGACCGCCACGTTCCCCTCGCTTCCTCAGTAGGCAGCTGCATCTGGATGGTCCTGGGATATGATGAGAGAAGTGTGACCCTCTGGAAGGTAGGTGGTTGCGTCTGGCGGGGTCAGGGACACTAGTTTCATTTTCGGGGTCATGTCTGGCAAGGTCCCGGGCACTGGCTGGGGTTGCCGGGGGGCATGTTTGCGATTCGATTGGGCGAGGATGGGTCTAACACTAAAAGTTTTAAGAGATTAGTTTGGTTACAGCAGATGCAAGAGGAGGATCTGTGTGAGAGAGCTTGTGGAGAGTTGCCACGCTTCAGCGCCATCTTGCCATGGGACAAGCTGTTGAGGCGCTTAGCCATGGCCATCACTCACTGAACCTCGCCTTAGACAGCACCACTCATGGTACTGATGTCGTGCACCAGGCTCCCCACTATGGTTGCCACCCTAGCAGTGTTGACCTTGGTGCCACGCATTACCGGTGCTATCTCCTGCTTTGTAGCCTCTGGGACTCCTCCAATCAGCTATGGACATGCTGCGGTGTCATTGACGTCCCCCTCTGAATATCATGGCTGCACCCGATCAAATGCATCAGCTCCAGGAAACCTGGTCCAGAGGCTCAGCACCTGACTGGGACCCAGCTGGGTCCTGGGATCCAGCAGACCTCCGACTGCTGTCTCTCCTGGGTGTTCATGCTTCCACTTGATGTGCATCAGCAACTGTGTGGTGCTCACCAGAATATGCCTCAGAAGCCTGACCACTATTATCTCCCACTGAAGTGTGTGTCTCTGCTCTGGTGGAGGGTGGGGATGACAGCTGTGCCGCAAATATGGTGGTCTCCTCATAATTTCCCTCTGAAGTGTTCTCATGGTAGATGGTGTGACCACCCCAGATGGACCAGCATCATCGGATGGAGATCCTGCAGGGGAATGGGCATGTGGTCAGTGGGAGGGATGGGTCATTCTGTATGGCATTAACAACTCACGTATCACAGGTCTTCTGGTTGGGACACAGTAGATCCTCACCTTTGCGGACTGCGGCAACCTCTACATTGGTGACATATCTGTTCTCAGCCACCCCTACGACCTGCAGTGCCCATTCCTCGTGTGGGTGATGCCCGGCACCCCATCACCTGCCTGGGCCCTCTCCCGTCTGTTGTGGGCAAACTTCGCCTGTGGGAGTTAGCCGCTTGTGTCATTAATCGCAGGGATGGGGTTGGGGGAGGGGGGGGGGGGGGGCGGCTCGGCGGGAGGAGGTTGGGGAAACGTTCAGTATGGGGGGAGGGAGGATTGGGGAGTATGGGGGCTGGGAGTCAGCATGGACGGCACTGCTGGACATGGGTGGGCCGGAGCAGGGAGCGGTGCTGGGCGGGGATGGTGCCAGGCGCATACTTGTGGGGGGAGGGGGGAGAGAGTCCGTCACCAACCCATCCATGTGGCCCAGTGGAGGTTGTTGACCTTCTTACAGCATTGGGTGCCGGTCCACCTGCTGATGCTCCCCTAGCTGATGGCCGCTGCCACTTCCTCCCAGGTGGCACTCGCTGTCCTGTGGCTGACCCTCCGAGCCCCTCCAGGGAACAGGGCATCCCATCTGATCACGATCACGTCCAACAATCTGGCCAGGTCGGCATCCCCGAATCATGGTCTCCCCAGTGCCATGACTGCGAGCTATATGGGGTTTGTTCTGCAGGATCGGTTTAAGTGCAGCTCTCCATTGTTAGCGCGGAGCTGGTGGGCATAGTCCCAGCAAATCATTTGTGGTGTGAAGCCCATCAGGCCTTGTTCAGTGGTCCAATTAAGGTTTGGTACTAGTGACGCCTCCCTGGGCCGAGCGTCGGGAAGCTCACGGCAGTTCCCGCTCGCTTCAATTAAAATGGCGCCCAAAAGGAATAAAAATGAGTCTCATGGATGTGGAAAAGGAAATGATTTTGAGATTGGGGAAATTACAAAGCGAGGACTTTCAGGGCTCAAGTGATGAACCTCTGTGAAGAGCTTAGTACTTTTTTCTACATGAATGACACTACATAAATACAAGTTGTTGTTTTGGTTTGGGGGGCTGTATGAGATTGCAACCATGAGAGAAAGGAAGGGGAGGACATGGTTCAAGCAGCTACATGGATGTTCTCAAACTTAGACAAAAGAATCCATTAGCTTCTTCTGCTTGGAGGTGAGGATAAAACCAAGAAATGTGTTGAGGTTCTTAACCATGAAGAAGAAGATTCAAGGTTGTCCATAATCTTAGTATAATCTCAGACTGCCCAGAGTTTACAGCACAGGAACTGGCCATTTGGCCCTGTAGGTCAATGCCAGTGTTTATGTGCTTCACAAAAGCCTTCTCCCAACCTTTTTCACTGAACCTGTTCAGCGTACCCTTTCTGTTCTTTCTCCCTCATTTTGTTATCCAGATTCTCCTCAAATGTATCTGTGTTATTCACCACAGCAGTTCCTCATGGTCGTGAGTTCCTCATTCTAACTACTTTCTTAATAAAGAACGTTCTCCCAAATTTCCTGTTGGACATATAAGTGACTATCTTATATTTAATTTGTTGGATCTTAAACTTACAGATGATTATGGGTGAGAAAAGAGAGGCATCGTAGATGTGGCCAAGCCAAGACTGGCAATTAATGGCCAGCTATGTTTGAATTTTTGTAGGCCTGATTTACAGGAATTGAGATGGGAGCGGCAGGACTGTGGTTTTGCGATCAATTTGCTGGGAATATTAATGGAGTACAAATACTTTCTGTACAGGTAGACCGTGGGGTTTATATGGGGAATCTTGGTACCTGTACACATTGCACTGGAAAGAAGGCCACCACTGATTCAAAATGCACCATCCTGAACAGCTTATAACTTCTCTCCAAATGAATGCAATAAATATGTTGTCTTTTGTAAATGTAGTACCTTTTCTTTCCTGCTTGAATGTGTGTACTGCAGAGTGCCTGAGGTGGCAGATGTGCCTGACTGATGTGGAAGGATCTGGAAGCATGGAAATTGGCTGTACCAGAATTTGTCACCAGATCTTGTCACCAGATCATTGTTGAGCAGATGAGAATCTTGTAAAGCTGAGATGGTGAAGGTAGGCCTCCCCTGAAGTGTCCAGGTGGTAGAGAAGCCTTGTCAATTGAGGCCTTAAGAGCAGCAGCAGGTGGGTGCTTAACATTTCATATATAATTTCACCTGCGTTTGCTGGCTGCTCATGTACTGCCCTCCCGAAGTATCTCGCAAGCTCAGAGCCCAGTAAAGAATGCCAATGCTCAGTTTTCTGCATGATGCCATTTAAATGGCACACAACTCGAGAACATTGTCAGCCAAAAAGCCTCTTGATAGATGCAAAAATGTCAGACTTTTCGAGTGCAATGTACGGGGAAACAAGCATAGAATATAGAACATAGAAAATACAGTACAGAACAGGCCCTTTGGCCCACGATGTTGTGCCGAACCTTTGTCCTAGATTAAGAACAAATTAATCTACACCCCATCATTCTACCATAATCCATGTACCTATCCAATAGCCGCTTGAAGGTCCCTAATGTTTCCGACTCAACTATTTCCACAGGCAGTGCATTCCATGTTCGATCCCGGTCCTGGGTCACTGTTCACATGGAGTTCTCTCCGTGTCAGTGTGGGCCTCACCCCCAAAACCCAAAGATGTGCTGGTAAATTGGCCACGCTAAATTGCCCCTTAATTGGGGAGAAAAGTAATTGGACATTTGTAAAAAAAAAAGAAATAAAGATCTTCAAAATAGCCAGGCCCCAGCAGGGATGTTACACCAAATTGAACCTACTTGAACTTCGTCGCCCACCCCCACTGGACAAACTTAATTTATGGACACAGCTCTTAAGGGTGTCAGCGACAGCCACAAATTTGGCTGGTGTGTAGATCAAGTTGAAGTCATACCGCTGAAGCTTCATGAGCCATTGTATCCGTGGGGACATCTGGCATAGGTTCTTGTTGCTTATTGCGGCCTGTGAGGCGTCTCAACCAAAAATGTCGGAAGCCCGTACAAGTAATCGTGAACCTTTTCCAAGTCCTTTGACAAGTCCCAGGCATTCTTTTTCGATTTGTACATATCTGTGCTCGTGCTCTGTGCCCATCATGCCCTTGAGGCATATGCTACCAGTAGCCAATCCCCATTTTCATTCTGTTGCAACAGCACCGCTCCGATCCCCTCTTGGGGATGATTTAGCATAGTGGGCTAAACTGCTGGCTTGCAATGCAGAACAAGGCAGCAGCGCGGGTTCAATTCCCGCACCCCCGGCCTCCCAGAACAGACGCCGGAATGCGGCAACCAGGGGCTTTAACAGTAACTTCAATGAAGCCTACCTATGACAATAAGCGATTACCATTATATTATTATTATTGAGATGCGTCCATGGACATTTTTGTCTCCTTGGCTGGGTCAAAAAAGGCCAGCATAGGCGCCGTTGTTCGGGAAATACAGAGCGCTCACCCATCCTGCTCATATTTCAGCGACCACTGGAAGACCACATCCTTCTTAATGGACTCCCTGAGCTGGGATGTCTTGGAGGTAAGGTTGGGAATGAATTTTCCAACGAAGTTGATCATACCCAGAATTCGCAGTACACCCTTTTTTTCCATGGCACAGCTACAGTAATCTATGTATAACCCTTAATGAATTCCCCCTTAACTGTTCCAATTCAAAAACAAAATCCCATAAACCAAAAACCCCTTTTCAAGGTGTGGCCCAGTACTTTGCATTCTCACTTGAAAAAGACTGGCTTTTCCTGAGATTCTGACCCCATCTCATCAGTAGGTTTAAACCCTTCTGGAAAGCAAACTATATCTTTTAAGTTACCAAAACAGCAGGCAGTTATAATCAATGTTTTTTTTCTTGGAACAACTCTTTAAAATGAAAATAGAAAGATAGGCCAAAACACTTCTATTCTCTGAGTCCACAGCAGCCAAATTTGAAAGGGAAACCAAACGAACAGCTCACAGAGCCACAGCCCAGCTCCACCCACACAATAACATCACTGAAGCCATGTGATAAGACAAAAACCTTTCTTAAACGGACACTCACTTGACAACATTCCTGTCAGCTCTCCTGGTGAGGGCACTCTGTGATTGAGTCATGAAGATTGCTTGGTTGAATCTGTCTGTGGTGAAGTACCTCATCTTAAGTGCTCTGGGCTGCAGAGGGAAAAATCAGCCAGGCATCTAATGAAATAAAGTTGTTCTGGAAACCAAAGTAATTTTCCTAACAACTAGCTGTTAAAGATTAGTCACCTAGAGACTAACACATTGTGCATTTCTTTTCAACTCTTTGAACATCTTTGTCATGTGAGAGTACCTTTAAGAAATGGGTGTTTATAAATGGGTGTGTATATAAATATCTGTAGTGAGAGTACCTTTAAGAAATGGGTGTTTATTACTGCAGTGATGTCAGAGAGTGGGTGGAGCTGGGCTGTCTGTCAGCTTTTTACTTTAGTTTTAGGCTGTTTGCTGCAGGGTGTATTTTAGTTTCGTTTTCAGAGCTGGATAGCTGCAGTCACAGCCAGAAGGTGTATGAGTCTCTCTCTCTATAATCGAAAGAATGTAAATCGATCTTTTGGTGATTTAAAACTAATAACTGCTCTCAGTAGTGACTTTAACCTGATGTGCTTCTGTTAAAAGTTCTTTTTTAAGTCTTATGGATGTTAAAAAGACAGCTTAAGGATTACATAGTGTTGTATTCTTTGGGGGTTGTATTTGAATTCATGGTTGCTAAGATGTTCACTGTATGTTTCAAAAAGATTAACTTGAGTTCATAGAATAAACATTGTTTTGCTTTAAAAAATACCTTTCCATTTCTGCTGTACCAGACCTGTAGAGTGGACCGTGTGCTTCCCATACCACAATCTATTAAAATTTGTGGGTCAGGTGAACTCCATGATACACTTTGGGGTTCTCTAAACCCTGGCCCATAACACATTGGGGGATTGAGGGGGTTAAAAGTCTATCTATTGGATTGGCTTAGTGAACTTAAAAACAGTGAGGGGTGAGCATATTGTGGTGGCTTTTCAGGTGTTGTATTTTAGTTTAAGTAGGGAGTGTGTTGTGGACAATGGCTGTTTCAGAGGCTCAGAAGCTTTTGGGGATGGAGATGGTCACATGCAGTACCTTACGGACAAAGGCTAAAAGCAGAATGTTTGATTTGGCAAAAACATTGCAGTTAACATTACCTGACAAAATGCGAAATTGCATTTAAAATTGCTTGAGATACAGTCTGACTCATTAGAAATGGCAAAGATCCAGTTGCAGATTAAGCAACTTGAACATGAAAAAGAATTAAAGCAGCCTGAATATGTAATGAGAGAAAAAGAAAGAGAAAGGGAGCTACAGATCAGGGAAAAAGAAAAGAAGAGAGAAGAAAGAAACAAAGAAAGAGATAGAGAGGAAAAGGAAAGAGATAGCGAGGAAAGGGAAAAAGAGAGAGAGTTTGAACTTCAGAAAATGGCTATGAAACATAACAGTCAGTTAAAATTGGCAGACGTAAAGGGAAACGTACAGTTGGGGGATAGTGGTGAGGATAGTGAGAAAGAGCATCATAGTCAAAGGCTTGGGAATCTATTTAAATATGTCCAAGCATTGCCAAGTTTGATGAGAAGGAGGTAGAAGCCTTTTTCATTTCATTTGAGAAGGTAGCTAAACAAATGAAATGGCCATAGGACATGTGGGTATTACTGATTCAAACAAAGCAGATAGGTAGGGCTAGTGAAGTGTTTGCATCACTACCGGAGGAGGTATCTGGGACGTATGAGGAGGTGAAAAAATCCATCTTAGGTGCATATGAACTAGTGCCTGAGGCATACAGACAAAGGTTTAGAAATTTAAGGAAATAATTTGGTCAACATACATGGAGTTTGAAAGGTTCAAACAGAGTAATTTTGATAGGTGGATAAGGGCTTTGAAAACAGACCAAACGTATGAAGCTCTCAGAGAAATTATGCTTTTGGAGGAGTTTAAAAATTCAATTCCTGATGTAGTGAGAACTCATGTGAAAGAGCAGAGGGTTAAAACTGCAAGATTAGCAGCAGAAATTAGTTCATAAATCAAAGCTTGGTTTCCAACATCAGTTTCAGCCTGTGAGGGATAGAAACTGGGGACATGAGAAATACTCAAGTGGTAAAGGTAAAGGTGATCTGATGGGAGATAATAAGGAGAGTGTACCTCAGATTAAAAAATAAATCCAGGAGGGTGAAAGAGAAATTAAAAGTTTCAAATGTTTTCACTGCAATAAACTAGGCCATGTAAAGTCATAGTGTTGGCGGTTGAAGAAAAGCACTGGGAAGGCTGATGTGGTAAAACAGGATAAGAAAGTGGGGTTTGTTAAAATGGTAAAGAAAAGCCCAAGTGAAGTGAAGGTGGTGCAAATGATTGTACAGCCTGATCAAGAGGTGGTTGATAAGAAGGTGCCAGATGTCTTTAAAGAATTTACTTGTATGGGTAAAGTTTACTCATGTGTATCAGGAGGAACAGGTAAAGAAGTCACAATTTTAAGAGATACGGGAGCTAGTCAATCTTTAATGGTAAGAGATGAGGAGTTATGTAATTTGGGAAGAATGTTGCCAGAAAAAGTGGTAATGTGTGGAATTCAGGGTGAGAGGAGCCGTGTTCCATTATATAAGGTAAGGTTGGAAAGTCCAGTGAAGAGTGGTGAAGTGGTAGTAGGTGTAATAGAGACTCTATCTTGTCCAGGAATACAGTTTATCTTGGGTCATGATATAGCTGGATCACAGGTGGGAGTGATGCCTATAGTGGTTGATAAGCCAGTGGAAAATCAGACAACTGAAGTGTTGAAGGACGAATATCCTGGGATTTTTCCGGATTGTGTAGTAACAAGGTCGCAAAGTCACAGGTTAAGACAAGAGGAGAAATCAAAGAGTGAAGATAAAGTTGAAATGCAATTATCAGAAACGATTTTTGATCAGATGGTTCAACAAGAACAGGTGGAGGATGAGGCGATTATTTTTAGTTCAGGAAAATTGGCGGAGTTACAACAGAAAGATGTAGAAATAAATAGGATGTATCAGAAAGCATACACGAAAGAGGAATCTGAGTGTATACCAGAGTGATATGACCGTAAAAGTAATGTCTTGATGAGAAAATGGAGATCTTTGCATATGCAGGCGGATGAAAAGTAGGCAGAAGTTCATCAAGTAGTATTGCTGGTAGGGGATAGAAAGGAGGTGTTGCGAGTTGCACATGAGGTACCAGTGGGAGGTCATTTGGGATTAAGGAAAACTCAAGCTAAAATGCAAAATCATTTTTATTGGCCTGGACTACAGAAAGATGAGTTAAATTTTGTCAATCATGTCACACATGTCAAGTGATAGGGAAACCTCAAGCAGTGATAAAATCAGCGCCCTTAATGCCCATTCCAGCATTTAAGGAACCTTTTACAAGGGTCCTAATTGATTGCGTAGGACCGCTTCCTAAAACGAAAAGTGGGAATCAATATCTTTTGATGATAATGGATGTGTCTACTAGGTTTCCAGAGGCCATTCCAGTATGTAATATTACAGCTAAAAAGATTGTGGAGGAGTTACTTAAATTCTTTACTAGATATGGACTACCCACAGAAATATAATCGGATCAAGGATCAAAATTTAGCTCAAGATTATTCAAAGAAGTTATGGATAGCATAGGAATAAAACAATTTAAATCAACTGCGTACCATCCAGAATCACAGGGAGCATTAGAAAGGTGGCATCAGACATTAAAGACAATGTTGAGGGCTTATTGTAAAGATTACCCAGAGGATTGGAATAAAGGAATTCCATTCGTACTGTTTGCAATTCGGGATGCACCTGATGTGTCAACCAAATTCAGTCCTTTTGAACTAATTTTTGGTCATGACGTAAGAGGACCACTTAAATTGATTGAGGAAAAATCGGTGAGTGACAAATCGGAAATTATATTATTGGATTATGTGTCAAATTTTAGGGAACGATTAAATAGAATAGGTGAATTGGCTAAACAACATTTAAAAGTTGCACAAAATGTGATGAAACGGGTCGTGGACAAGAAATCCAAAGTTCGTAGTTTTGCCATTGGAGATAAAGTTTTAGTGTTGTTACTCAGTGGTAGGTGAGCCTTTAAAAGCTAGGTTTTGTGGACCGTATCAGATTGAAAAGAAATTAAGTGAGGTGAATTATGTGGTACAAACACCAGATTAGAGGAAGACTCACCGAGTGTGTCATGTGAATATGCTTAAAAGGTACTTTGAAAGGGAAGGAGAGAAAAAGGCGGAGGTTTTAATGATTCTAACTCAAAGTGACAAACCAAATCCAGATGACTGTGAATTTGACATACCTCAAATGAAATTGGAAAACGAGGCTGTTCTTAAAAATTGGGATAAATTGTTGAGTTACCTTCCAGAGGAAAAACAAACTGACCTGAAAGAGTTATTGATATCACATGGGCAAGTTTGTGGAGATAAATTGGGAAATATTAAAATGGCTATACATGATGTAGATGTGAGAAAGCCTGTTCCAATCAACCAACATCCATACAGACTTAACCCTTTAAAATTGGCACAAGTTAACAAAGAGATTGAGAGTATGCTTAAAAATGTCATATTTGAAGTGGGTTGCAGCCAATGGAGCTCACCCATAGTGATGGTACCAAAACCGGATGGCACCCAACGGTTGTGTGTGGACTATAGAAAGGTTAATGCAGTTACAAGAACGGACTCTTATCCTATCCCATGTTTGGAGGAGTGCATTGAGAAAGTGGGACAATCAGCTTTTATTTCCAAACTGGATTTACTTAAAGGTTACTGGCGGGTATCTTTATCCGAAAGGGCGAAGGAGATTTCAGCTTTTGTGACTCCAGATGGTACATACCAATTCAAATTTATGCCATTTGGCATGAAAAACGCCCCAGCCACATTTCAATGGTTAACTAACAAAGCTGTTTCAGGATTACCTAATTGTACGGTATACATTGACAATCTGGTAATTTTCAGCTAGACATGGAAAGAACATTTAAAACATCTGATGGAGTTATTCGATCGACTTCAGGGGGCGGATTTGGTGATAAACCTATCCAAAAGTGAGTTTGGAAAAGCCCAAGTCACTTTCCTTGGCCATACAATCGGACAGGGTCGAATGGTCACATGGGATGTGAAACCAACAGTTATTGAGGAGTTTCTGATACCCTCAAGACAATGGGAAATAATGCGATTTCTTGGCATGAGTGGATTTGATCGAACATTTGTGAAAAATGTTTGTAGCACCGTTGATCCACTGATAGACTCGCTGAAGAAACGTCAAAGAAGAAACGTCAGTGGACAGCAGACTTTCAACAGGCATTTGACTGCCTGAAACCTGTGATAACCAATGCTCATGTGCTCTTGTGTTGGAGAATTGCAAGGGACTCTGTGATCAGATTTAACTAAAGTATCTGACTTTAAAGAGAAATGCCGAGGCGTAGAGAAATGGACGGATCGTGCAGAGACCTTCTTGTTCAAAGACACTGTCAATCGAGAAGGATTCCAGTTGGAGGAAAAACAAAAAATGGACTATATTATTATACCTGTTTGCATGCGTTTTTTAAATGATAAAGTATATTTACTGTGGGCATTTCTTAAAGGATAGTGAAAAGGTGAAAAATGAAACCATATTGAAGTTGATGGTTTCTTTTTTTTTCTTGGGGTAGGTGTCATGTGAGAGTACCTTTAAGAAATGGGTGTTTATAAATGGGTGTGTATATAAATATCTGTAGTCAGAGTACCTTTAAGAAATGGATGTTTATTACTGCAGTGATGTCAGAGAGTGGGTGGAGCTGGGTGTCTGTCAGCTTTTTACTTGCATTTTAGGCTGTTTGCTGCAGGGTGTGTTTTAGTTTCGTTTTCAGAGCTGGATAGCTGCAGTCACAGCCAGAAGGTGTATGAGTCTCTCTCTCTGTAATCTAAAGAATGTAAATCGATCCTTTAGTGAATTAAAACTAATAACTGCTCTCAGTAGTGACTTTAACCTGATGTGCTTCTGTTAAAAGTTATTTTTTAAGTCTTGTGGATGTTAAAAGGACAGCTTAAGGATTACTTAATGTTGTATTCTTTGGGGGTTGTATTTGAATTGATGGTTGCTAAGATGTTCACTATATTTTAAAAAGGTTAACTTGAATTCATAGAATAAACATTGTTTTGCTTTAAAAATTACTTTTCCATTTCTGCAGTACCACACCTGTAGAGTGGGCCGTGTGCTCCCCATACCACAATCTATTAAAAGTTGTGGGTCACGTGAACTCCATGATACACTTTGGGGTTCTCTAAACCCTGGCCCATAACAAATCTGAACAGCTTATAACTTCTTTCCAAATGAATGCCAATAAATATGTTGTCTTTTGTAAATTTAGTACCTTTTCTTTCCTGCTTGAACGTGTGTACTGCAGAGTGCCTGAAGTGGCAGATGTGCATGGCCGATGTGGAAGGATCTGGAAGCATAGAAATTGGCTGTACCAGAATTTGTCACCAGATCATTGCATTTTTTTTAATAAACATTTTATTGAGGTATTTTTGGTATTGTAACTACAACAAAATAAACAATGTACATGAAACTATAAACATAATGCTAAAGCCGTCCTACCTTTATTAACCCCTACTCTAAGCTAAACTAACCTCCCTCCTTCTGCTGACGATTAATTTTCCACGAAGAAGTCGACGAACGGTTGCCACCTCAGGGCAAACCCTAACGGTAACCCTCTCAAGGATTTTCTCCAAACAGAGAAAGCTAGCCATGTCCGATAGCCAGGACTCCTCCATCACCCTCATACTCGGAAAGCTCCCCTCTATGAACATATCCCCCATCCTCTCAATCCCTGCTCTTCGCCATATCTGGAACTCCCATCCATACTTCCCGGGGCAAATCGGTGATTATTACAGATTGGGGACCAGACCGATGCTCCCTCTGCTCCCACATGTCTCCTCCATTATCCCCAGACTCTCAGGGCCGCCACCACCATGGGGCTGGTGGAGTACCGTGCCGGCGGAAACGGCAGAGGCGCAGTTACCAACGCCACCACACTGGTGCCCTTGCATGAAGCTGCCTCCATATGCTCCCATGCCGACCCCTCCCCCACCACCCACTTCCTGGTCATGGCAATATTCGCCGCCCAGTAATAGTTACTAAAATTTGGCAGCGCCAGCCCGCCCTCTCCCTGACTCCACTCAAGCATTACCTTCCTTACTCGCAGGGTCTTGCCCGCCCAAACGAAGCCAGTGATCACTTTGTTGACCCGTTTAAAAAAGGACGGCGGAATAAAGATGGGGAGACATTGAAACACAAACAGGAATCTCGGGAGGACCATCATCTTCACCGTCTGCACCCTCCCAGCCAGTGACAACGGAAGCCCGTCCCATCTCAGAAAATCGTCCTTCATTTCGTCTACTCGTCGGGTCAGATTTAATTTATGCAGCCAGTCCCATTCCCGTGTCACTTGAAAGCTTAGGTACCTAAAGTTTCCCCCTACTAATCTAAATGGCAGCTCCCCCAATCGCCTCTCCTGTCCCCTCGCCTGGACCGCAATCATCTCACTTTTCCCCATATTTAGCTTATACCCCGAAAACCGGCCAAATTCCCCTCGAATCCTCATGATTTCTTCCATCCCCTCTATTGGGTCCGATACATACAGAAGCAGGTCGTCTGCATAGAGCGAGACTCTGTGCTCCACGCACCCCCCCTCTCCCCCCCCCCCCCCACACCAGACCAGCCCCTTCCATCCCCTTCCAGCCCCTAGAGGCTCTCAGAGCAATTGCCAACAGCTCTATAGCTAGCGGGAACAACAGTGAGGAGAGGGGGCATCCCTGTTTCTTCCCCCGGTGCAGTCTAAAATAGTCCGATGTTGTCTTATTCGTCCGTACGCTTGCCACAGGAGCCTGATACAGCAACCTGACCCAGTCAATAAAGCCCCGCCCAAATCCGAACCGTTCTGTACCTCCCACAGATAATCCCATTCTCCCCGATCAAAAGCCTCTTCTGCATCCGTTGCGATCACTACCACCACCTCCCTACCTTCCAGGGCATCATGATCACATTTAACAACCTTCTTACATTGGCCATCAACTGCTTACCCTTAACAAACCCCGTCTGGTCCTCTCCAATAACGTCCGGAACACAGTCCCCAATCCTGGAGGACTAAATTTTGGCCAGCAATTTAGCATCCACATTCAACAGGGATATCGGCCTGTAGGACCCACGCAGCTCTGGGTTCTTGTCCTGCTTCAGAATCAACGAAATCGTAGCCTGCGACATCGTCGGGGGCAGCACCCCTCTTTCCCGTGCCTCATTGAACATTCTCATCAACACCGGCCCCAATATCCCAGAGAACTTTATATAAAACTCCACTGGGTACCCGTCCGGCCCTGGGGCTTTACCCGACTGCATGGCCTTCAGACCCTCCACTATCACTTCCAACCCATTCGGGCCCCCCAGCCCTTCTACCAGTTCCCCGTCCACCTTTGGGAAATTCAGCCCCTCCAAGAAGTGCCTCATCCCCTCTGGCCCCTTAGGGGGTTCCAACCTGTACAGCCTACTGTAGAAATCCCTAAACGCCTTATTCACCCCTGCTGAATCTCCCACCAGCTTCCCATCTCCATCATTTACTTTCCCTATCTCCCTGGCCGCCACCCTTTTTCTAAGCTGCTGTGCAAGCATTCTGCTGTCCTTCTCTCTATGCTCAGAGATCACCTCCCTCGCCTTTCTCAGCTGCCCTCCCTATGGTTAACAAGCTGAACTCTGCCTCTAGCTTCCGCCGTTCCCTTAAAAGCGCTGACTCTGGGGTCTCCGCATACCTTCTATCAATCTGTAGTATCTCCTTTACCAGTCGGTCCGTCTCTGCCCTGTCCACCTTCTCCCTATGGGCCTGTATCGAGATCAGCTCCCCTCTGACCACCACCTTCAGTGCTTCCCAGACCACCACTGCTGAACTTTCCCCTGTGTCGTTGACCTGCAGGTAGTTCTGAATACATTTCCTCAGCCGCTCTCACATCCTGTCGTCAGCCAAAAGTCCCACATCTAACATCCATTGTGGGGGCTGGCTACTGTCTTTACTAACCTGCAGGTCAACCCAGTGCGGAGCATGGTCTGAGATTGTGATCGCCGAGTACCCTGTGTCCACCACCCCTGCCAGTAAGGCCCTGCTCAAAATGAAGAAATCAATCCGGGAGTACACTTTATGCACGTGTGAGTAGAAGGAGAACTACTTCACCCTCGGCTGCCCAAATCTCCATGGATCCACCACCCCCATCTGTTCTATGAACCATTTTAGTTCTTTTGCCATCGCTGGCACCCTGCCCGTTTTCGAGCTTGACCGATCCAAGCCAGGGTCAATAACTGTGTTGAAGTCCCCTCCCATGACCAACCTGTGCGAGTCCAGGTCCGGTATTTCCCCAGCATCCTCTTTATAAACTCCACATCATCCCAATTTGGCGCATAAACATTTACTAATACCACCTGCACCCCTCCAGTTTCCCACTGACCATAATGTACCGACCTCCCACATCCGCAACTATTCTACCCGTCTCAAACATCACCCGCTTATTGACCAGGATCATGACCCCTCTCGTCTTTGAGTCTAGTCTCGAGTGAAAGACCTGTCTGACCCAGCCTTTCCTCAATCTAATCTGGTCAGTTACTCTAAGGTGCATCTCTTGCAACATTACCACGACCGCCTTCAGTCCCCTAAGATGCGTGAACACACGTGCCTCTTGACCGGCCCACTTAACCCTCGAACATTTGAGGTGATCAGCCCCTAGTTGAGGGACTCATTGCCCACCCCACTTCGTCGATCAGCCATCCCCCTTTTGGGGCCCGCCTCCAGCCCATGCTCCGCACCTCCATCGGTCCGCCCCCAGGCAGCCTCCACCCCAACCTCCTCTCAGTCCCTTAGCCCAAGTCCCTCCCTCATCAGCAGAACATTTACCCCCCTCCTCCCCAGTAACAACACTCTGTAACCCAACCCCTTTAATAAACCAAACATATGCACACACCCCCACTGCGCTTCCATGAGCTTGCCTGCCCAGCTAGCTTGGTGGCCCCCATCCCTGGTGCCGGAGAGTCTCCCACCTATTGTTCCCTCCCCAACTTCCCCCCCCCCGCCGCTCATACAAACATACTCCAACATCAAACAATCCCCACACAATTGCCTGACAGAAAAACACCAAGACCTAAACAAGCACACCTCCATCCCCCAACAGTGCAAATGAAAACCTTAACTCACTCAGCTCTACCGCTGATCCCAAATCAATGCAAAAGGCATTACAAACAGCTTCCACAAAACAAAAAACAAGAAACTTTTTTAAAAAAAGAACAGATATACAAAAACAAAAAAAACAAGAACGTTGCAGCAAAGTTCAAAAGTTCTCAGTCCACCACCAGTCCTTTCCTTTTCGCGAAGTCCAGCGCATCCTCAGGCGACTTGAAATAAAAGTGCTGTTCCTCGTGCGTGACCCAGGGACGGGCCGAATACAACAGTCTGAACTTCACCTTTTTCTTAAAAAGGATCAACCTAATCTGGTTGAAGCCTGCTCTTCTCCTGGCCACCTCCACACTCTTGGTAAACCCGCAGGATACTGTTGTCCCACTTACAGCTCTGTGTCTGCTTGGCCCACTGTAGAATGCGCTCCTTATCCAAGTACCTGTGGAATCTCACCACCATTGCCCTCGGGGGGTCTCCCATTTGTGGCTTCCTCGCGAGTGCTCTGTGAGCCCTGTCCACCTCCAAGGGCCGGGAGAATGCCCCATCCCCCAGCAGCTTCTCAAACATGTCTGCGGTGTATGCCCCAGCGTCCGTTCCTTCGGACCCCTCCGGGAGCCCAACGATTCTCAAGTTCTGCCGGCGGGACCTATTCTTTAGGTCCGCCACCTTCTCCAGGAGCTTCTTCTGCTGGTCTCTCAGCATCCCCACCTCCAACTCCACCGCAGTTTGATGTTCCTCCTGCTCAGCCAGCGCCTTCTCTACCTTCTGGATCGCCCGATCCTGGGCGTCCAACCTAAGCTCCAGCTGCTCAACCAACGCTTTTATCGGGAACAAGCAGTCCCCTTTCTGCTAAGCAAAGCCCTCCTGAATAACTTGCATCAGCCGCTCCATTGACCACTGGGTCGACAAACCAGAGGTCTGGTCCTCCGCCATGCTGTCTCCCGCTGCAGCTTCAGCCCATGCCTTCTCTGTCTTTCTGTTTCTGCCTTTACGAGCACTTCTAGTCCTTCTCTCCATGCACCGATGTGGGAATTCAGTACACAATTGTGTCTGTCATCAGTTTGACAATTCAAGTCCGGTAGAAAATCGGGGGGAAAGGTCCAAAAGTCCGACCTGAGCGGGAGCCACCAAATGTGCGACTTACTCCTTCATAGCCGCCACCGGAAGTCCACCAGATAATTGTTGAGCAGATGAGAATCTTGTAAAGCTGAGATGGTGAAGGTAGGCCTCCCCTGAAGTGTCCAGGTGGTAGAGAAGCCTTGTCAATTGAGGCTTTAAGAGCAGCAGCAGGTGGGTGCTTAACATTTCATTGATCATTTCACCTGCGTTTGCTGGCTGCTCATGTACTGCCCTCGCGAAGTAGCTCGCAAGCTCAGAGCCCAGTAAAGAATGCCAATGGTCAGTTTTCTGCATGATGCCATTTAAATGACACACAACTCGAGAACATTGTCAGCCAAAAAGCTTCTTGATAGATGCAAAAATGTCAGACTTTCCGAGTGCGATGTACGGGGAAACAAGCAGTACAGTTGTTCTGGAAACCAAAGCAATTTTCCTAACAACTAGCTGTTAAAGATTAGTCACCTGGAGACTAACACAGTGTGCATTTCTTTTCAACGCTTTGAACATCTTTATCAATTAGTTTTTAAAAATATAGGCGATGAGGTTAAAAAAAAAGTTTGACTAAGAGACGTTCAGGCTGTTTAGCACAGGGCTAAATCGCTGGCTTTGAAAGCAGACCAAGGCAGGCCAGCAGCACGGTTCAATTCCTGAAACAGCCTCCCTGAACAGGCGCTGGAATGTGGCGACTAGGGGCTTTTCACAGTAACTTCATTGAAGTCTACTTGTGACACTAAGCGATTTTCATTTCAACTTCATTGAAGCCTACTCATGACAATAAGCGATTATTATTATTTTTCAATTAAGGGGCAATTTAGTGTGGCCAATCCACCTACCCTGCACATATTTGGGTTGTGGGGGCGAAACCCACGTAAACACGGGGAGAATGTGCAAACTCCACACGGATAGTGACCCAGAGCCGGGATCGAACCTGGGACCTCGGCACCGTGAGGCAGCAGTGCTAACCACTGTGCCACCGTGCTGCCGTGTAAAGGGGACTTTTAATAGGGGTCGTCAAAATTATGACGATTATTAATTGACTAGATAGGAAGAAACTATTTGCATTGACTGATGAGTTGGGTACAATAACGTGGGCCTGAATAATATGGTCCCAGATCGGAAGGGTTACCCGCAGCAACAAACGTAATATTGGGCATGATGACATTGGGTGGCGTTTCCAACATCACCATGCTGGTTTACAATAAAACATTATGTAGGCAGGGTTAAATGTCAGAAACCCTTCCGTGTGATTTAAATATAAATTTAAAAAGTAGTTAAGATCATGAAGGACCAATTGGGAGCAATAATTTGCCCTGAAGAGTTGTACATGTGAATGTCCCCTCACCCAGACTGTGCATTACCCCTGTCTGACACGATATTTCCTGCAGAATTAATAGTATCTGCGATTGCACTGGGTGCTGAGAGAGGTTTGGATGCTGCATCCTCCAAGTGTTCTTCATCCTCCTCAGAGGGAGGTGGCAGTATGGTGTCTGACAGAGGTTCAGTGGAAAAGGCTTCTCCTATAAGAGAGGTACAAAAGTAAAGGGATTATTTGTTATCAAAGTCCTTGCCACATGTTGCGCATCAATCATTTCTCTGTCCAACATGAGTGATTAGACTCCGCAGACACAACGTACCCTTAAACAATCATATCAGAGTTCTAATGTATGAACTATATTCACCAACCACAGTGAATAATGTCTACCTTCCATAAAATTTCCACTTGCCCCCTCCTCTTTGCTATCAGTCAGAACCTTTTGACATTTCACCAGACCCAGGCATTTCTCCAATCTCACCTCTGCCGATACTCCTGGAAAGATTGGGGTCCATGATCAGCAGATCGTTCCCTTCAAAAGAAGCCAGGACTTACAGGCTCTGAACTCACCCACCTGTATGGGCTTGTTGCTTTTGAAAAGATTTGTCACAGAGCAGTCATCAACAATTTCAAGTAATCTCATGATATTCCTCCAACCCATTACAAGCTCAGTGTGTGCCAGCCTGGAGGCTGTGCAAATATGTCATATCCCTCATCCTGCAAACCAGCAGCTCGATAACTAGACCATTGTTTAAATGCACAATGGAATTGTCTAGGACAGCTGTGTCTTTGTGGAATTATGCTGCCTTTGAGGAGCAGCAACACTCAATTACCTCCTGCATTTGCGAGTGACACCTACAACAGTGGACCAAGATAGCTCATACGAAGGCCACACTCACCCAGGCCAATCGCATTAGGTTATTCAGCCTTTTCTGGCACTGGGACCAAGTTTTTTAGATAACACCCACACTGTTAACTGCCTTGGCAGCACGTGTTTGGCTGGGCTTCCTCCTCCTTGCCAGGCATTGGCATAAGCTGCTCATGTCACTTTGATACTGCTCTCAGGCGGGCACTGAGTGAGTCCTCACTGAATCTCGGGGCTGGTTTGGCCCTTCTACTCTGTCTAGCCCCTTGCTCCGACGGTGCAGACATCTATGCATGGAAGCATGCAACAAATGTACACTTCCTCCATGCCAAGAAGTGGGAGCCTTGCTGATGTTTAAAAAGAATGCTACCTATGAAGAGTGACAAAGTTGGTAGAGAATAACTAAAAATCAAATGCACATCTAGAAACTGCACATCTTCTATTTCCTCAATGGTTCAACAAGATTATTCATTTGCTGTGTCTCCTGACACTGTCGCGTGCCAGGGGGCCTTTTAAAGTGCTGACTGTGACCTCATCCCAGGTCAGTCTATAATGTCTGAGACTCGACATCCAGACTCTAGCTCTCATCAGGCAGACGAAGGCCTCAAAGCCGCCTTTGCCATTAATTGTCGGCATCTTGTGTATTATCGAGTGCATTCTGGTGGAGCAGTAAGTTGGAATGCTGCTGACCTCCGGGTGTGGAACCCACCCTTGACACACCACTGTATTATTCAGCCCATAGTGTCAATGTTAGTAGATTGGTAATGCAGAGACCTGGATTAGTGATCTGGAAATTTGAATTCAAATCCCAGAACAGTAGTTGCTGAACTTAAATTCTGTGAATTAAATAAACCTGAATAAAAAGCTTGTATCAATAAAGGTGATCATGACACTGCTGGATTGCTGTAAAAATCTACCAGGTTTACTAATGCTCTTTAGGGAACCCAATGGGAAGACAGTGGAGTAGTGTAATGCCACTTGACTAGTACTCACAATGCCCAGGCTCTTAGACTAACAACAGGGGTTCTAATCCAACCACAAGGTGCTGGTGCAATTAATTAATAAATCTGGACTTGAAAACTAATCTCAGAATGGTGACCATGAAACCATCATTGAATGTTGTAAAATCTCTCTACTACACTCTGTAATGATATGTATATAGTCAGGTTAGTGAAGGGTTAATTATTACATCTCGGTATAAATCAAACACTACAAGGCGCTACCATATTTAAGTCAGATGCTGAGGGAATTCTGGGAGTAGCATAAGGAGAAAGCATGGTGACAGAATTAGAAGAAGATTAGATTAGACAGAGTTAACACAGTTAGTTCATAGCGTAATTAGTGACTATTTAGATTATTGTGTCCGGCTGTACAGATTCAATATTACTTAATTATTGTCTGTAGCTCAGTAGAGTGTGCACACTTCATTTAATTAATAGTATTAGAATAAATTAGTTTTGTTTCACTCCTTTGATTGGTGGATTCTTTGTCTTTTTTTAATTTTTTAAAAAAATCATTTTTATTAAAGGTTTTCATAAAATATCAATAACAAAATGAGAAAGAAAAAAGAACCCAACAGGGTTAAGTACAAAACACAATCTAAAAAAGCAACCCCCCAAACTCCTCCCCCCTTGTACCTAAATAATAAACTAACATTAACACCCCGACTTAAGACAACAGGTGTATACACCCCCTCAGACCCTCCAGAGTAAATAACATAAACAAAAATAAAGTAAATCCCCCCCCCACCCCCCGAGCTGCTGCTGCCATTGACCAATGTCTATCGTTCTGCCAGGAAGTCTAAGAACGGTTGCCACCGCCTAAAGAACCCTTGTACCGACCCTCTCAAGGCGAATTTCACCCTCTCCAATTTAATGAACCCTGCCATATCGCTGATCCAGGATTCCACGCTTGGGGGCCTCGTATCTTTCCACTGAAGGAGAATCCTTCGCCGGGCTACCAGGGACGCAAAGGCCAGAATTCCGGCCTCTTTCGCCTCCTGCACTCCCGGCTCCTCTGCCACCCCAATTATTGCGAGCCCCCAGCCCGGTTTGACCCTGGATCCTACCACCCTCGACACCGTCCTCGCTACGCCCTTCCAAAATTCCTCCAGCGCTGGGCATGCCCAGAACATATGGGTGTGATTTGCTGGGCTCCCTGAGCACCTAACACACCTGTCCTCACCCCCAAAGAACCTGCTCATCCTTGTCCCAGTCATGTGTGCCCTGTGCAGCACCTTAAACTGTATGAGGCTGAGCCTCGTGCACGAAGAGGAAGAGTTCACCCTCCCTAGGGCATCTGCCCACGTCCCCTCTTCGATCTCCTCTCCCAACTCCTCCTCACACTTACCTTTCAACTCCACCATCGAGGCCTCCTCCTCCTCCTTCATCACCTGGTAGGTTTCCGAGATCTTCCCCACTCCCACCCACCCCCCCGAGAGCACCCTGACCTGTACTGTGTGTGGCAGTAGCCGTGGGAATTCCACCACCTGCCGTCTGGCAAACGCCCTTACCTGTAAGTACCTGAAGGTGTTCCCCGGTGGGAGCCCATACTCGCCTCCAGCTCACCCAAGCTCGCGAACTTCCCGTCCACAAACAGGTCCCCCAACGTTCGTATCCCTGCCCTGTGCCACCCCGAAAACCCTCCACCTGTTCTTCCTGGGGTGAACCGGTGGTTCCCCCGTAATGGGGTCCACGCCGAGGCCCTAAATTCCCCCCTATGCTGCCTCCACTGCCCCCAAATTTTGAGGGCCGCCACCACCACCGGGCTCGTGGTATACCTCCTTGGAGGGAGCGGCAGCGGCGCCATTGCCAGCGCCCCCAGACTCATACCCACACAGGACGCCGTCTCCAGCCTCTTCCATGCAGCCCCCTCCCCCTCCATCACCCACTTGCGCACCATTGTCGCATTGGCGGCCCAGTAGTACCCACAGATGTTGGGCAGCGCCAGCCCCCCCCTATCTCTACTCCGCTCCAGGAACACCCTTCTCACCCTCGGAGTCCCTCGCGCCCACACAAACCCCATTATACTCCTGTTAACCCGCCTGAAAAAAGCCTTCGGGATAAACACGGGGAGGCACTGGAACAGGAACAAAAGCCTTGGGAGCACCGTCATTTTGATTGACTGCACCCTACCCGCCAGGGACAGCGGCAACGCGTCCCACCTCTTGAACTCCTCCTCCATTTGCTCCACCAGCCTTGTAAAGTTAAGCCTATGCAGGGTCCCCCAGCTCCTGGCCACCTGGACCCCCAAATATCTGAAGCTCCTCTCCGCCCTTTTTAGTGGAAGCTTGCCAATTCCCCTCTCCTGGTCCCCTAGCTGAACTATGAACAGCTCGCTCTTCCCCATATTGAGCTTGTACCCCGAAAAGTCCCCGAATTCCCTAAGGATCCTCATTACCTCTGGCATTCCTCCCACCGGGTCCGCCACCTCCAGCAGCAGGTCGTCCGCATAAAGAGACACCCTATGCTCCTCCCCACCCCGCACCAACCCCCTCCAGTTCCTCGACTCTCTCAGTGCCAGAGCCAGGGGTTCAATCGCCAGTGCGAAGAGCAGGGGGGACAGGGGACACCCCTGTCTCGTCCCTCGGTGCAACTGAAAGTACTCGGACCTCCTCCTATTTGTGGCCACACTCGCCATCGGGACCTCATACAACAGCCTAACCCACCTGACAAACCCCTCCCCAAACCCGAACCTCTTCAGCACCTCCCACAGGTACCCCCACTCTACCCTATCGAAGGCTTTCTCAGCGTCCATCGCCACCACTATCTCCGCCTCCCCCTCCCTCGCCGGCATCATGATAACGTTCAAAACCCTCCGTACATTCGCGTCTCCCCTTCACAAACCCCGTCTGGTCTTCATGGATGATCTGCGGCACACAATCCTCAATCCTCGTGGCTAAGACCTTCGCCAGCACCTTGGCATCTACATTTAGCAAGGAAATCGGTCTGTAAGACCCACATTGCAGGGGATCCTTGTCCCGCTTCAGGATCAAGGAGATCAGTGCCCGGGACATCGTCGGGGGTAAAGCCCCCCCCTCCCTTGCCTCATTGAAGGTCCTAACTAACAGCGGGCCCAACAGGTCCATAAATTTTTTATAGAACTCGACCAGGAAACCGTCTGGCCCCAGTGCCTTCCCCGCCTGCATGCTTCCTATCCCTTTGATCAGCTCCTCCAGCCCAATCGGGGCCCCCGGTCCCGCCACCAGTCCCTCTTCCACCTTTGGAACCCTCAATTGGTCCAGGAAATGGCCCATCCCTCCCTCCTCCCGTGGGGTCTCGGATCGGTACAATTCCTCGTAGAAGTCCCTGAAGACCCCATTGATGCCAACCCCACTCCGCACCACGCTCACTCCCCTGTCCTTAACTCCCCCGATCTCCCTAGCTGCGTCCCGCTTCCGAAGCTGATGCGCCAGCATCCGGCTTGCCTTTTCCCCATACTCGTAGACCGCCACCTGGGCCTTCCTCCACTGCACCTCCGCCTTCCTGGTGGTCACCAGGTCGAATTCGGCCTGGAGGCTGCGCCTCTTCCTCAACAATCTTTCATTAGGTTCTTCCACATACCTCCTGTATACCCTCACCATCTCCCCCACCAGCCTCTCCCTCTCCCCCCGCTCCCTCCGCTCCTTGTGGCCCTGATGGAGATCAGCTCTCCTCACCACCGCCTTCAGTGCCTCCCATACCATCCCCACTCAGACCTCCCCGTTGTCGTTGGTCTCCAAGTACCTCTCTATACTTCCTCGGACCCGCTCGCTCACCTCCTCGTCCGCCAACAGCCCCACCTCCAAGCGCCACAGCGGGCGGTGGTCCCTCTCCTCCCCCATCTCCAAGTCCACCCAATGCGGGGTGTGGTCCGAAATGGCTATTGCCGAATACTCGGTATCCTCTACTCTCGCTATCAACGCCCTACTCAAAATGAAAAAGTCGATTCGAGAATAAGCCTTCTGGACATGTGAGAAGAATGAAAATTCCCTAGCCCCCGGCCTTGCAAATCTCCAAGGGTCCACCCCTCCCATTTGGTCCATAAATCCTCTCAACACTCTAGCCGCCACCGGCTTCCTACCCGTCCTAGACCTGGAGCGATCCAGTGCCGGATCCAACACCGTGTTAAAGTCTCCCCCCATTAGCAGGCCCCCCACTTCCAAGTCTGGGATCCGACCCAACATACGCCGCATAAAACCCGCATCGTCCCAGTTCGGAGCATACACATTGACCAGTACCACCCTCTCTCCCTGCAACTTACCACTTACCATTATGTACCTACCGCCATTATCTGCCACAATGCTCGACGCCTCGAATAACACCTTCTTTCCCACCAAGATCGCCACTCCTCGATTTTTGGCATCTAGCCCCGAGTGAAACACCTGACCTACCCACCCTTTCTTCAGTCTTACCTGGTCTGCCACCTTCAGGTGCGTCTCCTGGAGCATAACCACATCCGCCTTGAGCCCCTTCAGGTGCACGAACTCGCAGGCCCACTTAACCGGCCCATTCAGTCCCCTTACATTCCAGGTTATCAGCCGATCAGGGGGCTACCCGCCCCCCTCCCCCGCCGACTAGCCATGACCCCTCCTCGGCCAGCCATGCGCCCGCACCCCACTCCTGGCCCGTTCCCCACAGCGATATACCCCCGTCTCGACCCACCCCTCACTCCAGCTCCTCCTTGATCTTAGCAGCAGCAACTCGATCCCACCCCACCCTGGCTAGGACCCATCCTAGCTGGTTTACTCCCCCCATTGCCCTTCCGCAAGTCAGCTGACTCCTGCTGACCCCGGCCACTCCTGCCTCCCCTTCGACTCCTCCCATTGTGTGGCACACCCTCCTCTCCCGCTCCCCATTCACAGGCTCTCCCCCTCCGTTCTAAGCGCGGGAAACAATCCTCGCTTCCCCGCCCCGGTCCCGCCCCCCCCAGTCTTCGGCGCGGGAACAAATCCCGCGCTCTCCACCTACCAGGCCCCGCCACCAACCAAAACAGATCCCAACCCGCCCCATCCACCCTCCCCAACCCGAAAGAGAAAAACACAGAGAAAAAGAAACCCAAAACAATGCAAAGGCCCCCCCCACCGAACCAAAAATAAGCATAACATATCCACCACAGTCCCCAATCGCCCATCCCGACCCTCAGTCTGTATCTAGCTTCTCAGCCTGAACAAAGGCCCACGAATCCTCCGGAGACTCAAAATAATGGTGCCGGTCCTTGTAGGTAACCCACAGTCGCGCCGGCTGCAACATGCCAAACTTCACCCCCTTCCTGTGCAGCACCGCCTTCGCTCGATTGTACCCAGCCCTCCTCTTCGCCACCTCCGCACTCCAGTCCTGATATATCTGAACCTCCGCATTCTCCCACCTGCTGCTCCTCTCCTTCTTGGCCCACCTGAGCACACATTCCCGATCGACGAATCGATGGAACCGCACCAGCACCGCCCGCGGAGGCTCGTTAGCCTTGGGCCTCCTCGCCAACACTCTATGGGCCCCTTCCAGCTCCAGGGGCCCCTGGAAGGACCCCGCTCCCATCAGCGAGTTTAACATGGTGACCACATAGGCCCCCACGTCCGGCCCCTCCAGCCCCTCCGGGAGGCCCAGAATCCGCAGATTCTTCCGCCTCGATCGATTCTCCATCTCCTCGAACCGCTCCTGCCATTTCTTGTAGAGCGCCTCGTGCGCCTCCACCTTTACCGCCAGGACTAAGATCTCGTCCTCATTGTCAGAGATCTTTTGTGGTGCCTCTCGGATCGCCACCCCCTGGGCCGTCTGTGTCTCCAGCAGCTTATCAATAGAAACCTTCATCGGCTCTAGCAGGTCCGTTTTAATCTCTCTGAGGCAGCGCTGGATACCCTCCTGTTGCTCCTCCGCCCACTGCCTCCACGCTGCCTGGTCTCTGCCCGCCGCCATTTTGTCCTTCTTCCCTCCCTTCTTCTGGTCCACCACCACCTTTTTTGTCACCCCGCTCCTAGTTAAAGCCATATACAGACGGGAAGCTATTATTAACTCCTTCCACACCGGGAAACGTCGAAAAAGTGCCCTTGAGGGCCAGAAAAGAGCCCAAAAGTCCGTTTTTGCGGGAGCCGCCGAATGTGCGACTTAGCTCCGCATAGCCGCAACCGGAAGTCTCGAGAGGGAATCCTTTTGGCAGTGTTCGCTTCACCAATCTGCCCCAAAATGTCTGTGGAAACTCCTGAAAAAGGTCTCAGAGTCCGTTCCAGACGGGAGCTGCCGAATGCGCGACCTACTCCTCCATGGCCGCCACCGGAAGCCTCGTCCCCATTTCTTCAGTGGCCTTGGTGAGATCTTTTCACAGTTGTTCCCTCTGCTGTTAGAATTCAACTTTGATAAAGGCCCTCAGGTCAGTTTGCAGCTTTAAGCTTGCCCTTCCCCCGCCTGCATGCTGGAAGAGGCCCTGTTTATCCTGTTGCAGCCAAATCTTTTACTGTTTCTGCCGGGTCTGGTAGCCAAAAGACATAACATTCCTGGGGGACACTGTCAGGGGAATGTTGCAGTCTTCCTGCCATACCGGAAAATGTCAAACAAATGCTGTGGGGGCCCTGTAAAAGAGCCCAAAAGTCCGTTCCAAGCGGGAGCTACCGAATATGCGACCTAGCTCTGCATAGCCGCACCCGGAAGTCCCGTGGATTCTTTGTCAACAACACATCGGATCATTCTGGAAGAAAAGACAAAGAAAACAACATATTACCATGAATGGTAATATAACCAGGTGACTGCTGAAGCTAGTTAGATAGTTTAGTAAGGATTTAGTCAGAAGAACTAACACGCAATTCAAAGTTTGAAGAACAGATCTGTTACTGCGGGACATCGAAGAATCCAGGACTGATGAAGTAAGCTCATGCTCCACGACAACTTTGGATCATGGGTAAACTTGATGTTAACTGGCGAGTGTTCAAGTAGCTGTTTCAATTGTATCTGTCAGCTTCTGATTTAAATTATGCGAGTAATGATCGTAAATTAGCTCTATTTCTAACAATGGCTAGTCCACAAGCCATAGACTGTATAACACATTTCAATTTGCTGCGGCTCAAGATAAGACTAAATATGATGTAGTTAAAGAAAAGATCAATCTTCACTGCAAGATCTAGGTTAATGAAACTTTTGAGCGCTTTGTCTTCGAAAGAAGAATGCAAAATAATGGGGAATTGATTGATTGCTTCGTGACTGATCTCAAACTCTTAGCTCAAACATGTAATTTCTCCGTTTTAACTGATTCAATGATCAGGGATCAAATTGTATTTGGAATAATCGATGGATTATTCAGGGAACGTTTGCTGAGGCAGAAAGATTACCAGTTTCAAAATGCAATTGAAATGTGCCGTATGCATCAATTATCCAAAAGTCAGTACAATGAAATACTCCTGCGAGAAAAGTGTGCGAAAACGAACCTCGAGGTCGAATGCGTTAGGGCTGTGTCGCAGCTCAGAAAGATGCGCGCTTTGGGCGACAGCCATCTTGTGCACACGCATTCTAAGCCTACTCATGCGCACTTTGCAAAAAGATGCAAGATAGAAGACCGATCTGCGCTGCGTGAAGAAACTGTACGCGTGACGACTTGAACGTCATGATGTGTGGACGCTGTGGGCACGCCCACTCTCAAAAAAAATGTCCAGCACAAGGAAAGATTTACTCACAATGTGGCAAACACAACCACTTTGCTGCTGAGTGCAGATCCACTCTTAAATTTGAATCTTTGAATTTAAATTCGCACCAGATGAATGTTGGAAGTGTGGACACAAAGGAAGAAGCTTTTCAAGAAGAAAATTTTTCCAACGATCTTGGTGCTTATTCTTGAGAATACTCATTCTTCGTAGGCATCATTGAGAAGTGTGAGGAAACCACAGATGTCTCATCTCTTCTTAAGGTAGTTCATTCTATCAGCACAGATACGGAATGGAACAGAGTACTTCAAGTTAATGATTCTAAAATCAAATTTAAACTTGACCCTGGAGCTTCGGCAAATTTGCGCAATAGGCTTGACCTTTCAAAGCTGAAGCAAGCTCCAAAGATCAAGAAATCAACTTGTCAATTGCACGACTACAATGGCAATGCCACCACCTCAGTGGGATCTTGCTATTTGTTGGTTACCAATCACTGCTACATCTCTAAGATTTGAGATTGTTGATTCAAACAAATCTTCACTCTTAGGTGCACAAGCCTGTAAGGATCTGCACCTAATTCAGAGGATTTATAGTAGAAGTTCATCTCAACCACCTATTCAAGACGACATACAAGGAATTCTGGATCGCTTTCCGCACATCTTCGAAGGCATGGGTACTCTTCCCTACAAATATAAAATTCAGTTACAGCCAGATGCCAAACCAGTGGTACACCCGGCGAGAAGAGTTCCTGCACCGCTTCTGGAGAGATTGAAGCTTGAACTTGCTAGGATGCAAAATCTAGGCATAATATCTAAAATTACAGAACCGACTAACTGGGTCAGTTCCATAGTATGTGTAAAAAACCTTCCAGGGAACTAAGGATCTGCATCGATCCTAAAGATCTTAATAAAAATATTAAGAGAGCAGTATCCTATACCCAAGAGAGAAGAAATCACCAGTGAGATGGCGAATGCTAAAATGTTTTCCAAACTGGATTACTCCAGAGGATTTTGGCAAATGCAGTTGGATCACTCCAGCAAAATGTTGTGTACGTTCAACACATCATTTGGTAGGTACTGTTTCAACCGGTTGCCATTTGGAATTATCTCAGCATCAGAGATTTTTCATCAAGTGTTGGAATCGATGATTGAAGGTATTGAAGGTGTACAAGTGTATGTGGATGATATAATTGTATGATCATCTCAAGAGAAGAACACAATTCAAGGTTGTTACAAGTATTTCAAAGAGTACATAAATTTGGTTTGAAACTGAACAGAACCAAATGTAGTTTTGGTATTTCGACTCTGAAATTCCCTGGAGACCAGATTTCAGAACATGACGTGCGACTAGACAACGACAAGATTGCTGCCATACAAAAAATGAAAGTCCCAGAGGACAACAAGGCCGTTTTGAGATTTTTAGGTGTTGTGAATTTTCTAGGAAAGTTCATTCCCAACCTCTCGTTCAGAACTACTGCTCTCAGAAATCTCATCAAAACGTCTACCGCGTTTGAATGGACTGACACTCATCAAAAAGAATGGATCGATTTAAAGTCCCAACTGATTACTGAACCTCTTCTTTCTTTCTTTGACCCCGACAGAGAAACAAAAATTTCAACAGGTGCAAGTCAAGGTGGAATTGGAGAAATTCTGTTACAGAAAGATGCCAATTCGTTATGGTTACCAGTTGCCTCTGCTCCAGAGCAATGATGCCAACTGAACAACGGTATGCACAAATAGAGAAGGAATGCTTGGGTTTACTGACGGGTGTTCTAAAGTTTCATGATTATGTTTATGGTCTTCCTACCTTTACAGTCGAAACTGACCACAGACCACTTGTCCATATCATTCATAAGGAATTAAATGATATGTCACCAAGGTTACAGCGAATCCTGATGAAGCTACGTAGATACGACTTCCGACTTGTATATACTCCAGGCAAGGAATTGATAATTGCGGATGCGTTATCACGTTCTGTTAATTCAGAAGAGCAACCACCTGAAGTTATACAGTACATAGAAGCTAAAGTGCAGCTCCAAGCTGAAACTCTGCCTGCATCAGATGTCAGACTGAAACTCAACCGTGAAGAAACCAAGAAAGATTCAATTTTACTACAAGTCATTGACCATCTAAATAATGGTTGGCCAAAAGGGCATTGTTCCAAGTTTAGGAATATACAAGCTGAACTAACAGTTGTGGATGGATTGTTACTTTGATTTGATCGAATAGTAATGCCTTTGTCACTCCGACCCATGATTCTGAACCAGATACAAGAAGATCACCTTGGCATTGAAAAATGCAAGAGAAGAGCAAGACAAGCTGCGTATTGGCCAGGTATCAACCGAGGCATCACTAATTTGATACTCAAATGCAAAACATGTCAAAAATTCCAACCTGCACAATGCAAAGAAAAACTTCTACCACATGCATTGGAAAAATCTCCATGGTCAAAAGTAGGAATTGAGTTATTTCGATGCAATGGTCGTGATTATGTGTTAATCATAGATTACTTTTCAAATTATCCTGAAGTCATTAAGTTGTCCGATTTAACTTCCAGATCTGTTATAAAAGCCACAAAAGAATACCAGACATGGTATTCCAAACACTCGAATGTCTGACAACGGACCATGCTTTGATAGTCATGAATGGGCTGAATTCACCAGAAAATATAATTTCGCTCACATCACACCACCCTCAATCAAATGGGAAAGTTGAGAAAGGGGTTCACATCATAAAGCAACTTCTTCACAAATCCTCTGATTCTCATGCTAACATGAGCAACTACAGAGCAACTCCGGTTGCCACAGGTTTATCACCAGCACAATTGTTGATGAACAGGGAGTTAAGGACTACTCGTCCATCCATTAGACTACCTGATCCAGATCATCCACCCATAATAAAACAGATGCAATGTCAACAAGAAAAACAACAACAGTACTACAATCAACATGTAACTACTCTGGAAACACTGAATCCAGGAGATCAAGTCAGGATTAAAATACTTGATGGAGGATGGTCTGCCCCTGCAAAAGTTATTCATCAAGCAGCACCATGCTCCAATGTCATTCAAACAAATGAAGAATCAATTGTTTGACATAATCGATGAGCACCTTTGAAACTCAAACAGTCTAACAAGATCTTTCCAGATTTACAACTCCGTAAAAGTATTTTCAATGATACAATGACATCTTCCAAAGTTAGTGAAGATTCACAGAAGACGTTAAAAACTTCTGAGTCTCCCCTTCATGGTTTAAGAAAGTCAACCAGGAATAGAAGGAATAGACAGACTCAATTTGTAAATCGTACCTGTTGATCTTTTTTGTTATTGATTTTTCACTTCATGTTAAATTCATATACATATCATGTATTGTGTACCAATATTATACATTTTTTCCTTTGGAAACAAAAAAGAAATGTCTTAAAAAAAGGGGATGTAATGATATGTCTATAGTCAGTTAGAAGGGTTAATTATTACATCTCTGTGTAAATCAAACACTAGAGGGCGCTACCACTTCTCTGTATTTAAGTCAGACCCTGAAGGAATTCTGGGAGTAGCATAAGGAGAAAGCTTGATGACAGTATTTGAAGAAGATTAGATTAGACAAAGTTAACACAAGGTTAGATCATAGTGTAGTTAGTGACTATTTAGATTATTGAGTATTATATACTTAATTATTATCTGTAGCTCAGTAGAGTGTGTGAACTTCATTTAATGAATAGTATTATAATAAATTAGTTTTGTTTCATTCTTTTGATTGGTGGATACTTTGTCAACAACACATAGAACATAGAACATAGAGTGCAGAAGGAGGCCATTTGGCCCATCGAGTCTGCATCGACCCACTTAAGCCCTCATTTCCATCCTATCCCCTTAACCCAATAACCCCTCCTAACCTTTTTTTTTGTGGTCACTAGGGCAATTTATCATGGCTAATCTACCTAACCTGCACGTCTTTGGACTGTGGGAGAAAACCGGAGCACGCGGAGGAAACCCACACAGACATGGGGAGGGCATGCAGACTCCGCACACAGTGACCCAGCGGGGAATCAAACCTGGGACCCTGGCACTGTGATGCCATAGTGCTATCCACTTGTGCTACCGTGCTGCCCGAATCACATTGGATCATTCTGGAAGAAAAGACAAAGAGCACAACACATTACCACAAATGGTAATATAACACACTGATGTCCTTTAGAGAAGGCAATCTTCCATCCTTAGTCTAGCCTACATGTGATTCCAGGCCCACAGAAATGCGGTTGACTCTTAATAACTTATTTCTGAAATGGCCCAGCAAGTTAGGGATGAGCAACAAATACTGGCCTTGCCAGCAAAAACAACTGATGTCGCTCTCTAGGCTGACCTTTATGTGAGTCCTGACCTGCAGTACTGTGTTTGACTCTAAAATGGCCATGCAAGCCATTCACTTGTATTGAAGAAAGCAGCTCATTACCGCCTTCTCAAGGGTAATTAGTAATGAGCACTCACTGCTGTCTGTGCCAGCAAAACACACACCTGTGAATGAAGAAAAAATAAAACAGAGGACTCAAATTTAAGATAATTCTCAGAAGTACTTATGCATTAAAACATTTCTGGAAAGAGTAGTCAAAATCTGAGTTGAATTTGTGAATACGCTTTAAAAGGAAACATTTGCAGGACTATGAGGAAGAAGCATGAGACTGGGACTAATTGGACAGCTCTTTCAAAGAGCAGGCACAAACACGATGGGCTGAATGGTTTCCTGTCGTGTAAGATTCTGTAACCCTTTTGGTCATCTCTTTTCTGCATTTACATGCCGCTTGTAAGTACAATTTGCACCTAATAACATACAGTGTATGTGCATAATAATAGTCTTAATGTACAGGTATCAATTTGCATTCTTTGCCCTGTAAAATAACTTGCAACCTAAAATCAACACAAAATCAGGTGAAATTAAAATACTTTGATCATGAGTTGAAACCTGTGCAAAAATAAAGGTGCAGATGTAAATAACATTTAATACTAAAATACGCCCTTGTTCAGAACTTCCCTCAGGTTCAGTGCTTGTGGAGATTATCCACAGGAGTCAAGTCAATTAGTTCTTATTGCAAACCTCTCTGATTCCTGTGCCAGCTTGTGTTAATTCAATTTGAGCTCATGAACATTTAGCCGATTCAACTGGGATGGTTTCCCGATGATTTTGAAGTTGGCAGATCTGTTGTGTTCACTTCTGAGACTTTTGATGCAAGTGAGTACGTGCTATCTGTGTATTAATGGATAGCATTCTGATTTTTAAGTCAGGAAGTTGTTGGTTTGAATTCCATGACCAGAACACAAAGTCTAGGCAAGCACTTTGCAGATGTTTCTTTTGGATCTTGGCTGCTGTGTTTAACTGTGTGTAATACATTGCAACGGTGTCTTCACTCTCGGAGAACCTCATTCATTCTAAACTTCTTGGGCACGTCTGAAAGTTGTGAAAGCTGCTAACTAAATGCAAGCTGCAGCAGGAGGATCCACAGTTGATACTCGCATTGAAGTTTTGATCAGCTACCACTGGTAGGACGAAGCAGGACTTAATCCAGAGAACAATCAGGCCTTAGATGAAAGTGTTGGAAAAGTATCTTGTACACTATGTGCTCAAAGTTAGTCTCCTCTCATTTCCAGACTTGGGGAGCCACAATCCTCAGTTTTCTGGTCTCGGTGAGGCAGGTAGCAGATAAACATCAGAGCAGATTTTATTGTGGCAGAGGTTACTCCCAGGCTGGAACATGCCACTTGGGAATGGATTTCAGATGGATTTCAGGTCTTTGAGGGAGGAAATCCTGCCTCACAGAGCTCCGGACCAATTGGAAAGCTAGCAGCTCTTCAATTCCAGCAGTGCCACCAGGAGCAGTGGTCAGTGCTGGCACCATACCCAGCTGCAAGACTCATCAGTGGATGCCAACCTTACAGTAACTTAAGTGCAGTCAGGAGACAATGGGGACATCAGGCCTGGTGGGCAGAGGGCAAGAGAAGTTGTTGCCACAGGACGGCCATTGCTAATGGAGTGCCGCTCAGTGTGCCACAGAGTGCCTGATTCGGAGGTCCACCCTATAAGCCCATGAGGCGGCCTCTAGGATCCATCAGACAGTCCACCACAACATGAAAGGCACATCTGTAATGGCAAAATGTATCAAGAAATGGCTCTTAATTGACTACTTAAATGACACAATTGGTTTCTGATCAGGACGGGTATCACCACTTTCCCTACAACTAGCACAATTCTATGTCAGTAGGAAGGCGACGGGCACTCCACACCTCTCTCCCTTCCAATTTTTTGGCTCACCTCCATCCCTCCCTGCCCCAGCCGCCCCATAACCCGCAGCCATAGACCCTATGAAATTAACCCCTGCATGGTGCTTGTCTAGGTTCCTCATGCAGGCGAATGCATTTTCAGCTCTAAGTGAGCTGCATATTCACTGAATCTGCGATATCCACATTTCAAAATAGTATAGTAAATTAACGGGAATGTCTGTTTGACGTTACAATCCAACCATTCTTCTGGCGCATGCATGGGAAACCCCCAAACAATATCCTTCCCAGCATGTGACACCTCATGAGCCATGCAGGAAGCACCTCGAAGCTCAGCATCATTTACAGACATTGGGGCTTCCATAGTGCTGGCACCAGCTTGGTACTGACTGTAGGCATGTGAGTTATAATCCACATAGGATTTCTGCAATGCCTTTCTCACTGGCTTCCTGTACTTCAAAGCATTATTTATTGTCCGATTTATACAAAGGAAAGCTGACAGGATGTTTAATGGTAACTCCACAATCTCTTGAATATAATACGCTTTGTAAAATGTATAAATTACATGTTCTGCAATCCAGACATCACTTACAAACCAGGGACAATTTTCTTTTTTCGTTTCACCTCTCTCAGCAACACTTCTGATTCAATTGCAGGGTTGCAATGTAATGAATGCAGCCAGTTCAGTGACTGAGGCCCTCAATAAGGTGGCCATGTAACCAAGGAAACATGTCATAAGCCTTCCTGCCATTACTGGGTATCAGTAGTGCCAGGGACACTCAGCTCCTGACTTCATTTCAGCCATCATCCAAAAATAATCTCACTGGAATTTGACTTCCACAAGAGTATTTTCAAACATCACTCTTGAACAAAAACAAGCCTTGGAATGTTCTACCAAACAATACTTTCCCTCTGATGTCTTTACCAAAATCCACTTTCAGGATTTCAGTCTCTTCTTTCAGTATTCCTCTGCCTTGGATTGCCACGCGAATTGAAGCTTCCACACAATTTCTCAGATACTCAGTCATACTAATAGAACACTACTGCTTCACAGGTTTTATAAACATGCCACCAAACACCTGGGGTGTGATTCCCCATTGCCCATCGACAAAATCGGGAAAGGTGATTGGGCAGAAAATAGATTCCGACGCCAAAATCGCGGTGGGCGGCAATTTGATGCCAAATCGCAATTCTTCATCACCTCAGCAGTGGTGTCAATGCGTTCTGGAACGCACGTACAGTGAACACCCGTTTGCACATCATTAGCGGACCTGGCCCGGTATTCTCCTGGGCCTCCGTGATTCTCTGCGTTCGATGGGCCGAGTTCCCGGCGGCGCGGTTCACTTGTGCTTTTAAAAATCGTGAAACCGGCATGGTGGCTGCTGAGGGAAAGAGAGAGGAGGAGGTAGGACACGGAGAGGAGTGACTGCGGGCTGCCGGGCCGAACAGCTGCAGATACGGGCCCCCGCAGTTCCCGGTCAGAGGCGGCGCATGCCTCCGGCGGCAGCCTCCAGCGGTCGCGTCGTGCTCCATGGTGGACTCAGACTGCAGAGCTGGCCCTCGTAAATAGTGCCCCCGATCGGGCGCGCCCGACCCGGACCACCCGCCCAAAGATAGCCTGGTCCCGCTATGAGCCCCCACCCCCCTCCCCCCCTGCCCTCCGACGGCCGCAGGTAGGGGATACGCGGCGCAATACGCCAATTTCCGGGGGCTGGAGAATCGAGGAACTGGCTCTCGTCCCGATTCCATGCGTGGAAATGGATTCTCCGCCCCGGCACTGGATGTGATTTCGGCGTCGGGGTGCGGCGAATCCAGCCCTAAGTCCCCACGCCAGCGTGAAAACGATGGTGTTTTACGCCAGGAAAACTGGTGCAAAATGGCCACTGATTCGCCGTTTTGCTGTGGGCGAGCAGGAAGACAGCGTAGAGCTCCGAGCTCCAGCTGTAGGTACGGCCCTAAGCATTTCCAGTCCGTGGCCGCGCATGCGCACAGCGGTGGCCTGCTGCGGCCGCGCCGTGCTTCATGGCGGACTCAGCCCGCAGACCCAGACTGCAAAAATAGTACCCCCTTCAGCCGGGCCCCGGACCACCCGCCCACAGTGCCCTCAACCCCGAATTAAGCCCCTCTGCCCGCGGATCGGCCCTGTCCCGACTGGCGGCGCTGGACTGAGTCCGCAGCCGCCACGCTAAGTTCATGATGGGTGAGACCACGTGTGTCCCACGCCATCGGGAACTCAGCCAGTCAGGGATGGAGCATCGCAGGGCGGGCCTCGGGCACTGACCTGAGGCAATGGTTACGTGGCGCGGCATACTCAGAGACTACTCCGCTTTTCAGGGGCAGAGAATCCAAAAACTGGCGCCGCTCCCGATTTTGGCATTGAAACGGATTCTCCGCTGCCCTTGGTTCTTGCAGCTGTCTCTTGAACTCAGAACACTTTGTATGCTTCTTTTAAGCTCACCCAACAGGGCCTTGTTCAACTTCTTGGGCTGGATTCTCCCAAAATGGGACTATGTCTCCACGCCGGCGTAAAAACAATGGGTTTTACTCCAGATATTCCTGTAAAAACATTGAGCTAATTCAATGCCCTGCAGGGGGCTAGCAGGGACCCAGAATAAATCTCGCGGCCACGGACTGGAAATGCTTAGGGAAGTAATAAATCTGGCAGCTTTAGCTGCGGAAACGGGCCGCCGCACTTCCGTTTTGGAGTCCGCACATGCGCACGGCGGCAGACTCCAGCGGCCGCGCCGAGCTCCATGGCGGACTCATGGCCGGAAATATGTGACCTCCCCGATCAGTCGAGCGCCCGACCATCTAACCGCGCAGATCTAATCCCCAACCGCCTATAAGGCTGCCCCCCGGGTGTCCAATCACCCCGTCTCCGACCAGTGCAACCACGGACTGAGTCCTCAGCCGCCACGCCAGCATC
This sequence comes from Scyliorhinus torazame, assembly GCF_047496885.1. NCBI lineage: Eukaryota > Metazoa > Chordata > Chondrichthyes > Carcharhiniformes > Scyliorhinidae > Scyliorhinus > Scyliorhinus torazame. Next base: position 241,132,576 of record NC_092707.1, read on the forward strand.
CCGACTGATAATAGGTGGTTAGTTCCACGCCGTCGGGAACTCGGCCGGACGGGAGCGGAGGATTGCTGGGCTGGCCTCTGTCAATGGGCTCCTAATGGTGTCTTGTGCCTCATTGAAAACCCGAACCAGCACCGGCCCCCTATCTCGGAGAACCTTTTATAGAACTCTATCGATACCCATCCGGCCCCGGGGCTTTACACGATTGCATGGCCCTCAAGCCCATCAATATTTATTTGTTTCTAATCGGGGCCCCCAGCCCGGCTACCAACCCCCTACCCACTTTTGGGAAGGTCAGTCCATCCAGAAAGCGCCTCATTCCCTCCGGCCCCACGGGGAATTCCGAGGTATAAAGCTTACTGTAGAAGTCCCTGAACACCTTGTTCAGCCCTGCCGGATCTCCTACTAAGTTTCCCCTCCCCGTCCACTACCTTCCCTATTTCCCTAGCCGCCTCCCTTTTCCTCAATTGCTGTGCCAGCATTCTACTGGCTTTCTCCCCATGTTCGTAGATTGCACCCCTCGCCTTCCTAAGCTGCTCTACTGCCTTACCTGTGGACAACACCCGAAACTCCGTCTGCAGTCTTCGTCGTTCCCTTTAAAGCTCTGCCCTCGGGGCCTCCGCATATCTCCTGTCTACCTGTACAATCTCCTTCACCAGTCGGTCCGTTTCTGCCATGTCCGTCCTGTCCCTATGTGCTCGAATCGAGATCAGCTCCCCTCTCACCGCTGCCTTCAGCGCCTCCCAGGGCACCGCAGCTGAGACTTCCCCTGTATCATTGACCTGCTGGTAATTTTGCATACATTTCCTCACCCTCTCACACACCGCCTCGTCCGCCAGCAGACCGACCTCTAGCCTCCATTGAGGGCGCTGGAAGCTTTCCTTACAGACCTGCAGATCAACCCAATGTGGAGCATGGTCCGAAATAGTGATCGCCGAATATTTTACGTCCGTCACCCCCTGCTCATGATGAAAAAATCAATTCGGGAATACACCTTATGAACATGTGAATAGAACGAAAACTCCTTCCCCTTTGGCCGATTAGCCCTCCATGGGTCAGCCCCCCATTTGCTGCTTGAACCCCCTCAGTTCCTAGGCCATTGCCTGCACCCTACCCGTTTTTGAGCACGACCGGTCCAGGCCGGGGTCAAGGACTGTGTTAAAATCCCCTCCCATAATCACCCTGTGTGAGTCCAGGTCAGGTATCTTCCCCCCAGCAGTCTCTTCATAAAATCCACATCATCCCAATTTGGGGCATATACATTGACCAAAACCACCCTCATCCCCTCGAGCTTGCCACTCACCATGACAAATCGGCCTCCCCCATCCGAGATTATACTACCCACCTCGAATTGCAGCCGTTTGTTAACTAAAATCGTGACGACCCCCCCTGGTTTTAGCATCCAGCCCCAAGTGGAAGACCTGGCTAACCCAGCCCTTCCTTAATCTGACCTGGTCAGCTACTTTCAGGTGAGTCTCCTGAAGCATTATTACGTCCGCCTTCAGCGCCCTCAGATGCGCGAACACACGTGCCCTCTTTACCGGCCCGTTCAACCCCCTAACATTCCAAGTGATCAGCCTGGTTGGGGGGCTCCATGCCCCCCCACCCCCTCGCCGATCAGCCATCTACTTTTTTGGGGCCGCCCCCAGCCCCTGTGTCGCGCTTCCCCTGGCCCATCTCCTGGCAGCCCCCACCCCGACCTCCTCCATGTTACCAAACCCAAGTCCCTCCCTCGTCAGCAGATCAAGTACCCCCTTCCTTTCCCCCCCCCAACTAGCAACAACATCCTGTAACCTAACCCCTGCCATAAACTAGCTATGTACACACCCCCCACCTGGTTTCCGTCGACCAGCTCACCCAGCTAGCCTGGTGACTCTCGACTCCGGCGCCAACAAGTCTCCCACCTATTGTTCCCTCTGATTCATCCCCCCCCCCACCCATCGCCACCACTTCCCCAAACCAACCATCCTCGAGCAATTGCTCTGTAAACAAAACAAGGAACAAAGAAAACCCCAACACTAGTGCAATTCAAGTAATACAAAGTAAATAATAGGCACTTCCAACCACCCCGATCAGAACCCAAAAAGCTCCCATCACGCAATACCTTAACTTCCCTCTTTTCCAACGAAAACTCGAATACAGAAGAAAAAAAAACAAGAAAAACATGTAAGCATGGCGTAGTAACTTTTTAACCTGAATCCAAAAGTCCACAGTTCGGCACCGGCCCTTCTCACTTGGCGAAGTCCATCACGTCCTCGGGCTCCTCAAAGTAATGGTGCCGTCCCTCGTGAGTAACCCAAAGGTGGGCCGGGTATAGCAGCCCAAACTTCACCTTCTTAAACAAAATCTCTTTGACTTGCCTGAAGCCTGCCCTCCTTCTGGCCACCTCCACGCCACCTCCATGCTAAGGTGTTGGTAGATGCGCAAGACACTGTTGTTCCAATTGCAGCTCTGTGTGCGCTTGGCCCACTGTAGCACCCGCTCCTTGTCCAGGAACCGGACCACCATCGTTCGGTGGGGGGGCCCACGCTCGCGGCTGCCTCGCCAGCGCTCTGTGCGTCCTGTCCACCTCCACCAGGTGAGGGAAGGCATCATTCCCCAACAGCTTCTGGAACATGTCTGCCACATACGCGGCCGCATCCACTCCCTCAGCCTCCTCCGGGAGACCAATTATTCTTAAATTCTGCCGACGGGACCTATTTTTCAGGTCCTCCACCTTTTCCAGAAGCCTTTTTTGTTGGTCTTTCAACCTCCCCATCTCCACCTCCATCACCGTTTAGTGATCCTCCTGCTCCTACATCACCTTCTCTACCTTCTGGATCGTCCGATCCTGGGCATCCAGCCTATGCTCCAGGCGCTCGATTGATTTCTGAATCGGGTCTAAACTGTCCCGTTTCAGCGCAGTGAAGCCCCCTTGGATGACCTTCAACAGATGTTCCGATGATGGCTGGGTTGTCTACACCGGGGTCCGGACATCGGCCATATTGTCCTCAGCAGCAGTTTCTACACTGCCCTTGTTTGCCCACTTCTTCAACTGTTTGCGATTCTTTCTGCTTCTTAATTCCATACACCTAAATCGGGAGTCAGTGCCTGAGTACCTATGCCTTCAGACCCAGCGCTCAAAAGTACAAAAAAGTCAGGGGAAAAGGTCCAAAAGTCCGACCGGAGCGAGAGCCACCAAATGTGCGACTTACTCCCTCATAGCCGCCACCGGAAGTCCGTGCCTCACTAACTTGATTGAGTTTTTTAAGGAGGTGGCAAAGATGATCGATGATGGGAGGGCGGTGGATGTACTTCATATGTACTTCAGTAAAGCCTTTGACGAGGTGTCTCATGGCAGACTGGTACAAAAGGTGAAGTCACACGGGATCAGAGGTGAAGTGGCAAGATGGATACAGACCTGGCTCCCGACACAGAAGGTAGCAGTAGAAGGGTGTTTTTCTGAATGGATGGTTGTAACTAGTGGTGTTCCACAGGGATTGGTGATGGGGCCTCTGTTGTTTGTAGTATATAAACGATTTGGAGGAAAATGTAGTTGATCTGATTCGTAAGTTCACGGATGACAGCAAGGTTGGCGGAGTGGCAGACAGTGTTGAGGATTGTCAGGGTACAACATGACATAGGTTGGAGATTTGGGCAGAGAGATAGCAAATGGCGTTAAATCTGCACAACTGTAAAGTAATGCATTTTGGTAGGTCTAACATAGAAAGCAGCACGGTAGCATTGTGGATAGCACAATTGCTTCACAGCTCCAGGGTCCCAGGTTCGATTCCGGCTTGGGTCACTGTCTGTGCGGAGTCTGCACATCCTCCCCGTGTGTGCGTGGGTTTCCTCCGGGTGCTCCGGTTTCCTCCCACAGTCCAAAGATGTGCAGGTTAGGTGGATTGGCCATGATAAATTGCCCTTAGTGTCCAAAATTGCCCTTAGTGTTGGGGTGGGGTTACTGGGTTACGTGGATAGGGTGGAGGTGTTGACCTTGGGTAGGGTGCTCTTTCCAAGAGCCGGTGCAGACTCGACGGGCCGAATGGCCTCCTTCGGCACTGTAAATTCTATAATAAATACAGTAAATGGCCGGGAGTCGAGGGGAGGGGGGAGAAAGGACGATGTATTGGCCTTTCCTCCCTTTCACAGTAAGTTTGTTAGAGTGTTAATGTAAGCCTATTTGCGACATTGATAAAGATTATTATGACAGCCCGGAGATGGATTTTTTTGGGTTGGCGGGACTCGGAGCTGTCGAAAGCAGGGTGTTTGGTGAGCGACCTGGCAGAATTCCTGAGGTTGGCGACGGTCAAGTTCGCTCTGCGGGGATTTGGAGAGGGGTTTATCCGTTCATTGATTTCTTGAAGGAGAATTGAGGGGTCAGTAAGGGGGAGGGGGGTAAGGGGGTCAAAATGGGGAAGGTGGGGTGTTGGTATCAGGGGAGTTTGGATGATATGGGAATAGTGTAGATGGGCTTTAGAGTGGTTTCACAGGTCGGCACAACATCGAGGGCCGAAGGGCCTGTACTGCGCTGTAATGTTCTATCTTCTATCTATCTATCTTCTAGCCATGCGGCATACTCCGCGGTCACGCCGATTTTCGGGTTCCGGAGAATCTCTGAACCAGCGCTGGGCCCGATTACGGCGTGAAAGTGGATTCTCCGCCCCCGCGCTGGCCGCGATTTTGGCGCGGGGCTGCGGAGAATCCAGCACCTTGTTCTTTGTTCCTTTAACTTAACTGTCTTCCTGAGACATAGGGAGTGATTCTCCGGCCTCATTGTGCTCTCGCTCAAGCGTAATGAGGCCGGTGAATAGTGGGACAGGCCAACACAAGATCCGCGCCAGATGCAACCGGCCCGTTCCCCAATATGAAATCGGGATCTCGCCGTAGCGTGGCGAGAAACCAATTATCACCACTTAAGCCCTATTTCTATACAATTAACGAGAGCCACCCCATATCCAAAGGCCTCCCGTCATTCAGCGGCCTCCCCAGCAAGTGGCCACGCTAACGCCGATTAATAATCCTTTTGAAAAACATGAACCTGGTGGAAGGGCTTCTGTGGGGAGCCAAGGAGGTGAGTAGCCATCTTTGCTCACAGGCAACGAGCCCAGGAGCACTGGGCTTGCCATCCCAGTGCTCGGCGGAGGGTGGAGGATCCTTGGCTGATGTGGGGAAACTTCCGCAGGGGCGGGTCGCCATGGGGGCGTGGAGAGGAGGCCAACCGGGGGGCAATCGCTCACAGCACCACCATGCCAACCCCTGGATCATGTGTCCCCATTCCGGGAGCAACCCTTGTCCCTGCTCGTCTACTCCAACGACCACCCAAAACTCCCATCGACCGCTGAGGCCTCCGGCTGCGCGGCTGAAGGCAATCGCTAATAGAGAATTGGCAATCGTGGTTAAGTGAACACTTTGACACATGCCAAGTGGGTCCCGGGGGTAGGTGGGCCATGTAGCATGGGGGAGTCATTGCCTAGCATTCCAATCAAACCTTGATGCAAGGACACTGCGCCTGAACACTGTGGGAGGCAACACCACACACGCAGCAGCCAACATCTGAACATCCATGGGGACGTGTCCACAGCCGGAGGGTGGGTGAATGCCATTTAAGGGGGGGGGCCTGGAGAGATGGGAAAAGGGTCCAGGGGTCAGCCCGCATTGCGGAAGAAAGTGACAGAGGCATCATACTGATTGTGCAAAAGGAGTTTAATGTGCTGTACAATCTCCCATTCCCGGGGGTTCCGCCCCCCCCCAAACCCCTCCGCCCCACTCCCTACCTACCCCTCCCCCAGTGCCCTCAGTGACCGTCAATGTGCTTTGCCCTCATAGCTCTATCGCTACGTCTAGGTGTGTTCCCAGGGTGCACATCTGAGGTGGAGGCAGCCAGCTGCCTACCTCGATCCATGGCCCTCGATGTCTCTGCTCACTTGTCGGCGGCACATGCACAGCCATGCTGCCCTTTCCCGTGTGCTGACCCCGAGATGCGGCCTCATCAATGGGGTGGAATTCAGGGGAGCTGGTGCCCATTGTCGCCACCCCATGGGACAGGTCCGGGTTGGCACTCAGTGGCCCCTCCTCCCAACCGGTGCTCATAGGGCCCTTGGGGCGAAGGGGCAGCTGATTTGAGCCCGGCTGCCCCTGGTTCATCTGGCTCTGCTAGCCCTCGCGTTTCCCCAATGTCTGCACCATGGTGTCGACGCCCTTGGCGATGCTCCTCGGTGACCGGGCCATGCTCTGCAGCGCCTCTGCAATGCCCACCTGTGACTCGGACAGGCTCCGCAGTGCCTTGGCTATGCCCATCTAAGAAGGGACATGTCCCGCAGAACCTTGACTGGTACTGGGTGACATTCCCCAAGAGGCAGACATTCTGTCGATACCCTTATAATAATAATATTAATAATAATGTTTATTAGTGTCACAAGTAGGCTTACATTAATACTGCAATGAAGTTACTGGGAAAATCCCCTAATCGCCACATTCCGGCACCTGTTCGGGTACACAGAGGGAGAATTCAGAATGTCCAATTCACCTCACAGCACGTCTTTTGGGACTTGTGGGCGGAAACCGGAGCACCCGGTGGAAACCCACGTAGACTCAGGAAGAACGTGCAGACTCCACACAGACAGTGACCCAAGCCGGGAATCGAACCTGGGACCCTGGAGCTGCGAAGCAACAGTGCTAACCACTGTGCTATCGTGCTGCCCAACGCTGTTGTCCATGGCCGTTACCGATCGCGCGATGCCTTGGACACCTTCACTCATGGTGTCAACATTGGGCACCAGGCTCTCCACTGTGGTCACCACTCTAGCAGTGATGGCCTCGGTGTCACTCATTGCCGGCACCATCTCCTACATTCATAGCCTTTGCGGCTCCTCCAATTGGCGATGGATCTGCTGACGTGATGCTGACATCTCCCTCTGAATGTCCTGGCTGCACCCTATCAAGTCCATCAGCTGTGGGTAACCCACTTTCAAAGGCTCAGCATCAGGCTAGGACCCAGCTGGGTCCTGGGATCCAGCAGCCCTCCAATTGCTGTATCGCCTGGGGGTTCCTGCCTCCACCAGATGTGCATCATCAGCAGTGCAGTGCTCACCAGATTGTGCCCCAGACGCCTGACCACTAACATTTCCCACCGAGGATGTATGTATCTGCACTGGTGGAGCGCGAGGATGACAGCCGTGCCGCGACTATTTTTAAAAAGAAATTTAGAGTACCCAATTAATTTTTTGCAATTAAGGGGCAATTTAGCGTGGCCAATCCACCTACCCTGCACATTTTTGGGCTGTGGGGGCGAAACCCTCGCAAACACGGGGAGAATGTGCAAACACCACATGGACAGTGACCTAGAGCCAGGATCGAACCTGGGACCTCGGTGCCGTGAGGCAGCAGTGCTAACCACTCTGCCACTGTGCTGCCCACTGCTGTGCCGCAACTATAATAGTTGCATCCTCGGAGCTCTCCTTCGATGTGTTCTCCTCGGAGTCATGAGAAGTGGCCGCCCAGGATGAGCCGGCTCCGTTGGCTAGAGGACCCGTGGGAGAATGGACATGTGATCAGTGTGAGGTTTGGGTCAGTCAGTAAAGCAATCAGTACTCACCTTTGGCACGTCCTCCAGGTGGAGCCTGGTGGTCGCTCACCTCTGCGGTGTCCGTCAGCCTCCGCGTGGCTGACTGATCTGTCCTCGGCCATATCAGTCACCTCCAGGGCTCGTTCCTCGAAGGAGGTGAGGATTCTATGTCCGGTACCCCACAGCCAGTCTGGGCCCTCTCCCATCGATTGTGGGAGAGCTTTACCTGAGGAGACATCATTAGCCACATGCGTGGTTCACAGAGAAAGGTTGTGTGAAGGAGGTGTTGGAGGGGTTGAAGGAGGTGTTGGGAGGATTGAAGGAGGAGGGGGGGTGGATGCTCGTGTGGGGGGGTGAGTGGTCTCTGGTGTGGGGAAATGGGGGCATTGGTATCTGCTCATTCGTGCTGCCCGGTGTAGATCGTTGACCTTCCGACACTGGAGGTCAGTCCTCCTGGTCACACTTCCCGAGCTGACTGTTGCCACCACCTTATCCCAGGTGGCACTGGCAGCCTTGTGGCTCACCCTCTGGGACCCCTGGGGGAATAGGGCATCTCTCCTGGCCTTCACCGCCTTCAAGAGTCTCCCCAGACCAGTATCCCCGAATCTTGGGGTGGTCTCCTTGGCGCCATTGTTGCAAGCTGGCTGTGGTTGGCTGAGCAAGTGCAGCTTAAGTGCTGCTCGACCTGGTTAGCGGGGGGCTGGCGAACGCGGTCCCTGCGAATCAGCTGGCGAGCCATCATTTGCGGCGAGAAGCCCGTGAGGCCTTGTTAAGTGGACCAATAAACATTGAATTGCATTGCCGGCCTCGCTGGGCCGGGTACCGGGAAGCTTGCGGCAATTCCCGCTCGCTACCACGCTTGAAACTTTTTCCGGATAATCGCGCCCATACTTTTTGTCCCAACTCCCTGGTTTCTGTACTTTCTTTTGTTCCTTTAGGAAGTCTGCTCCCTACAACTCCCTTTTCCTGTCCAGCGTTACTTGGGTCAAGTTTAAAACTAAACTCAAAATTCTTTCTCACCTCAGGTGGCCCTGGTTGCAAAGCATCAATCTACTTTTCCTTTAAACCCTGTTTACTTACACATTGTAAACTTTTTAACTACAATGCAGCCGCAGTTTAAAGTGACAAAAGCCCTCAGACATGCAGTCACCTTTGTTTAACATGAGGCTAATAAAAGTTTAAACCAGTTCAAATTCACAACCACAAAAATTAAACTTACTGAAAGCTAGTACCCACAAAGGGCAGCACGGTAGCATTGTGGATAGCACAATTGCTTCATAGCTCCAGGGTCCTAGGTTCGATTCCGGCTTGGGGCACTGTCTGTGCGGAGTCTGCACATCCTCCCCGTGTGTGCGTGGGTTTCCTCCGGGTGCTCCAGTTTCCTCCCACAGTCCAAAGATGTGCAGGTTAGGTGGATTGGCCATGATAAATTGCCCTTAGTGTCCAAAATTGCCCTTAGTGTTGGGTGGGGTTACTGGGTTATGGGGATAGGGTGGAGGTGTGGACCTTGGGTAGGGTGCTCTATCCAAGAGCCGGTGCAGACTCGATGGGCCGAATGGCCTCCTTCTGCACTGTAAATTCTATGATCTATAAATAGATTATTTAAAACTACTACATCTATTTCCTGATGCCATAGAGTTGTAGAGTGCTACGAGTACTGCTGATTATTAAAGGGTTTATTAAAATCAAGTTCTCAAAATGATAAGAAACACAGCTTCAAGAAATTTAGCCAACAGATAATCATGTAGATGGAATAATCTTTTTCTTCATGATTTACCAACATTGTTCTTACTGTCTCAGGGGTTATGTTAAAGATGAGGAATGTAGAATTTTGGTTTCAGCTTCAGGTGAATCGGGGGATGTGTGCCTTCTGTTTGGTTTAGTATGCCAGTGTGTGTTTACAACAATGCTTGAGCTTTTGACCCAGTTGAAAGCCCTAAGGCTGCTATAGGAAAATGGTTGTAGGTAGAGCTTTACTCCAAAGGTGATTTTTAAAGGGAAAACTTTAAAGGGCATATCTACCTGTGTAGAATCATAGAATTTACAGTGCACAAGGAGGTCATTCGGCCCATCGAGTCTGCACCAGGTCTTGGAAAGGACCCACTTAAGCCCACACTGCCACTCCATCCCCGTAACCCAGTAACCTCACCTAACCTAAGGGCAATTTAGCATGACCAATCCACCTAACCTGCACATCTTCGGACTGTGGGAGGAAACCAGAGCACCCAGAGGAAACCCACGCAGACGCGGGGAGAACGTGCAAACTTCACACAGGCAGTGCCCAAGCCGGGAATCAAACCTGGGTCCCTGGAGCTGTGAAACAACAGTGCTAACCACTGTGCTACCGTGCCGTGTCTGGTGGGTCATCACGTGTGACTATTTGCAACGCCTATTCCTGGACAAGGAGGTTGTATTGGTAGGGATAGACCCGAGCTGTGACCTGCACAGTCAGACCTGGTGTATGAGTATGTTTAAAACCTATCCGAGTAAATCCAGAGCAAAATGGTTAAACTTGACTAAATCTGTGGGATTGAGTTTAAGATAATTATCGTATTTGCTCAGTGCATCTATTTAGTCATTATTGCTTGTGTTTGTTATGTGCAAGTTTTATCGTAAAGCTTCTTTTGGTGTTTAGTCTGCTGCGATTTACTTACCCCTGGTTCTTCCACACATCATGGGTGGGATTCTTCGTTACCTGATGCCGATATCATAATTGGGGATCGGGCGGAGAATTCAGTCCTACGCCCAAAATGGGGCTGGCGCTGGTTTGACGCCGGTCAGTCATGCTCCGCCCCCTCCGAAATGGCGTCCCACGCTGTTGCAAAGGCATTGGCACGTCATCGGCAGGCCCTCCCACGATGGCCCGAGCCAACCGCGCAGGACACATGTGGTCTCAGCGGTCGGGGACCCGGCATGGCAGCTGCAGGCTGTGCCCAGCGCCGCCACACTTGGTCGGGACCGTGACGTTGGCAGGGAGCTTCCGCGAGAGTTGGGTGGACTGAAGGGGGGTGGCCAGATGGTGGCCTGTTGGGCCGTGGATGGCGGGTTGGGTCCATGCATGGCCAGCGCCATGTTGTACTGTGCGACCGCTGCAGATCTTCGCCGTGCGCATGGCCGGACAGGGACCCAGCTATTCTCTCGCCGTTTATGGCGCGGGAGCTGGAAGTTTCACCCGGTACTGCTGCTAGCTCCTCACTGGTCCCGGAATCGGTGAGGGGTCAGCTCCAAATTTTGGGTCGTAAAATGCCCGCAAATTCTTTGTTCTATGCAGCACCTAGCCGCTGAAACGGAGAATCCAGCCCTATATTCTTTAACTAATTATGGACTATCAAGCCAGGCCCTAACAAGTAGCAATTTGTCCAGTATTCTTGTAACATCCCATATTCATAGAATTTACAGTGCAGATGGAGGCAATTCGGCCCATCGAGTCTGCACCGGCTCTTGGAAAGAGCGCGCTACCCAAGGTTAACACCTCCACCCTATCCCCATAACCCAGTAACCCCACCCAACACTAAGGGAAATTTTGGACACTAAGGGCAATTTATCATAGCCAATCCACCTAACCTGCACATCTTTGGACTGTGGGAGGAAACCGGAGCACCCGGAGGAAACCCACGCACACACGGGGAGGATGTGCAGACTCCGCACAGACAGTGACCCAAGCCGGAATCGAACCTAGGACCCTGGAGCTGTGAAGCAATTGTGCTATCCACAATGCTACCGTGCTGCCCGTGAGGCCATTCGGCCCACTGAGTCTGCACGGACTCTTCGAATGAGCACCTAACCTGCTAACCACTGTGCCACAATCCCGCCCCAAATTCATTTCATAGAAATCATAGAACTTCCAATCAGAATTTGCATGTGGGACAATCAGAGCACCCGGAGGAAACCCACGCAGACACGGGGAGAACGTGCAGACTCCGCACAGACAGTAACCCAGCGGGGAATCCAGCCACTTGTGCTATCATAATCACAGAATCACTGCAATGCAGAAGGAGGCTGTCCAGCCCATCGAGGCTACACCAAACCCCTGACCTAATCCTAAGGGGAAGTTAGGCAAGGCCAACCCACCTAGCCTGCGCATCTTTGGACTGTGGGAGGAAACCGGAGCACCTGGAGGAAACACACACAGACATGGACCGAATGTGCAGTTTCCACCCAAAGCTGGAATTGAACCCGGGTGAGGGCTAACCACTATACCACCATGCTGCTCCTGTTCAGATATAATTGCCCAGAGTTCTTGATTTTTCCCTGGTAGCTAGATTGTAAAATCGATAGAAAGACATGTCATAACCTGGTAATACAAGGAGGATTGTTTTCCTCCTGCATTCTTGCACGTATTGACTGTTCTTGATTTTTGCCTTGAGGTATTTTGAAAAATACTATATGAAAGTGTGAATATATGTGGGACACTTTTTCACATATCGATGACAACTCAGGACATTAAACTTCATTCACACTGCTTGTATAAAAGCAGGCTGTGAATTCTTAACCAAATACAGTGATTCCTCCTTGGAGCACACGCCTCACTTCTCTCACTGCTGTGATTCAGTTTGCTCTAAATTTATAGCTGCTCCAGGTTGGTATACAGTTAATCCCCTCTCCCCATATTCAAATTGCTTCTAACCTCAAATTTTGTTTCCATCATCCTAATCTGCACTCGTGTTCTGAACAGGGTTTTTCTGGTGATTAGACTTTTCTGCTGATATTTTCCTATACCTTTTCCCTGCACATTTCCTGTAGATCTGCCAGTATCAAGATACAAGAAAAAGTTTTAGAAACAGATTAGACTGTATTCTTCTTTATATTGTTTTAGCCAATTGCGTATAGTATTCTTAAATAGAAGATATACAACAACAAGTGGAATTTTCCCAAATTTTGGGGAAATGTCACTTTCAGCATGAAAACCTGTGCGATATCCTGCCCACCCCAGTCGTGCGATTGTTTTAGCCAATTGCGTATAGTATTCTTAAATAGAAGATATACAACAACAAGTGGAATTTTCCCAAATTTTGGGGAAGTGTCACTTTCAGCATGAAAACCTGTGCGATATCCTGCCCACCCCAGTCGTGTGATTCAGCTGCAATTTTTAAGCACTTAGAAAAAAATGTTTTGCCCACGAACCATCTGATTCGCCCGCCCCGGGTGCCATCTGAGAACTTTAATCAAGGGGGCCCTGCACTGCTGCATTTAAATGACTTCACAGCTCTTGGAATTCATAGAATCCCTACAGTGAAGAAAGGAAGCCATTTTGCCCATCAACTCTGCACCAACCCTCCGAAAGAGTACTCTACCTAGGCCCACTCCCCAGCCATATCCCCGTAATCCTGCACACTGATCATGGCCAATCCACCTAACCTGCACATCTTTGGACTGTGGGAGGAAACTTGGGCACTTGGAGGAAACACACTCTTGCTCTCATTCATTCCAGGAGGATGGCAGTGAGAAAACCAGCTCCACATTTATGGAAGGGGTCCAAACCAGAATGTTAGAACATAGAACATACAGTGCAGAAGGAGGCCATTCGCCCCATCGAGTCTGCACCAACGCACTTAAGCCCTCACTTCCACCCTATCCCCATAACCCAATAACTCCTCCTAACCTTTTTGAACACTAAGGGCAATTTAGTATGGCCAATCCACCAGTGACCCAAGCCGGAATCGAACCTGGGACCCTGGAGCTGTGAAGCCACAGTGCTAGCTACTTGTGCTACCGTGCTGCCCTATATGTTGGATACCACAAAAGAGAGAAGGGCAACAATCTACCCTCAGGTTGGCAGGAGATCCTTTAATATAGTCATGAACCTCACCTGGAAGACAGTGGTAGCACTGGTCAGTGCCAGCACCCTCCACATGAGGAGCACAGAGGTGCAGTGCTGCCAACAGATGAACAACCTAGTCTGTTCAGTCAGGGTAAGTGCTCCCTGTATCCTCTCTGCTATCAACCTTGCCATTATCCCTCGGAATGCCACTTCGACCCCTCATGCTGCCACCTCGCAGGGCTCCAACACGCTGCCACCTGCAAGCTTCCTCACACCCCCAGGGAGAGGGCTCCTCTCTTCACAACCCCTCCCTGCTCATGTGCTGTGCCCACATATGCCAGGTTTCATCAATATCTGACCTGGCAGGTGGCCAGCTAACATCATCCCCAGTTGTTGCCCTGCAGGATAAGCCCTGCAGGGCAAGCGGGTGATGGGATGCCAGAGTTAAAGATCCTGACTCCGTTTGAGGAGAGAGTCCTGAAGCTCTGAGGGAAGAAGCAGGAAAGGGCCTGTGTGGAGAGCGAGGTGAGCTTACGAAAGAAAAGTGAGGAACCCCTGCACATTCACTCAGATGACCAAACTCAAGTGAGTTCTGTGTGTCCGAGGCCTTTGCCCTGGCCATGCATGAATACCATGTCCCTTTCATAGAATCCCTACAATGCAGAAGGAGGCCACCTCGGCACCAAACCTTCAAAAGACTACCCTACCTAGCACAATTCCCCAGCCTATTCCTACAACCCCAACCTCAGGGGCAATTTAGCATGGTCAAACCACCACAAGGTGGAATGTTTCGTTGAGGGTAGTCTTCATCGGCAGATGGTGTCAGACAGCTCAAGGAAGGATACACGGATCCGCTAGACCCGGGGTGACATTGGTGTCTTTGAACTCCCTGCATGGTTGGTACAGCCTCCGGCCCCTGACGCTGCATTGCGGCCCCCAGGTCTTGGTCTGGAGGATCTCCCCTCAAAGGCACCACACACTGCTGCTAGAGTCTGTGTCTTTCCAGTACAGCTCCATTGGCATGGAATCTTACAAGGGATAAGAGAGAGAGTCAGGTTGGTGTTGCAGCTACTGATCATCATCCATTGGCTTTCCTGACCTGGGAGCAGCCAGTACAAGAACATCACCAGCAATGATCACACACTCACAGATCAAGTGCCACCCCATCTTCATTGCGTATGCCCTCGCACACTTAGACTCACATTGAGACTTCAGTGTTGGTTTCCCCTCCCGCAAACAGGTAAACACTGGTGCTCTTTCAGGAGGAGAATGTGTTTGGTCAAATTGGACAACTGGATGGTGAGTTCCACCTTTGGGGGCGGGTGGGGGTGCGGTGGGCCTGAGGGATCCTGACTAGGCGTTGGAGACGCGGGACAGAAACAACTCCCTCGTAACTTGTTCCCATGCCACCAAGCTGAGATCCCTGACACCTGAGGCTGAATCCCTGCCTTGAGTTTGAACTATTTTAAATTCAACCAATTAAACTAAAGCAAACAAACTGAGGAACAAATTAAAAGGGGCAGCTCTTTAAAGAGACACTGCCCTAAACAAAACAAAAATGAAACTTACAAACATCAAATTAAAAGTGATTAAAAGGGTTAGTAAAGCAGCCAAGAACCTGCAGTGCAAACCGGGCACGGAAGGCCTCAATGGTGCCTATGAGCACTGCTTGTTCCTTCTCCAGGGATACCAAACCACAAATGAAGCTGTGGAAGAGGGACAAACAGTCAGGCTGGACAACCCCCTCGGTCGCCCATTGTCTGGACCTGTTGATGGTGAGTTCTGCCAGACCCAGGAGAAGGTTCATGAGGTCTTCTTCCTTCCCCACCCCTCTCCACACCAGGTAACCATAGATCAGGAGTGTGGGATTGAAGTGCAAACAAAACTGTAATAAAAGAATGGTCCAAAAACGAAAAGGGGGTTCAGCCGAAAACACGGATTTCACAAGGCATAAAAGGCAGGCATCTTGGGAGTCCGTGAACTGGTGCAAACAATGGTTGCATGGGACTGCTATGTGCAACACCCTCAGCCCCAGGTCTCCAAAGCTAAAGGGGTGGATTCCTCCGTGCCTTGCATTTGAGACTGTGAGGAGCTGCTGTTGCTAAGGGTTAAATCTTGATGGTCAATTTGTATCATGAGCATAAATCTCAGGAACGTTACAGGGCACAATTGTTTTCTCCTTCTGGGAGAGGCACTGTCAATAGGCACCCTGCTTAGTCAGGCTGGATAATTCAGAGAGCTCATTGCTGTTTCTCTCTATACTTATGCCTACTGGATAGCTAATCCGTAGGTTGACGTACCTCCTTCGCCCACCTCCACTCTCCGGTTGGGCATAGAGTTGCTTTGCTTTTGGGATCTCACCCACCCAGCCTAGCTGGTCTGGGTTCCATAGCTCTCATCACATCTCACACCACGTGCCTCGCAGCTACCGCAGACTGCCATGTCACAGGCTACATACTTACACAGAACAGACTCAGACGCCAAGGCCACCAACACCAACCGTGACCCCACTCCCCCTGCATTCGTGGCTGTGTGATGTCGTGGCTGGGGGGTAGGCAGATTCGATCTGAAGATGCAACGTTAAACCTGCTGAATAAATGATAAAGCATTCAAATTCATGCTAATCAGGTGATGCCCTTCCTGGGCATGAACCTAATCACGTCATCGAAGAGGGCCTGGGAAGATCACGATCTGAAATCTCGCCGGCGCAAATCCCATTTTTGGCCTCTCGCAGATTTAGTGGCCATTACGGAATTTGCATTCACAGCTAACAAGCCCGCCATATCACACTCTATATCTCTCGCATATTGTAACATTTCAATGCTTTGCTTTTCTTTCTTGCTATTATTCTTCTATGACTTTTCTGCTGTTTGTGAGGCTGTACTTCTACTGTTTCTTTCACTCTATACCCACTAGATAAACTCACTGTTCACTTTTATTTCTCTTCGTTATGCGTGCTTTGCCATTTGTGCCCCAAATGCGTATCCATTGAAGATTGACTGTTCTACTCCTGTACAATCTTTGCCTGCTTTGTACTCCTCCCACCTCTCTACTTCTCCTTTCATGCTCAATCTGCCAGCCTGTTTCTCTCCTGCCCTTTTGCTTGTTCCTCACTGTCCATTGCCTGTTCCTCTCCTGTTAAGTCTCCTACCTCTCTTCTCCTGCTCAGTATGTCTATTTATCTCTTTCTCCTCTGTCTTTTCCTCTCCTGTCTCTCTGCCCATTTCTGTCCTGCGCCTCTCCTGCTCAGTCTACCTGCATGTTCCTCTCTACAGGACAAGGGAGGGAATCTATTTGTGGAGCCAGAGGAAATGGGGGAGGTACTAAATGAATACTTTGCATCAGTATTCGCCAAAGAGAAAGAATTGGTGGATGTTGAGTCTGGAGAAGGATGTGTAGATAGTCTGGGTCACATTGAGATCCAAAAAGACGAGGTATTGGGCGTCTTGAAAAATATTAAGGTGGATAAGTCCCCAGGGCCTGATGGGATCTACCCCAGAATACTGAAGGAGGCAAGAGGCCTTGACAGAAATCTTTGGATCCTCACTGTCTTCAGGGGATGTCCTGGAGGACTGGAGAATAGCCAATGTTGTTCCTCTGTTTAAGAAGAGTAGCAAGGATAATCCAGGGAACTACAGGCCGGTGAGCCTTATGTCAGTGGTAGGGAAATTGCTGGAGAGAATTCTTCGAGACAGGATCTACTCCCATTTGGAAGCAAGTGGATGTATTAGCGAGAGGCAGCATGGTTTTGTGAAGGGGAGGTCGTGTCTCACTAACTTGATAGAGTTTTTCGAGGGGGTCACAAAGATGGTTGATGCAGGTAGGGCAGTGGATGTTGTCTACATGGACTTTAGTAAGGCCTGTGACAAGGTCTCTCATGGCAGACTGGTACAAAAGGTGAAGTCACATGGGATCAGAGGTGAGCTGGCAAGTAGTTGAATACAGAACTGGCAAGGTCACAGAAGGCAGAGAATAGCAATGGAAGCGTGCTTTTCTGATTGGAGGGCTGTGACTAGTGGTGTTCCACAGGGATCAGTGCTGGGACCTTTGCTGTTCGTAGTATATATAAATGATTTGGAGGAAAATGTAACTGGTCTGATTAGTAAGTTTGCGGACGACACAAAAGTTGGTGGAATTGTGGATAGCGATAAGGACTGTCAGAAGATACAGCAGGATTTAGATCGTTTGGAGACTTGGGCGGAGTGATGGCAGATGGCGTTTAATCCGGACAAATGTGAGGTAATGCATTTTGGAAGGTCTAGTACAGGTAGGGAATATACAGTGAATGGTAGAACCCTCAAGAGTATTGACGTCAGAGAGATCTAGGTGTACAGGTCCACAGAGGGTAGTGGGTGCCTGGAACTCGCTGCCGGAGGAGGTGGTGGAAGCAGGGACGATAGTGACCTTTAAGAGGCATCTTGAAAAGTACAAGAATAGGATGGGAATAGAGGGATAAGGACCCCGGAAGTGTAGAAGATTTTAGTTTAGATGGGTAGCATGGTCGGCGCAGGCTTGGAGGGCCGAAGGGCCTGTACCTGTGCTGTACCTTTCTTTGTTCTTTGTACTCAGTATGTATGTTCTTCCCTTGTTCAGTCTGCCTGTTATTTTCCTGTTCCTATCCTGCTTAACTTCTCTGCTTGTTCCTCTCCTTATCAGTTCCTATCTTGTTCGGCCTGCATCTTTGCTTCTTTTCTGTTTAGTTTGTCTGACTCTTCCTTTTCTACTCAATTTGTTTACCTGTTCCTTTCCTGCACAAACAACCTGATCCTCTTCTGTTCTTTGCCTGGTCTTTCTTTGCTCAGCCGCCTATTCCTCTCCTGCTCGGTCTACATGTTATTTTCATGCTCAGTTTGCCTGTTCCTTTGCTGCTCAACCTCTTGTCCCTCTATCATTAATTCTATCTGCTCACTTTGTCTCTGTCCCACCAAATCTGCTTTCATCATGTCTCTCCCACAGAGGGTTGCATCTTTAAATTCCATATTTCAATTGTGAATGACAAGAAGGACTGTCTTAGCCGAGCCTTGCCTCCTTGGAATGTGAAAACTCTCTCTTCCTGAAAATAAGAATTTATGGATTACATATTGGAAGTACATCAAGAAAACACGTTTTTAAAAAGATTGCTCAAAAGGGCACATATTTGGCATTCGGAAATGACTGTTTGTAGGCAAGCGTCCTGGTCTCATATGTTTGCAAACTCCCCTGGATTATTGGAATCATAGAATTCTAACAGTGCAAAAGGAGGCCATTCAGCCCATTGAGTGTGCATCAACCCTCTGAAAGAGCACCCTACCCAGGTCCATTCCTCCGCCTCGTCCCCAGATCCCTGCCTAACCATCACTTCCCTGAACACCAAGGGGAAATTTAGCTCCGCCAATCCACCTAACCTGCACATCTTTGAGCTGTGGGAGGTAACTGGAGCACCCGGAGGAAACCCACGCAGACATGGAGAGAACGTGCAAACTCCACACAGTCACCCAAGGCCCGAATTGAACCTGGCTCTCTGGCACTGTTAGGCAGCAGTGCTAAAGATTGTGCTCTGTGCCGCCTGTAATGCACTGGAGTTTGGTTCTAAAGCACATTCAAAGGCATGTTGGCTTCCATTTCATGCTGTCATCTGTTTATCCAAAGGCAGGAGCTCAGCATCATTTTCTATTGATTTATTAGAATGGCTATTTGCAAATATGGTTGGCCCACAGTGGTTTGTTCAAATCTTTTAATTTGCCCTGGCAAGAAAATACATGCTTCTTCTCTTGTACAGGTGTAAGAGAGGAATTAGTTCTTTACAAATTTTCTCATAGAATCATACAGCACAGAAGGAGACCATTTGACCCATCGAAACTCTGCCAGCTCTTTGAGAGAGCTCTCTAATTGGTTGCCTCACCTGCTGTTTCCCAGTATCTCAGTACATTTTTCTTTTGCTCCCTCCACTTTACAATGATGTACAGTGTTTATTATGTTCTCTATGTCTTGCCACATATTGAAGAATATCCTTCTTTCCGTGTCCATTATATCCTCCTAAATGTTTATGATGTTGTCTGAAATAGAAGCAGAGAAAGCTCAAGGCTGGTTGAAAAAAAAAGTAATCAATCTACCTACTTCCCCGTTCCTGTTGTCCTGGTAGTTGTATCTGGTAATGTGTTTCTGTTCCTCTTCTTGTCCACATTTGCCTTAAAGGTTTCAGATCTCCTTGTTTCTATAACTTCCCTTGTTAAATTGTTCCAATAATCAACTGGACTCTCTGTAAGGTAATGTATCCTGGCATCTCGCCTGAATCTACCTATCTTCTGTTAAACAAACACCAACCAGCAACCCCATCCCCGACCTTTCTGTTGTGCTGTGCCACTACAAAAAGCTCTGACTGATCATCTATATCTCAATCAAGCTCCACTCAGCCTGATGGCACTCAGTGTGTACCATCCGTTATACACTGCACCTCCGTCCCTCCACTTAACATCTTAGCTCTTTTTTGAATCTTTTCATGCTACATTGCATGATTGTACAGCACAGAAATAGGGCATTCAGCCCAACCAGTCCATGTCAATGTTTATGCTCTACTCAAGCCTCCGCCTATCTTTTCTCATCTACCATAGACTCAGCGTACAAGTTGACATTACATTTTTGGTGATGACAATTCTAACAATGTTCGAGGATCTACTCTGATACACACTTCCCAAGATCAGGCCAAAGGCTGGTCCCTCTTCTCATTGTGCAGTTATATCTTGGGCATTGTTTTCTTCTTCCATTTTCACACCAGTTTTTTTACTAACATTGAACTCACTCGCTGCAGCCCAATTATTTGATGAGCTAGCAAATATTATGATTTTTTAGCTTGAAACCCACTTCATACTTTATTCTTTTTGCAGGAGTACCCATTTCCATGAGAATATAGCTGTAAACATGTATTTATTAGCTCAGTGTTTTTCAAACGTTTTGCCTGGGACCCATTTTTACCAACCAGCCATCCTTCAGGACCCACGCTGGCCAACCTTCGTGGCTCACGCCGGTCGACCTTCGCAATTCACGCCACCCGAAGTTGCGACCCACCATTTTCACTTACCTTTAATGTGACAGGTGAGCCTGCCTGATCCTCACGATCTCACTTGCTTTGTTATTCAGTGTTACATTTCTGATAATGACTACAGCTGATGGTTTAAGATCTCACTGCATTAGTTGAAAAAAATCAAGAGGTTTGTGCTCAAACTCTCTTCGCTTAGTCTTCAAATGTCTTTAAAGTTTTGAGGTTTTGAACTTTCATTTGCCAGTGCTTTCCTGCATATAACGCACGTGAACTTTGAATTCTGGTTTGCAGCGGCACAATTAATAAACCCACACCTCAAGTAATCATCTTCATGCTGCACTGTTCCTGTTTTCAGCTTTTTCTTCATGGGTTGTGTTGTGTTTGGTCTTCTATACCTTGCTAAGGAATCCACCAAACACGTAGACATGTCCAAACCAGGATCTTCATTGAATTACACGTGGTAAGATAGCGATCTGTTACAGAGCAAATTATCATGGAATTTCTTTGTAATCCTTTGGAACTGCACCTAGTACGACTGTTCACCTGTATGTCTTACTACCATCTGCTCTATTCATCTTCTGATCATTGCCGGATGTGTCTCCACTTATATGGGAGTCCCTGATCACATGATCATGGTCTGGAGACTGCATAGTATGTCTGCACCGCCACGTACTAGTTGGAGGTCGCACACCATCCATCTAGATATTGCTTACCGGCATATCACCACATCCCCCTTCCTCACAAAACATAAAGATATGGTTACAAGAAACATTGATCTTTTAACTTTATACAGTCATGATATTTGTATGATAAGTTTGTTATATTTGAATGAGTTTTACCAGGGTGTTCATAATATGATCTGCTTGGCCAGTGTCCGTCTCTTTTGCACAGATCATTGTGTCTTCTCACAGGATCACCTCTGTGATCATCCGAGCTGTTGCCAGCCTCTCTGAAGACTGGTATACGACCGGCCTCTTGTTTCTCTTCCTCTTTGCTCTGTGCCTTTGGAAGGCCTGTGTCCATGACTACCACACTTATGTCATCAGTCTCTTTCTTTTGCCCTTCCTGGCATGAGGCTGTTTGCTACTTGCCGTTGTCTCTGTTGGTGGAATGAGCTAGCTCTCCCAAGTCTTCTCCTCTTTCTCCTCCTTATTTTGAGAACACGATGATGTATTTTCTTGGGTCTCTTGCTTTTGTGTTTTGGCATAGCAACCTCTGGCGTGGTGCTGGTTGCTGCCGTGTGCTGAGAGGTCTGCAGAGTTTCAGGTGCCATCTCATCATTGGGTGGAATGCCCACGCCACCTCTGTGGCCTCACCGACATGTTGGAGCACCTCGGTTTCTGGTGTCTGAGATAAGGTTCGAACTGTGGCTACAGGTGCTGCCCCATCTTAGCTCGCTGGAGCATCACTCACTTGCTCTCCGTCACTCATGATTATAATGCTCTCTGGTTGTGCTGATCCAGGCACTGGGTCATCTTGATCAAACTCACAAATGTTTGCGTGGTCTGTGGCACTGCGTATTGAGATTGTCATCAGCTCTTCCTCAGGGTCAGTCTCAGAGTCGCCTACTACTGCAACATCCAAGGCGCTGTCATCACAGTGTCATCTATGTCTTCCCATTCACCATCGGTGCTGTCGATGGTTTGGAAATACATTACAGGAACCATTTCAAAAACCTGGAACGAGTCACCATGCACCTCTGAAGCCAGTTTCTCTAATATCGGGATGATTTTTTCTATCTCTGGCCCGGTCAGTGGCTGTTCTTCTGTGGTATCAGCAGCTTCAATTTTTAAATGCGCCATCTCCAAGCTCCCGCTCTTCTCAGTATCCAGCATGGTCTGGGCACCCCTGTGCCACCTCATCATTCCATCCAGACCACTGGAGTAGTGCTTCTGGAGCCTCGTCATCAAACCCATCTGTGCTGCTGGAAAAGAGATCCACAAGTAGTTCATAGTGGTCTTCATTTGTCTCACCTTCCATGCCATCACTTTCTGCATCATCGTCGAAATCTTCGAGCAGATATTCGTAGTAGTCAGCATCAGATTCAGCATTGTCTGTAAAGGTCTGTCCTGTAAAATATAACATTGCACACCGAATTATGTGCTTACGCAACAGGGCGCCAAGTTCAAAGTCAGCCCCAAGTTTGGCTGCCGAACTTTGGCTTAACATTCCACACTGTGGAACCTCAAGAGGACTGAAGAAATTAAAGAACGATTAATTTGGTACAGTATTTGTAACTGTTCTGCGAGTGCTTCGATCTTTGTGCTTCGGTTTCATTTGAATTGTTTTCAACGTTACATTTTTGCCCTCCCTCCAGTCAATCAGCCTGTGTGCCCCATGATTTATGGTTCATCACAGAATAAATTAAGCAGCCGCCAATCTATCTGATATACCTTTGTGATCACCTCATTTGGGAAATACTCATTGGGCTTGAATTTAAACTCCAGAGTGAAGCTCCACGGCTTCTCATGCTCTGTCCATTTAACATTCACATCTTGCAGATGCTTTAATACGGGCTCGTCATGCTCCTGTATCATGCCCCAGAACACGTGCAAGTTCTTGAAGACTGTTCACCAGAATTGCAGAACGCTCGCTGGCTGTTCCGTCTACATCTGATTCGTCGTGCTCCACATGGATTTCTTCTGAATCCTCATAAACCGTGCACACTGTAATATCCTGTAGGAATCTGGAGTGTTCAGATGAATCTGTGCCTATGATGGAGTCACCGTCCATGTCTACAGTATGAAATAGTAACATGTATCTCATGTCTGCCACGGAGAGCACCAGTTCACAGACACCAAAGGTCTCCATCATTCTTGATCCGATGTCCATCTGCAGCCCTGGCCGATCAGCGAATTTCCACTGCATGCTCAGCTTTTGCAAGGCAGACCGACTCATGAGGCTGGCTGTCGTTTTAGGGTCAAAGTCACATTGTATTAGAGAATTATTCAGTACCACCATCAATTTCAATGTAGATTTAAAGGTTTCCAGAGCGTTCTTACTAGCTTCAGTCTTCCTTATGACTGTATTTTCATTATTTTTGTTTGGACTCTTCTGGTTCCTCGCCGCGATGGATTCGATGAAAAACTATTCTTCGGTATTTATCTCATCAACTGCATGCACCGCTCATGCATAGTCCATTGTAGAATGCACAAAATCTTTTGCAAAATGTCCAATATGGCCGCACCAGGAACAGACTTTTCCAAAGGCCGGACATTGCAGTGGGGCATATCGAGTGCCAACTTTTGGCACAAGATGGTGGCAGCAGTTTCTGTTGGTCGCTTAAAATGGGCCATCCGCACTGAGACCATGTTTCTTAATGACGTGCGTCACAGCGCTAATGTCGCTGGCTTCTTCTTCCAAGTTGCCGCCAAGGTTTTACGAGCAGAGTGCGCCTATTCTCTGAGCAGCTATCTCGCTTGCCTGGCAAATCTTCACTGCCTGTTGCAGCACCAAATCTACCTCCCACAATAACTTTTCCCAGAGCTTATCATTAGCTACACCAAAGACAATTTGGTTGTGGATGAGCAAAGATTTCAGGCTGCTGAAGTTGCATGACTGTCAAATGATTCACCAGGTTTTTGGGTACACATACCGAATATGTATCACTCAAACGTGCCATTCCTTTTAGGGGAACAATGCTTATCAAAGTGCCTCATGACTTCATCATTATTCTTGTAATCCCCCTCATTATCGAATATAAACGAGTTATACAGTTGAATCGCATGTGGACCTGTCACCGTTAGCAGCAACGCGGTTCGTCTCTCATCAGGCTGGGCCTGTAGGCTTAGGGCCGAAACATTTGAACTGCTGCTTGAATAGCCGCCAGTTTTCATCTACATTACCGGATATTTGAAGCTGGTGAGGGCCTCTCAGTCCTTCCATCTCGAGCTTCAGAATCCTGTAGCACGTTGAGTTACCTCAGGTTGGAGTTCCCCAGATTGGTCTGTCCGCCAAATGCCTAACTTTGTCACTGCCGTCATTATCTTCAAATCTTCAGCACTCTTGGTACCATGTTGTGTTTGGTCTTTTATACTTTGCTAAGGAATCCAGCAAACAGGAGCGGGAGAGAGAGAGGGAGCCGGAATACAGCTTGGGAATCAGGTAGGTTCTTAAACTTACCCCCAGGTTCCAGCGGCCTTCATTTCCAAGAGCGGGAGAGAGAGAGGAAGCCGTAGTGCAGCTTGGGAATCAGATAGGTTCTTAAACTTACCCCCAGGTTCCAGCGGCCTTCATTTCCGGGAGCGGGAGAGAGAGAGACGGAGCCGGAGTGCAGCTTGGGAATCAGGTAGGTTCTTAAGTGTTTTATTTTTACCTGTATTTAAGTTGGCCGGTTGCTATACCCTAGACACTACACTTGTAGTGTCCCCCACCCTTCCACCTCCTCTAACCTAAGGGGGTCAGTGAATATCAGGTAAGCTCTTTCTTTCTTTTCTTTTATCCGCAAGCTATCTAGAGGGGATGGCAGGGAATGCAATGCAATGTTCCTCCTGCAGAATGTTTGAGGTGAGGGACGCCGTCAGTGTCCCTGCTGATTTCACCTGTGGGAAGTGCAGCCATCTCCAGCTCCTCAGAAACTGCGTTAGGGAACTGGAGCTGGAGCTGGATGAACTTTGGATCATTCGGGAGGCAGAGGTGGTCATAGATAGTAGCTTCAGGGATGTAGTTACTCCGAAGAATGTAGATAGATGGGTGACGGTGAGAGGAGCTGGGAGGAAGCAGTCAGTCCAGGGATCTCTGTGGTCGTTCCCCTCAGTAACAAGTATACCGTTTTGGATACTGTTGAGGGGGACGACCTACCAGGGGTAAGCCACGGTGAATGGATCTCCAGCATTGAGCCCATCCCTGTGGCTCAGAAGGGAAGGGGGGAGAGCAGGAGAGCAATAGTTATTGGGGACTCAATAGTTAGAGGGTCAGATAGACGGTTTGGTGGCAACAAAAGAGACTCACGGATGGTATGTTGCCACCCGGGTGCCAGGGTCCGTGATGTCTCGGACCGTGTTTTCAGAATCCTTAAAGGGGAGGGGGAACAGTCACAAGTCGTGGTACACACCGGTACCAATGACATAGGTAAGAGAAGGGACGGGGATTTAAAACAGGAATTTAGGGAGCTAGGGTGGAAGCTGAGAGCCAGGACAAACCATGTTGTCATCTCTGGTTTGTTGCCGGTGCCACGTGCTAGTGAGGTGAGGAACAGGGAGAGAGTGCAGATAAACACGTGGCTGCAGGGATGGTGTATGAGGGAGGGTTTCAGTTACGTGGATAATTGGAGCACATTCTGGGGAAGGTGGAACCTGTACAGACAGGATGATTTGCACCTGAACCAGAGGGGCACCAATATCCTGGGAGGGAAATTTGCTACAGCTCTTCGCGGTGGGTTTAAACTAATTTGTCAGGGGGATGGGAAAACGAGCTGTAGTCCAGAAGCCAGTTTTGAGAGTAGTGAGGTACTGAGGAGGGTAGGTATCAAGGTCGCAGGAGTGTACCAGCAGACAGGAAGGTAGGTTGAAGTGTGTCTACTTCAATGTAAGGAGCATCCGGAATAAGGTAGGCGAACCTGGAGCGTGGATTGGTACTTGGGACTACGATGTTGTGGCCATTACGGAGACATGGTTAGAACAGGACAGGAATGGTTGTTGGAAGTTCCGGGGTATAGATGTTTCAGTAAGAGTAGGGAAGATGGTAAAAGAGGTGGAGGAGTAGCATTATTAATCAAGGATAGTTTAACGGTTGCAGAAAGGCAGTTCGAAGAGGTAATATGGGCTGAAGATAGAAATAGGAAAGGAGCGGTAGGAGTTTTCTATAGACGCCCAAATAGTAACAGAGATGTGGAGGAAGAAATTGCAAAGCAGATTATGGATAGGTGTGGAGGTCTCAGGGTAGTTGTCATGGGTGACTTTAACTTTCCAAATATTGATTGGAACGTCTATAGGTCAAACAGTTCGGATGGGGCAGTTTTTGTACAGGAGGAGTGTGTGCAGGAGGGTTTCCTGACACAATATGTGGATAGGCCGACAAGAGCCACATTGGATTTGGTACTGGATAATGAACCGGCCAAGTGTTAGATTTGTTTGTGGGAGAGCACTGGCTTCCCAAGGGGCTGGTTTAGCACAAGGCTAAAAAGCTGGCTTTTAAAGCAGACCAAGGCAGGCCAGCAGCATGGTTCAATTCCCGTACCAGCCTCCCTGAACAGCTGCCGGAATGTGGCGACTAGGGGCTTTTCATAGCAACTTCATTTGAAGCCTACTTGTGACAATAAGCGATTTTCATTTCACTTTGGAGATAGTGACCACAATTCGGTGTCTTTCACTATTGCAATGGAGAGAGATAAGGCTGTACGGCAGGGCAAGGTTTATAATTGGGGGAGGGGTAATTATGATGCGATAAGGCAAGAATTAGGGAGCATAAGCTGGGAACAGAAACAGTCAGCGAAAGGCACAAATGAAAAGTGGAGCTTGTTCAAGGAACAAATACTGCATGTCCTTGATAGGTATGTCCCTGTCAGGCAGGGGGGAAATGGCCGTGTGGGGGAACCATGGTTCTCAAAAGAGGTTGAATATCTTGTCAAGAGAAAAACCAAGCATATGTAAGGATGAGAAAACAAGCTTCAGTTGGGTCGCTTGAGGGTTACAAGGTAGCAAGGAATAAGCTAAAAAAAAGGGCTTTGGAGAGCTTGGAGGGGGCATGAGAAGTCCTTGGCGGGTCGGATCAAGGAAAACCCCAAGGCTTTTTACTCTTAAGTGAGAAATAAAATAATGACCAGGGTGAGGTTAGGGCCGGTCAAGGACAGTAGTGGGAACTTTTGCATGGAGTCAGAAGAGATAGGAGAGGCGTTGAATGAATACTTTTCTTCAGTGTTCACCAAGGAGAGGGGCCATGTTTTTGAGGATGAGGGTGTGATACAGGCGGGTAGGCTGGAGGAGGTAGATGTTCTGAGGGAGGATGTATTAGCAATTTTGAAAAACCTTAGGGTCGACAAGTCCCCTGGGCCGGATGGGATATATCCTAGGATTCTTTGGGAGGCAAGGGATGAGATTGCAGAGCCTTTGGCTTTGATCTTTGGGTCCTCACTGTCCACGGGGATAGTGTCAGAAGACTGGAGAGTGGCGAATGTTGTTCCTCTGATCAAGAAAGGGAATAGGAATGACCCTGGTAATTATAGGCCGGTTAGTCTTACTTCAGTAGTCGGTAAGTTAATGGAAAAAGTCCTGAAGGATAGGATTTATGACCATTTGGAAAGATGCAGCTTATCCGGGATAGTCAACACGGATTCGTGAAGTGTAAATCTTGCCTCACAAATTTGATTGAATTCTTTGAGGAGGTAACTAAGTGTGTAGATGAAGGTAGAGCAGTTGATGTCGTATACATGGATTTTAGTAAAGTGTTTGATAAGGTTCCTCATGGTCAGCTCATGAAGGAAGTAAGGAGGTGTGGGATAGAGGGAAATTTGGCCAATTGGATAAGTAACTGGCTATCGCATAGAAGACAGTGGGTGGTGGTGGATGGAAAATTTTTAGACTGGAGACCAGTTACCAGCGGAGTACCACAAGGATCAGTGCTGGGTCCTCTGGTATTTGTGATTTTTATCAATGACTTGGAGGAGGGGGTGAAGGGTGGGTCAGTAAATTTGCTGATGACACCAAGATTGGTGGAGTAGTGGATAAGGTGGAGGGATAAGAACATAAGAACATAAGAACTAGGAACAGGAGTAGGCCATCTGGCCCCTCAAGCCTGCTCCGCCATTTAATGAGATCATGGCTGATCTTTGTGGACTCAGCTCCACTCTCCAGCCCGTACACCATATCTCCGAATCCCTTTATTCTTTAGAAAGGCATCTATCTTTTTCATAAAAACGTTTAAAGAAGGAGCCTCAACTGCTTCACTGGGCAAGGAATTCCAGAGATTCACAACCCTTTGGGTGAAGAAGTTCCTCCTACACACTGTCTTAAATCTACCTTCCCTTATTTTGAGGCTATGCCCCCTAGTTCTGCTTTCCCCGACCAGTGGAAACAACCTGCCCGCATCTATCCTATCTATTCCTTTCATAATTTTATATGTCTCAATAAGATCCCCCCGCATCCTCCTAAACTCCAATGAGTACAGTCCCAGTCTACTCAACCTCTCGTCATAATCTAATCCCCTCAACTCTGGGATCAACCTAGTGAATCTCCTCTGCACTCCCTCCAGTGCCAATATGTCCTTTCTCAGGTAAGGAGACCAAAACTGAACACAATACTCCAGATGCGGCCTCACCAACACCCTATACAATTGCAGCATAACCTCACTTGTCTTGAACTCCATCCCTCTAGCAATGAAAGACAAAACTCGATTAGCCTTCTTAATCACCTGTTGCACCTGCACACCAACTTTTTGCGACTTGTGCACCAGCACACCCAGGTCCCTCTGCACAGCAGCATATTTTAACATCTTACCGTTTAAATAATAATCCATTCTGCTGTTATTCCTCCCAAAAAGGATAGCCTCACACTTGTCAACATTGAATTCCATCTGCCAGGCCCTAGCCCATTCACCTAACCTATCCAAATCTTCTGCAGACTTCCGGTATCCTCTGCACTTTTTGCTTTACCACTCATCTTAGTGTCGTTTGCAAACTTTGACAAATTGCACTTGGTCCCCAACTCCAAATCGTCTATGTAAATTGTGAACAACTGCGGGCCCAACACTGATCCTTGAGGGACCCCACTAGTTACAGGTTGCCAACCAGAGAAACACCCATTTATCCCCACTCTCTGCTTTCTGTTAGTTAACCAATCCTCTACCCATGCTACCACTTTACCCTCAATGCCATGCATCTTTAGTTTATGCAGCAACCTTTTGTGTGGCACCTTGTCAAAAGTTTTTCTGGAAATCCAGATATACCACATCCATTGGCTCCCCGTTATCTACTGCACTGGTAACGTCCTCAAAAAATTCTACCAAATTAGTCAGACACGACCTACCCTTTGTGAACCCATGCTGCGTCTGCCCAATGGGACAATTTCCCTCCAGGTGCTCCGCTATTTCCTCCTTAATGGTAGATTCCAGCATTTTCCCTACAACCGAAGTTAAGCTTACCGGCCTATAATTACCCGCTTTCTGCCGACCTCCTTTTTTAAACAGTGGTGTCACGTTTGCTACTTTCCAATCCTCTGGGACCACCCCAGAGTCTAGTGAATTTTGATAAATTATCACTAGTGCATTTACAATTTCCCTAGCCATCTCTTTTAACACTCTGGGATGCATCCCATTAGGGCCAGGAGACTTGCCTACCTTTAGCCCCATTAGCTTGCCCAATACTGCCTCCTTAGTGATTACAATCATCTCAAGGTCCTCACCTATCATATCTTTATTTCCATCAGTCACTGGCATGTTATTTGTGTCCTCCACTGTGAAGACTGACCAAAAAACCTGTTCAGCTCCTCAGCCATTTCCCCGTCTCCTATTATTAAATCTCCCTTCTCATCTTCCAAAGAACCAATATTTACCTTAGCCACTCTTTTTTGTCTTATATATTTGTAGAAGCTTTTACTATCTGCTTTTATGTTCTGAGCCAGTTTACTTTCATAGTCTACCTTACTCTTCTTTATGGCTTTTTTAGTAGCTTTCTGTTGTCCCCTAAAGACTTCCCAGTCCTCTCGTCTCCCACTAATTTTTTGCCACTTTGTATGTTTTTTCCTTCAATTTGATACTGTCCCTCACCTCCTTAGATATCCACGGTCGATTTTTCCCCTTTCTACCGTCTTTCTTTTTTGTCGGTATGAACCTTTTCTGAACACTGTGAAAGATCGCTCGGAAGGTTCTCCACTGTTCCTCAACTGCTTCACCATGAAGTCTTTGCTCCCAGTCTACCTTAGTTAGTTCTTCTCTCATCCCATTGTAATCGCCTTTGTTTAAGCACAAAACACTAGTGTTTGATTTTACCTTGTCATCCTCCAACTGTATTTTAAATTCCACCATATTGTGGTCGCTCCTTGTAGGCTGCAAAGAGACATTGATAGGATGCAGAGCTGGGCTGAAAAATGGCAGATGGAGTTTAACCCTGATAAGTGCGAGGTGATTCATTTTGGTAGGAAAAGTTTGAATGCGGATTACAGGGTCAGCGGCAGGGTTCTGAGGAACATGGAGGAACAGCGAGATCTTGGGGTTCATGTCCACAGATCTCTGAAGGTTGCCACTCAAGTGGATAGAGCCGTGAAGAAGGCCTATAGTGTGTTAGCGTTTATTAACAGGGGGCTTGAGTTTAAGAGCCGTAGGGTTATACTGCAACTGTACATGACCCTGGTGAGACCACACTTGGAATATTGTGTGCAGTTCTGGTCACCTCACTATAGGAAGGATGTGGAAGCATTGGAAAGGGTGCAAAGGAGATTTACCAGGATGCTGCCTGGTTTGGAGGGTAGGTCTTATGAGGAAAGATTGAGGGTACTAAGGCTTTTCTCTTTGGAGCGGAGGAGGATGAGAGGCGACTTAATAGAGGTTTAGAAGATGATGAGGGGGGTTGATAGAGTGGATGTTCAGAGACTATTTCCTCAGGTGGATGTAGCTGTTACAAGGGGGCATAACTATAAGGTTCAGGGTGGGAGATATAGGAGGGATGTCCGAGGTAGGTTCTTTCCTCAGAGAGTAGTTAGGGTGTGGAATGGACAGCCTGCTGTGATGGTGGAGTCTGACACTTTAAGGAACTTTCAAGCGGTTATTGGATAGGCACATGGAGCACACCAGAATGACAGGGAGTGGGATAGCTTGATCTTGGTTTCGGACAAAGCTCGGCCCAACATCGAGGGTCGAAGGGCCTATTCTGTGCTGTACTGTTCTATGTTCTATGTTCAAACACGTAGACTTGTCCAAACCAGGATGTTTATTGAATCACACATCGTAAGATAACGATCTGTTACAGAGCAAGTTATTATTGAGTTTCATGTACTCCTCTGGAACTGCATCTAGCACAACTGTTCACCTGTATGTCTTACTACCGTCTGCTCTGTTCATCTTCTGATCATGGCCGGATGTGTCTCCACTTACAGGGGAGTCCCTGGTCACATGTCCATGACATGGAGACTGCATGGGGTGTCTGCACTGCCACCTACTGGTTGGAGATTGCACACCATCCATCCAAGGTATTGCTTACAGACATATCACCACAGGTTCTTCACTGATAAATAGGGAGTTGACTGATATGCCAAGAATAGCCCAAAAAAAAGATACAATCTTGGCGCCAAATAAAATGGAATCATCTTCTGTGCCAGGTTAACATAACATCACGATCTATGGCGAAGCTACTATCATAATCATCTATTTCCTTCTTCCTCATATGCTTGTTTGGTTTACACTTAAATACATCTATTTTGTTCACTTCAACAACTCCCTGTGGTAATAAATTCCATATTCTTACCACTCTTTTTGTGAAGAAGTTTCTTCTAAATTCCCCATTGGATTTCTTGGTGACTATTTTATATTGGTGATCTTTCGTTATGCCCTTCCCCACAAGAGGAAACATTCTCTCTGCATACTATTCTTTTGTACTGAGGAGTCCAAAACGGCACATAATACACCAGATGGGGCACAATCATTTCTCAAATGAGGTTACTTGTTTTGACCCATTCTTTGTTCATCTTTCATTGCAACCTGACATCCCAATTAGTTTTTTGGTACCTGCCAGTTGTTTGCCTATTCTTTGCAAACAATGGTGAGAAAATGTTTCCTTTTACCAGAAACACACATGGCTGGGATTTTCCACACCCGTCCATGGTGGGCATATTTAGTCGTGCAACTGAAGAATATTGTGGAAAGACACAGGCTGTGATTCCTGGCAACGTAAATGCAGGATGAAATTGCCCCCTCCCCACTTGTCATTGGTGGGCCGCGTTTCCCACCGTCCAATGTCGGGAATGTCATTATGATATATTTGTGTATCATTATCGTGCCCACATGCCAAAATAATAGCCCCATGTCAAATTAAAATTCCACAATGGCATGATGCCAGAATGGCATGATGTGTGGCTGCTTTCAAAAGATGTACACCTGGTGAGCAGAACGCCAAGGGGAACTTGTAGGTGAGTTCACTCAAGCTGGTGCAGCACTCGCGGAGCGGCTCCATATCTTGGGCAAGATGCGATTACAGGCAAGTCTACACAGCAGGTTCTTCTTGGCTGCCTTGTGGTGCTGAGGTACGGGTTTCAGTGCAGGGGTGAAGGGAGGGAAGGGAAGAGAATCCTGGAGCTCAGGCTTCAATGTGGGGCTGAAGAGATGGAAGTGAACCCCGGGAGAACTCCGCGGGCTGAATTCAGCACAGGGCTGAAGGAAGGGAAGGGGACTTTGGGTAGTGCCGGGGGGTCACCCTACCAGTGTTGATCTTGGTGCAATGGCCTCTCAGTGCAAACACACTGGTCTGAAGGCAGATGGACTCTCCCATCGAGCCTTGTAATCTGAGGAGTACACCAGACATCCCTTCCTGATTTTACCAGCCTTGTCTTGGAGCTCCAGTAACTGAAGCATTACTGAGTCCAGAGGCTTGTCATCCGACTTGGACTCAGCAGATTCCTGGCCTTCAGTAATCCTCCGAGTGCTAACATCCGCGACAGCCCTGCCTCCATCTTCTATGGATCATACAGTGCGATGTGTGTGTTTTTGAACTGGTAGAGGATGTTGGTGAGCACTGTGACGAGTCTTCAATGCCTGTGTCTGTAGATTGCTCATTGGTGCTGTTCTCGGGGCTGAAGTCCAGGACCAGGCTCATGTATCCCCTTGGCTGCTTCCCAGATGTACCAAAGAAAGAAAGGCGAGGTCATTAGTGTGTGGCAGGGGTCTGAGAAATAGGAGATATCACACGGCATGGCTGTCTGATGGATGTTGCAGCGCTGGTTGAGCATTAGCAACCTTGCCATCAGCACATAAATGGTCCACATCCTTGCCAGTGAGCAGAATTGCTCTTTCTTCAAAGTCTGTGAGGACCTGGCGTTCGGGCATTTTTCCACCAGTCTGAAATCTCTCCCTTTAGTTGCGTGCCAGCTTGTCCTGCATGAAGACAGATGTAGAGAGTGTAAGCAGGGCGCATATTAGGGCAGATGATAAGGATGCCCTGGCATGTGTGGATGGTGAGCAGGCCCATGGGTGTGATGAGGACACAACCCATAGGGGACATGAAGATGTTAATGGGAGAGTTAGTGGTGATGTCCCTTGAGCTGACATTGAGTGAGATTCCTGAAGCTGTACCATGGGTCTGTGATTGTGTCAGTTGTGAGTGATGCGAAGAGTGACTTGCCTGGCAAAAGGAAAGATCATTCATCCTCTTGTGACACTGGATGACTATCCTCTTCTGGAGGTCATTAGCATTGACCACCGCTGACACTGCATCCTATGCTGGATTGGTCATCTTGGATGAGGCTTTTCACCTAGAGAGTGACCAAAGTATATTGTGGCAGGCCTCCACTGTGTCCAGTTGACGCTCGAGGAAGGTGTCAGTGAATTTCAGGGCAGTATGCTTCTTTTTAAAAAAAATATGTTTATTAAGGCTTTATAAATAAACATCAAACAAAAGCACAACCTTGATGAAAACGATAATCAACAGAACACAAACAGGAGAACACAGCTTAACTCAAGAAATAACCAACAACCGCACCCCGCCCTCCCTACCATACCCTGCACCACCCCCCCCCCCCCCCCCCCGCACCCCCCCCCCCCCCTCCCTCTCTGCCTCCACTCTTTTTAGTTAAGCCTAAACTCCCTACTGACTTAATTGTCCTGGAAGAAGACATCTCCGGCCGAACCCTTCCATCGACCCCCTTTAGGCGATTTTAATTTTCTCCAATCTGAGGAAATCCGCGAGGTCGCTCACCATGTAGTCCATAGGGCACATATGACGGTGGTCAGAATGAGCAGGTTCTTTGAGGGGATGGAGGTTAGGTGTGGGCGGTGTGCAGGGAGCGGGCCGCAAATCATGTTCACCTGTTTTGGGCCTGCCCGAAGTTGCAGGGAATTTGGCGGGGGTTCGCTGACGTGATGTCAGAGGTACTGAGGGTGAAGGTGGTTCTGAGGCAGTATGCTTCTGAGCTTTGGTTGCCATGACTTCCCAGTGGTTTCTTCTTACTTGTGGCATGCAGAGGTGTTCTTTAAATGCGATTTGCAGATTGTTGAAGTGCTGAGGTGATGGCAGGGCAGGCAAATCAGAGGCGCCCAGATTATTTAAGTGCTGAGGTGATGGCAGGGCAAGCGAATCAGAGGTGTGAAACCTGTACCTCTGCATTTTTTAAACGAAGTGCCACACCAATTGTCATAATAGACACACAAGTATATGATAGTGCACAGGCAGACAGTGAGTGACACAAAGGATGACCAATGGACATACAGAACACAGCAGCCAATCACCAGACAGGACACGGCCACTGTATAACCAGGGGGCACTAGTTTTCCTGCTCTCTTGGGATGCAGCCTCTGAGACAGTCAGAGCCTGTGAGCAACAACTAGAACATCCATCGTGTGGTAGTAAGATAGTCTGGTCAGGTTAGCCTCAGGTCTCCAGTCAACTCAGCATAGTGTCAACCCACAGTTCAATCATGTTTAATAGTTAAGAGTTTAATAAAATAGAGTTGCATTCCTTTAAGTGTTAGAAGCCTGTCTCTCTCTCTGCTACAGTAAACGCAGTCCTCGCAGACCCAGCTTACCCAACACATCATGGTACCAGTGAGTTATGTTTGAGTTTGACGGACCCACCTTGAGATAGTCTGCCTTTGACCAGCGATCAGCCGTCCGGTAACATGGACAGTGTCTGCCTTCCCCCGCAGCTCCGCATCGCCGGCAACCTCGGTGCGAACTGGAAGATTTTTAAGCAGAACAGCTGTATCTTGAAGCCATCGACCTCGAGGCTGCATCGGATAGCAGAAAGATTGCCCTCTTCCTCTCTACAGCCGGGGACCACGCTATCCACATTTTTAACTCCCTCACCTTTGCTGAAGGTGAGGACAAGACAAAGTTCAAAACAATCCTGCTGAAGTTCGACAGCCACTGTGCCATTGAAGTCAACGAGAGCTTTGAACACTATGTGTTCCAGCAGAGGCTTCAGGGTAAGGATGAACCTTTTCAGTCCTTCTTAACTCATCTTCGTATCCTTGCACAATCCTGCAACTACGGCTCCACTCCCGACTCCATGATCCATCACCAGATCGTTTTCGGGGTCCATTCCGATCCCCTTCGCCAGCAACTCCTCAAAGTTAAGCAGCTCACCCTCACCATCGCCATCGAAACCTGCGTCCTACATGAGCACGCTAATGACCGGTACTCCCATATCAAGGTGGCAGAGACGGCTCGGCAAGGCCCCCACGATGCGGAGCGGGTGCAGGCCGTAAAACAGCTCCAGGGCCTGAGTCTGGATGAGGGCAGCCATTTTGCGCGCTTTTCCTGGGCTCCTGCGCATGCGCACAATGACCGAGGGGACGCGAGGCCGAGGATCGATCTGCGCATGTTCACACATCTTTCGACCGCACCGCGCATGCGCGGTGGCACACGGAATGTCCTGACGTCGGCGTCATGATGTGCAACAACTGTGGCTCCGCCCACTTAAAGCAGCAATGTCCCGCAAAATCTCGACGCTGTCTCCAGTGTGGCAAGCTTAGCCACTACGCAGCCCTGTGCAGATCTGCACAACTGCCCACCAAACAGCAATCCGAGCTGCAGAGCAGGAACGTCCGGTCAGTGCAGCAACCCTTTGCAGACTCCGACTTCGACATGGTTCCAGATCCCAACACCGAGGATCTCACATCTCCATTCCGGGTGGGCATCATCACCAAGCATACGATGCTTTCCAAAAAAAAGGCTACTCCACTTCCAGTGCGGAGCATTGATCTGGACAACGAGTGGTGTGCCACCCTTACGGTCAACGAATCTCGCATACGCTTCAGGCTGGACACCGGCGCTTCAGCGAACCTCATTTTGAAGTCTGATCTGGATACCATCCACGTCAAGCCGAGCATTCTTCCATCGGCCTGCCAGCTCATTGAGTACAATGGCAATGTCATTGCTGCCAGTGGCTCATGCCAGTTTGTGGTTTCTCATCGTTCCTCGAGAGTCACCCTGCGTTTCGAAATAGTAGCGTCCAACAAAGCTTCCTTGCTCGGTGCTCAGGCCTGCAAAATCCTGAATCTTGTGCAGCGGGTTCACTCCATGTCGCCCGCTGAGGCATCAGCCTCGCCAGATGCCAACTTTAAAACCCAATTAGATGACATCATAGCACGATACCACAGCGTCTTCAAGGGTATGGGCACACTCCCCTACACAAAAAAGATACTTCTGAAACCGAATGCTACACCCGTGGTTCATGCACTGCGTCGGGTGCCGGCACCCCTTAAGGACCGCCTCAAAGCAGCAGCTGCAAGGCCTCCAGGACCAAGGCGTAATTTCTAAGGTCACGGAACCCACGGACTAGGCTAGCTCCATGGTTTGTGTCAAAAAACCGTCTGGGGAACTTAGCATTTGCATCGACCCCAAAGATTTGAATCGTAACATCATGCGGGAACACTACCCCATCCCTAAGCGAGAAGAGCTCACTAGCGAAATGGCTCACGCCAAGTTATTTACGAAGTTGGATGCCTCCAAGGGGTTTTGGCAGATACAGCTAGACGCATCCAGTTGAAAGCTCTGCACTTTTAACACCCCATTTAGTCGTTACTGTTGTTACCGGATGCCCTTTGGCATCATCTCCGCCTCGGAGGTGTTCCACCGAATAATGGAGCAAATGATGGAGGGCATCGAGGGGGTGCGAGTGTACGTTGATGACATCATTGTCTGGTCCACAACTCCTCAGGAACACATCGATCGCCTCAAGCGAGTGTTCCATAGGATCCACGAGCATGGCCTCCGACTCAACAGAGCTAAGTGCTCGTTCGGTTAAACAGAATTCGTCGCCCGCCGCAGAGACTGAACTTATGGACTGAATGTTGCATTGCCTT
Organism: Scyliorhinus torazame; assembly: GCF_047496885.1. Lineage (NCBI taxonomy): Eukaryota > Metazoa > Chordata > Chondrichthyes > Carcharhiniformes > Scyliorhinidae > Scyliorhinus > Scyliorhinus torazame. The sequence continues at coordinate 241,169,838 of NC_092707.1, forward strand.
GTGCTTCCTTTACACAGCTGTACATATTGTTTCTTCCTAATTTTTTGTATGCCCTCTATCTGCACTAGACACCTTCCCATGTAAATACGTTCACGTATTTTGTGTATAGGTCAGCTCCTACTCATGTAAATACGCTCACATACTTTGTACATAGTCAGGCTCATACACACACCCACTATTTATTGACACATACACACATTTTTTGAAAGGGGGGAGATGTCATAATATACACACAAGTATATGATGGTGCACAGACAGACAGTGAGTGACACAAAGGATGATCAATGAACATACAGAACACAGCAGCCAATCACCAGACAGGACACGGCCACTATATAACCAGGGGGCACTAGTTTTCCCGCTCTCTTGGGATTCAGCCTCTGAGACAGTCAGAACCTGTGAGCAACAACTAGAACATCCACCGTGTGGTAGTAAGATAGTCTGGTCAGGTTAGCCTCAGGTCTCCAGTCACCTCAGCATAGTGTCAACCCACAGTTCAAGCATGTTTAATAGTTAAGAGTTTAATAAAATAGAGTTGCATTTCTTTAAGTGTTGGAAGCTGTCTCTCTCTCTGCTACAGTAAACGCAGTCCTCGCAGACCCAGCTTACCCAACACATCACCAATAAAATACAAAAAGGTGCTATTGTGGGTCAAATGTCACCATCCGCCTTTCTGGGACAGGCACAACTCGGCATTAGTCAGTGTTCAATACTGATTTGGCACCCAACCAGCCATATTGGACAGTGCCAGTTCAGTTAATGCCCTCTCTTAGACCCTCACAACTAAATATATGTTCAGCTACAGGAAGCACCTCCCCACCTGCAATATTTAAAGGCATCACCATCCAACATTCAGGTGTAATGCTTTTGACCATCTACTTCCTGCTGCACTGTCAATGAAAGTACTGTTTTGTTGGAGGAGTTGACAGATGTTTCAGTCAGAAAGGAGTGGTGCTGCACCTTTGGAAGGAAAGGTGTGGTTTTGAAAAGCCTTTGAATACATCACTTGTCACAATAATGGCGGCTCTAATTGCAGCTCCTCTTGTCCAGCAGGAAAGGCAGCAGAGCAGATACGTTTTAGCAGAGGAGGAGGAAGGTTCTCAACAGGAAGTCTTACTCATCTAATGTCTTCACAGAGCAGGTCTCCTACCTACATTTCAGGAGCAGCATCTGCAATAGCTACACTTCACCAAGGGAGAATCTGAGATGGCTGCAGAACAGGATGGGGTGGTTTCTTCCAGTGGCTATCAAGGTCCTTTGACACTCAATTTATATGGCAGCGGATTCTTCCGAACTAGAATCAGCCCATCCCTGCACCTGGGAGGTCAACAAGGAATGGGGACTTCATTGTCTTTTCACTTAGCAGAAGGGTGGTTATGATGTTTTGTCAGGTTTGCAGACTTCCCCAAGGTGCATGTACATAATTCTGCAGATGTTGCATCTCAGTGAGATGTGTTGCAATCACATAGGGTTTCACTACCTGAATGTTTAGTTGATGCTTCCAAGCCCAGACCATCATGCTGGTGATTTCCACTTTTCGGGAAGCAGTTACAATGTTTTTATCTTGTGTCAATCCACCGTTCCAGCTATCTTTGAGCCACCACATGGAACAAGAGAGTGGCTGCTTGACACCAAGGGCTATCATTGTACACGTGGTTAATGACTCGCCTCACAAACCAGCCACATGTGATCAATGCTCGTACAATGACAACTATGCTTCAACTAGAATGTTGTCTTGCAGAACATTGATTCCTCTGCCTGGAAAGTTCAGGGTAAACCCTCCAGCGCTTGCCAGAATATGTCTACAGATTTGTCCTGGTCTGCTGCATTTCCTGCTGCATTTCTGCAATCTGACCTAATCATGAGGATGCAGCCCTTGCCACTAGGGCTTTAGTGACTACCTCATGAGGAGGAGGAAAGGAAGGAGAAGGAAGATGAGCAGTCCAGCACATCATCATCTGGACGGATTGTCTATGTGTCTCATCAAACTCTGATTCCCCAGATCACCATTACTTCACCACTCATAGAAACATAGACTTTACAGTGCAGAAGGAGGCCATGCAGCCCATTGAGTCTGCACCGGCCCTTAGAAAGAGCACCCTACCCAAGCCCACACCTCCACCCTATTCCCATATCCCAGTAACCCCACCCAACCTTTTGGACACTAAGGGCAATTTAGCATGGCCAATCTGCCTAACCTGTACATCTTTGGACGGTGGGAGGAAACCGGAGCACCCGGAGGAAACCCACGCAGGCACGGGGAGAACAGGCAGACTCCGCATAGACAGTGACCCAAGCCGGGAATCGAACCCGGGACCCTGGAGCTGTGAAGCAACTGTGCTAACCACTGTGCTGCCATGCTGCCCTCCTCACCATACCATACCTATGTGACAAAACATTGCAGCATCCTCTTCGTCAAAATCCTGAACTAAAAGACACCACAAATCCACCATTCCACACCAACATTATCCAACAACATTTCCAATACATAAAACACTATTCACCCCTGTGCTTTCCTTTAATGGCTGTCATTCAGATGTCTGTGTGGCCTAGTATACCTACACCTGTGACATGGCTGGTGGAAGTTGTTCACTTTCAATGGAAGAGACTGCAGATAGCCTTGCAGGATGCCCTTGAGCAGCTCCGGGCTCAGATTTGACATGGGTGTAATCTTGGTCAGCTGACAGAAAGGTAACAGCAAGGAGACTGGTGGAGTGGGAGTTAATTGAGCATTAATGCTGTTATCCTGAGGCAGAACAGCAGATTCATGTTTCCCCTGGGCAGCAATCTTAGTAATCTGATGGAACACAGATTACTGGACTGCTTGTTGTGAGACCTTGAAAGTCTCTTTGAGCATTGGTATCTACAGCCATGATGGCAGCAGCCTGATCCAGTACTGGTATCTACAGCCCTGATTGGCAGCAAACCGACTCAGTTCTGTTATCTACAGCCATGGTGGCAGCAATCCAATCCAGTGCGCCAACAAGCAGAGGCCTCAGCCTGAGCTTCCAAAGTAGCATAGATTTCTCCCAGTGTTGTAATTGAAGCTGAGACATTGGCTATCAGACATTGCATCACAGTTGGATTCAAAAGTATTCTCATGGAATTGGCCACCAAGAGCATACTAGAAATAATGGGCTCCAAGCTCTGCATAAAACCTTGGGCCATGTTGCCAGTGGCAACAGGCTTTCTGACAGGCCTGCTAATGTACAAAGCATATTGATGTAGATGTCCATCAGTCTTTTCCTGTACGCTAATCATTACATTTCTCATCTGAATCCCCTACAACAGAACTCATCTGTGACCTTGCCCTCTGGGCATCTGGCACACATGTTATTCTTTCCCTTGGGCTTGGCTGCATCTCACTCTCTCCTGAAAGCTCACCACTTTCAGATATTATTTCCATACTATATAGCAGTTGTCAGTATCGAAACTGGTGACTTGAGTGTACGATCAAATGATGGTACTTCTTCCTCAAAGGTCTGCTCTTCCTGTGGGTCTTCATCTTCAGGCACCACTAACTGACCAAGAGCAGAGAAAGGCATAAAGCAGGACACATGATTAGCCAAAATATTGAGGCAATGCAACCAAATCTATACCCCCTTCCTGTTCATTGCTGCTGGCTCTTGTTATGTGCCACCTTGTATGAGAGAAAAGGAAGTGTGTCAGTGAGAGTGTTGCAATGTGTTTGAGTGATGTGTCAATCACAGTTAAAAAGCTGTGGAAGTATGTGGAAGCTGCAAAATGCAGATGTATGGCTTGCATCCGTGCTGATTATGTGAAGGTGAGGTGGAGCATATGAATGTTAGCCATGAGCCTTGATTTTTAGAGATTGCTGAAGGGCAAATGATGGAGATCCGCTGCATTGAGTAGTGTGCAAGGTTGGCCGTGTGATTGGTGGGAGGTGCTCCATTTATCTAAAATGTGTTCAGCTATGTGCGTTTAAGAGAGGGCATTAACAGGACTGACACTCTCCAAAATTACAGGTTGGGGGCCAAATCAGCATTTGACACTGGCTAATGTCATAATCTACCCATGCTTCTAACGCATGCGCAGGATGTCCACACTATCGCTCTCAACAGAAATTGACACATACTGTGCAACATTTCTCCTTGGTGGAAATGTACACCCACCACCGCCCATTATTCTTTTCCTTACTAAGTTCCAATAGCATCCGAGTCATCAGTGCTATGAAGCCGGGCATTTTAGCCCAATACAACATACAGTACTCCAGATGTGAACCAGTAGCACAGTGGTTAGCACTGTGGCTTCACAGCTCCAGGGTAGCAGGTTCGATTCCCGGCTGGGTCACAGGCTATGCGGAGTCTGCACGTTCTCCTCGTGTCTGCGTGGGTTTCCTCCGAGTGCTCCAGTTTCCTCCCACTAGTCCCGAAAGACGTGCCATTAGGCAATTTGGACATTCTGAATTTTCCCTCATTGTACCCGAGCAAGCACCGGAATGTGGCAACTACGGGATTTTCACAGTAACTTCATTGCAATGTAAGCCTACTTGTGACAATAAAGATTGTTAAAATATTTAAAATTATTAAAATGTGGTTACACCAACACCCTATATAATTATAGCAAGACTTCTTACCCTTAACCTTCAACCACTATGCACGGTAGCATAGTGGTTAGCACAGTTGCGTCACAGCCTCAGGGTCCCAGGTTCGATTCCCGGCTGGGTCACTGTCTTTGCGGACTCTGCACTTTCTCCCCGTGTCTGCGTGGATTTCCTCCGGGTGCTCCGGTTTCCTCCCACAGTCCCAAGATGTGCAGGTTAGGTGGATTGGCCATGCTAAATTGCCCTTAGTGTCCAAATAATGTTAAGTGGGGGTTACTGGGGTACGGGGATAGGGTAAATACACGGGCTTCAGTAGGGTGCTCTTTGTAAGGGCTGGTGTAGACTCGATGGGCCGAATAGCCTCCTTCTGCACTGTAAATTCTATAAGTTCTACAATCCCTTTGTAATAAAGGGTAATATACTATTTGATTTATATTTGCATGCTATACCTACAATCTTGACCACACATGTATGGTCATTGAACTTTTTATGGCAATATATCCAGGTTTTCAAGTCAGTCTCTTGGCCTTGACCTCTGTGGCTATCTGCTCCCACTGCCTTTTCTGTATTTATCCAAGGACCTCCTTGTTATATTACGATTTTGTAATATATATATTACTCTTTTTGTCTCGCCGAGTTATTGAAATATAGATGTAGTCTTCCAGAAGATGACAAAATAATTTAATAAGTAATATGAAATAAACTAGTGAGTTCTTTTTACTTCAACACTGAACTAGTAAACAAATAAATAACTATAGATTAAACTATTAATAAGATAGTGCTATATACTAAGGTCTGTTAACTTCTTCTCTCTAGATGTTTCCCTTCTGTACTCTCCACACCCCTAAGACACTCTCCTTGAGGAAAGAGCGGGGAAACCTTTTTAAAGCCATCTAGTGATCATTTGCCTGTACTTGCTTAACATTACTTGATCATGTATTACTACATACAGAGATCACTACATCCCCCCTTTTTTAACATTTTTCTTGTGCACACAAAAGAAAATTGTACATTAGAAATGCAGTGGTCTATGCATAGTACAGCAAATACTTGAATCACTTTAAAGTTCATAGTCTATTCGGTTTGTGTCTACTTCTGTTGGATCCTCTCAATTTTAACAGTGAGGTAGAAGTTGTTATGTTCTTGCTCTCTGATAGAATAGAATGTTGTTGTTGAACATGTCTTGATACGGATTGATGTAAATCAAGATCAGGAAAAACTGGTGTGTGAACCTTAACTTGTAGACGATCACGACGATTTCTTCTGATGAGTACATCATCTGATGTTTTTATCAGATATGATCGAGGTAATACTTGTCTGAGAACTTGAGCACTGTCTGACCTACCTCCATTAGGAGGTCTGAAGCGAACAGTATCGTCTGCTTCAAGAGGTTTCAGATTCTTGGCATATTGATCATAGTACTCTTTCTGTTTTTGACATTGGTTATGAAGTTTTTGTACAACATCATGGCGATCTGGATCAGTGATATGCACTTGAGGTAATATTGTCCAAATATTTCTATTAAACAATATTTGTGCTGGTGATAATCCTGAGGTCAATGGTGATGACCGGTAAGATAACAAAGCTAAGTAGAAGTCAGTTTGTGAGTCTCTAGCCTTACTTAATAATTGTTTGATAATATGAACACCTTTTTCAACCTTTCCATTAGACTGCGGGAAATGAGGGCTTGAGGTGGTATGGCAGAAATTGTATGTCGTTGCGAATTCCATCCATTCCCAGCTGGTAAAACACAGACCATTATCAGACATTATGGTTTGCGGTATTCCATGTCTCGCAAAGATGTCTTTGCATGCTTTAATGACAGCTGTGGATGTGAGATCAGTCAGTTTCATGACTTCTGGAAAGTTCGAATAATAGCCAATGACTATAATGTAATCTTTGCCATACGAATGAAAAAGGTCGATACCTACTTTCACCCATGGTGACGTGGTAATGTCATGCTGCTGTAATTTCTCGTTACACTGCTGATTTTGGTGTTTTTGCCTAGGAGAACATAACAGTATCATGTCTGTGATATCCTGGTTAATACCCAGCCAGTATATAGCTTGCCTCGCTCTTTGTCTGCACTTCTCGATGCCGAGATGACGTTCATGAAATTTGCTTAGCATTTCTGACTTTAGACTCTCAGGAATGATGATCCTGTCATGTCGCAGTAGAATACCATCTAATATCATCAGTTTGGACTGTATACTCTGGTATTGTGGACAGTGACCTTTCGGCCATTCATTCTGCAAGTGATGGACTACTCTGCTCAAAGTGGCATCCTTCTGTGTCTCATCACGTATCTGTTGAAGTTTGTGATAGGATGCAGGAAGTGATTCTCTGAACAGTTGTAGGTGAGCATCAATATCATTGATTGATTCTGTTTGTGTGATGTTTGTGTCAATCGATCTTGACAGAGTGTCTGCTATGATTAACTCTTTACCTGGAGTATAGATGAGGTTAAAATCGTATCTTTGCAATTTCATCAGGAGCCGTTGCAGTCTAGGTGTCATATCAATAAGCTTCTTGTCTATAATGTTAATACGAGGACGATGATCTGTTTCCACAGTAAATTTTGGTGAGCCGTATACATAATCATGAAATTTTGAAATTCCTGTATTGATCCAAGGCATTCTTTCTCAATTTAGGCATACTTGCACACAGTTGATGTCATTGCTCTGGATGTATACGCGATTTGAACCCAGTTGTTGTGGTCGTCTTGCTGTAACAGAACTGCACCTATGCCATTGTGACTAGCATCAGTCGATATTTTTGTGGGCTGTGTCGGGTTGAAGAATGTCAAGCTTGGAGCCTGAATCAGCTGTTGCTTAAGATCTAACCATTCTTCATTGTGATGCTGAGTCCATTCAAAATCTTTTTTTTTTGATGAGCTGACGCAATGTAGTAGTTCTGGCTGAGAGATTGAATGTAAATTTTCCCAGGAAATTCACAAACCCAAGAAATCTTAGTACAGCTTTCTTGTCTTTCAGTTGTTGCATTGTTTTAATGGCTTGAATCTTATCCTCGTCAGGTTTGATACCATGTGCTGTTATGTTTTGACCAAGAAATTTTAGTGATGACATGGCAAACATACACTTCGATTGGTTGAGCTTTAAACCATACTTTATGTATTCTCTTGAATACTTTTCTTAATCTTATCATGTGTTCTTCTTCTGTGGTTCTCTGTCTGCTTCAATGTTCTCTGCCTTCTGCTCCATTATGCAATTAAATATTTCGGATCAGAAATTATCCCGAAGGGCATTCTATTGAAACAATACCTTCCAAAAGGTATGTTGAATGTGCAGAGGAGTTTGCTGGAGTCATCAAGCTGCATCTGCCAAAATCCTTGTGAGGCATCTAATTTTGTGAATATTTTGGCATTGGCCATTTCTGAGGTGATTTCCTCTCTTTTAGGTATCGGGTAATACTCTTGACGAATATTTCTGTTGAGGTCTTTAGGATCCATGCATATCCTTATGTCACCAGAAGGTTTCTTTACCCAAACTAGGGAGCACACCCAGTCAGTTGGTTGTGTAACTTTAGAAATGATCCCTTGAGACTGTAGTCTCATGAGTTCAGCTTTTAATCTCTATTTCAGAGATGCTGGTACTCGTCTTAGTGGATGTATAACTGGTTTGGCATCTTTTTTAAGAAGAATTTTATTTTGATATGACAGTGTGCCCCTGCCATGAAAAACATTGGTGTATTCTTTCAATAATTGTTGGATGTCATCTTCTCTTGTAGATGTCTCAGAGTATTCAGGAAGATTTTCTGAATCAGCTGTAATTCTTTACATGTCTGAGCATCCAATAGTGAAGATTGGTGATCATCCACTATTTCAAATCTTAGTTCTCTTTGAATGTCCCTCTTGCTGGCATTTACATAACACGAACCATGCCAAATTATTTGATTTCCATTATAATCTTTCAGTGAACATTCCGCCGGTACTATGTCGTAGTCACCTGTGATAGTAGACAAGTCCTTAGAGTTCAGTAAATTTGCTGAAGCGCCTGTATCTAGCTTAAATGTTATTGGGCTATTGTTGATACATACTGTTGTCATCCATTCATTATTAACGATGTTGACTTACTAATTCTTTGTTGCTTGAAGAGCTTTCTTAGTTGCGTGAAGAGCTTTCTTTTTTGCTTGAAGATCTGTCTTCATTGATGCTTCAATCACTCCAACAAATAATCTATTTTCCAAGGAGAAGATTTCATCATCTTGGGAAAAATCTTGCGGTGATTTGACTTTTTCATCTTTATCTATTGCTCTAACGTTATAATTCTTTTAGTGTGTAGGTGGGAGATAATTTGCTGAAGACTGGCACTGAGATTCATTTTTGAACATCTCAAACAGCCTTTTCCAAAAGCTGGACAGTTCCCCTTTAAGTGGGCGTTACCACATCTGTAACATGTCATGATACCTAGGGGCTGGTTTAGCCCAGGGCTAAATCGCTGGCTTTGAAAGCAGACCAAGGCAGACCAGCAGCATGGTTCAATTCCCGTACCAGCCTCCCTGAACAGGCGCTGGAATGTGGCGACTAGGGGCTTTTCGCAGTAACTTCATTTGAAGCCTACTTGTGACAATAAGCGATTTTCATTTCATTCATTCATTGTCTCTCTGACTCATCAGTGACATTCGCACATGCGCAGACCTCCTTTGCGGAGTCTCACATTTTTGTGCGAAGTGCACATGTTCCGAGTTGGAAAATGCGTGTGCAAGATAGCTGCCATCCCGAACGTGCTTCTGTGCTGCCTGCGACACCATTTTAATTTTCTCGGCCTCGTGGTAGACTTTCGCGCCTTTTTCTTTCGGATAAAATTCTAAGTATTGACTCTTACTTTGTTTGCTGGAGATGCATTTTTCAATAGCTATTTTTAACATAAGATTATTTTGGCATACTAAGGCTTCTCTTAAAGATTAATCTGCTATATCATAGACTTGATCTCTCACGAGAGAAGTTACTAACTTCAGTTATGAAGTTAGTAACAGATTCTCCAATATTTTGCACTCGCTTGTGAAATCTAAATCGCTCCAATATTTCATTTGTCTGCATTCTGCAGTGATCATCGAATTAAGCGATTATCAGTTGAAATTTAGTTTAATCTTCGCCTGCAGCAAAAATAAATGAGTTGTAGATTTCAATAGCTTGCTGACCTACTAGGGACAGAAGCAAAGCCATTTGTCTAGCTTCTGAAGCAGTATTTAAATCGTTAGCTTCAAGATAAAGCTGGAATTGTTGCGTAAACAGTTTGCAATTTAGATTAAGGTTACCAATTGTCTTCAGATGTCTGGGAGCCTGCACTTGGTCCATCAAAATCGATTTGTTGTCGAGGATTCGTTTGCTGCAATGACTTCACCAGTCGAATAGTCGGTATCGGAACTATATCTTCTTAGTTTGAATTTACTTACTAGCCTTTCTTAAAGCTTATTCTGACCTGGTACCATGCTATATTACGATGTTGCAATATTTATATTACTCTTTTTGTCTCGCAGAGTTGTTGAAATATAGACGTAGTCTTCCAGGTGAAGACAAAATAATTGAATGAGTAATATGAAATAAACTAGTGAGTTCTTTTTACTTCAACACTGAACTAGTAAACAAACAAAGAACTCTAGATTAAACTATTAAATAAGATAATGCTATATACTAAGATCTGTTAACTTCTTTTCTCCAGCTGTTTCCCTTCAGTACTCTCCACACTCCTAACACACTCTCCTTGAGGAAAGGGCGGGGAAACCTTTTTTTAGGTCTTGGTAGTGTGGCATCTAGTGATCATTTGCCTGTACTTGCTTAACATTACTTGATCATGTATTACTACATATAGAGATCACTACACTCCTGATCTCCTGCAAAAAGATAGCTTATCTCCTCCATTTCACCTACTGCATTAAGGCCTATAGTTCTGCAGTTGAAACCCTAGGAGCTCTCTTCTTTACCTGGTGCTCCATCCCTCCTCTTTCTTACTGCCCAATTTGTCTTTCCCAGACACTTCCAGCACCTACTGTAGCCAGAATGCACCTCCCACTTCAGAGTTGAAGGCTGGCTTTCAGATGTGCAGGCAAACGTATACAAAATGTTGTCTTTAGTCAGCAGCATGTTTACTCTGGACTGCATGTGCACAAACATGGAAATAAACAGGGGTAGGAACTTTGTTTGCTCCTGCGTCATTTTTGTTGGCCATAGAGGAATTACGCAACGTGACCCCTTGTATGCTAACCGGTCTTATTTCATTTTTCTGCTTTGGTCTCTCTTTTAATGATACAGGTACTAGTGTTTGAGGGGACAATGTAAGTTTATTAACTGATTCCTAGGATGAGGGGATTGGCTGAGGAGGAGAGATTGAGTAGCCTAGGTCTATACTCTGTAGTGTTTAGAAAAATGAGTGGTAATCTCTAAGGCGGCATGGTAGCACAGTGGTTATCACTGTTGCCTCACAGTGCCAGGTCCCAGATTCGATTCCGGCTTGGGTCACAGTCTGTGCGGAGTCTGCACGTTCTCGCCATGTCTGTGTGGGTTTCCTCTGGGTGCTCCAGTTTCCTCCCATAAGCCCTGAAAGACGTGCTGTTAGGTAATTTGGACATTCTGAACTCTCCCTCAATGTACCCGAACAGGTGCCGGAATGTGGTGACTAGGGGCTTTTCACAGTAACTTCATTGCAGTATTCATGTAAGCCTACTTGTGACAATAACGATTATTATTATTAAAACAGAGAAAATGCTTAAGGGGATTTGGTATAACCTGCCTACTTACCATTGGCTGGGGACTAATGACTATCCCACAATCCTATGGGAGTATGAGCTTCCCCAATGAGGGGGGCGGAGAAACCACTAGTAAACTCCTAGTATAAATAAGCTGGCCAGTTCAGGAACCAGGAGGAAGGAGTATGTAGCAAGGGAAGTTACTGCTACTGTTATGTTATAGTAAATAAATGTTATTACTTTGTATCCTTAAAACTCGTGCTGGATTCTTCGTGGCCCTTACAAAACTGGCGACGAGGATGGGATTCGAACCCACGTGTGCACAGCACAATGGATTAGCAGGCGTGACCAAAATGAAAATGTTGGCCCGGAGTTATGTCTGTGGCCAGGCTTCGACACCGACATTGAGAAGGTGGCCCAAAACTGCTCCATTTGCCAGGAGCATCAGAAGCTTCCGCCGGCCGCGCCCCTACATCACTGGGAATGGCCAGGGCGGCCTTGGGCACGCTTGCATGCAGATTTCGCAGGCCCTTTTCAAGGATCCATGTTCCTTCTACTAATTGACGCCCAGTCTAAATGGCTAGAGGTGCATAAGATGGAGGGGACAACGTCCTGCGCAACAATTGAAAAGATGCGTTTATCGTTTAGTACGCATGGCCTCCCCGAGGTGCTGGTCACGGATAATGGCACTCCATTCATGAGTGAGGAGTTTGCTAGGTTCACAAAGATGAACGGCATCCGCCATATCCGCACTGCCCCTTACCACCCGGCTTCAAATGGGTTGGCAGTGCAGACATTCAAAAGAGGCATAAAGAAGCAGTCTTCCGGATCAATGGACACGAGACTGGCTCGCTTTTTGTTTACGTACAGGACCACCCCCAATGCAGTGACTGGGGTAGCTCCCGCAGAACTCTTAATGGGCCAGAGACTTCGCACCCACCTTAGTATGGTTTTCCCGGACATTGGCGCAAAAGTACGCCGCACACAAGAACGGCAGGGACAGGGATTTTCTCGGCATCGTCCGATTCGGCAGTTTGCACCCGGTGAACCAGTATTCGTTTGGAATTTTGCCGGTGGTGCCCAATGGGATCCTGGTGTAATCTTTCGCCAAACGGGCCCTATATCTTACCAAGTGCAAGCCCAGGGTTATCTCCAGCAAAAACATGTAGACCACGTTCAGTCCAGAAGATCATCCCCTCAAAAGATTCCCCGCCCCCGGAGCTCATTTCAATAGCTGCAGAGACCAGAGACAAGGGAAGGTAGTCCTCACAATCTTCCACTGGTGCCTCACTCGAAGCCTGCGCAGGTCGTTACGGGACCGAATGGAGATAGAGACGCTGACATGACGGAGGCAGCAGACTCTGACTCCGAGATGGAGACACAGGATGCATCAGAGAGGGAATCCTCGGGTCCACGGGCCGTGGATGTACAACCGCGCCGTTCATCACGGAAGCGCCGGTCTCCATCTCGTTACACGCCGCCTGATCCAGCGCCGCGTGCAAATGGCGTCCGGCCTGCGGCCAAACGAGTCCGACACCCTCCTTCGCCAGGGTCTTCGGTGGATTCCTTGGACTTTCGGGGGGAGGGATGTTATAACCTGCCTACTTACCATTGGCTGGGGACTAATGACTATCCCACAATCCTGTGGGAGTATGAGCTTCCCCAATGAGGGGGGGCGGAGAAACCACTAGTAAACTCCTAGTATAAATAAGCTGGCCAGTTCAGGAACCAGGAGGAAGGAGTGTGTAGCAAGGGAAGTTACTGCTACTGTTATGTTATAGTAAATAAATGTTATTACTTTGTATCCTTAAAACTCGTGCTGGATTCTTCGTGGCCCTTACAAAAGGATTGATAGGGTAAAATGTTTGGAGGAGGTTTTCCCCTGGCTGTGGAGCCCAGAGCTAGGGATTAAAGTCTCAGAATATGGGATTGCTCATTTAGGACTGAGATGAGGAGAAATTTCTTCACTCAAAGGGTTGTGAATCTTTGGAATTCTCTACCCTTGAGTGAGGTGGAAGCTCATTAATTGTTAGGTGTAATCAAGACAGAGGTCGATTGATTTTTGGATTCTAAGGAAACAAGGGATTTGAGAATAGTGTTTAGGTAGAAGATCAGCCATGATCTTATTAAATTGTCCACAAGCTTCAAAGAGCAAAATGGCCTACTACTTTTTCAGATGTTCTTTTGTTCTCACATTAGACAGCCATTGAAAACATGCACAGGAATTGTGACTCACTCACTCCCGTTCTACATATTGCAGGCAGCATGCCATTTTAGTGCTGCCTACTCATTTGAATGATTGCAGCTTGCAGCCAGCGCTAATCATGTTAATCTTTGGTTGCACACATCAGCAGAGGGCCCAAGATTGTAACTTACTGACATCAGTTAAAGATAGCCTTCATTGTTTAAAACTAGCTTGCAGCATTATGGCTGGAGCAGCTGCTAGCAATTGTACAGAAAGTGAACCTGAACTGGGAATCAGTGATGACTTGCTCAGAATATAAAAACAGGTAGTAAAAGTTTCTACAAATACATAAAACAAAAAAGAGTGGCTAAGGTAAATATTGGTCTTTTAGAGGATGAGAAGGGAGATTTAATAATGGGAGATGAGGAAATGGCTGAGGAACTGAACAGGTTTTTTGGGTCGGTCTTCACAGTGGAAGACACAAATAACATGCCACTGACTGATGGAAATGAGGCTATGACAGGTGAGGACCTTGAGAGGATTGTTATCACCAAGGAGGTAGTGATGGGCAAGCTAATGGGGCTAAAGGTAGACAAGTCTCCTGGACCTGATGGAATGCATCCCAGAGTCCTAAAAGAGATGGCTAGGGAAATTGCAAATGCACTAGTGATAATTTACCAAAATTCACTAGACTCTGGGGTGGTCCCGGTGGATTGGAAATTAGCAAACGTGACACCACTGTTTAAAAAATGATGCAGGCAGAAAGCGGGTAATTATAGGCCAGTGAGCTTAACTTCGGTAGTAGGGAAGATGCTGGAATCTATCATCAAGGAAGAAATAGCGAGGCATCTGGATGGAAATTGTCCCATTGGGCAGACGCAGCATGGGTTCATAAAGGGCAGGTCGTGCCTAACTAATTTAGTGGAATTGTTTGAGGACATTAACAGTGCGGTCGATAACGGGGAGCCAATGGATGTGGTATATCTGGATTTCCAGAAAGCCTTGACAAGGTGCCACACAAAAGGTTGTTGCATAAGCTAAAGATGCATGGCATTAAGGGGAAAGTAGTAGCATGGATAGAGGATTGGTTTATTAATAGAAAGCAAAGAGTGGGGATTAATGGGTATTTCTCTGGTTGGCAATCAGTAGCTACTGGTGTCCCTCAGGGATCAGTGTTGGGCCCACAACTGTTCACAATTTACATAGATGATTTGGAGTTGGGACCAAGGGCAATGTGTCCAAGTTTGCAGACGACACTAAGATAAGTGGTAAAGCAAAAAGTGCAGAGGATACTGGAAGTCTGCAGAGGGATTTGGATAGGCTAAGTGAATGTGCTAGGGTCTGGCAGATGGAATACAATGTGGAAAAATGTGAGGTTATCCATTTTGGTAGGAATAACAGCAAAAGGGATTATTATTTAAATGATAAAATATTATAACATGCTGCAGTGCAGAGAGACCTGGGTGTGCTAGTGCATGAGTCGCAAAAAGTTGGTTTTCAGGTGCAACAGGTGATTAAGAAGGCAAATGGAATTTTGTCCTTCATTGCTTGAGGGATGGAGTTTAAGACTAGGGAGGTTATGCTGCAATTGTATAAGGTGTTAGTGAGGCCACACCTGGAGTATTGTGTTCAGTTTTGGTCTCCTTACTTGAGAAAGGACGTACTGGCACTGGAGGGTGTGCAGAGGAGATTCACTAGGTTAATCCCAGAGCTGAAGGGGTTGGATTACGAGGAGAGGTTGAGTAGACTGGGACTGTACTCGTTGGAATTTAGAAGGATGAGGGGGGATCTTATAGAAACATATAAGATTATGAAGGGAATAGATAGGATAGATGCGGGCAGGTTGTTTCCACTGGCGGGTGAAAGCAGAACTAGGGGGCATAGCCTCAAAATAAGGGGAAGTAGATTTAAGACTGAGTTTAGGAGGAACATCTTCACCCAAAGGGTTGTGAATCTATGGAATTCCTTGCCCAGTGAAGCAGTAGAGGCTCCTTCATTAAATGTTTTTAAGATAAAGATAGATAGTTTTTTGAAGAATAAAGGGATTAAGGGTTATGGTGTTCGGGCCAGAAAGTGGAGCTGAGTCCACAAAAGACTCAGCAATTATGAATGGCGGAGCAGGCTCGAGGGGCCAGATGGCCTACTCCTGCTCCTCGTTCTTATGTTCTTAATACAAGAATGAGTGTTCTTCCAGCTTTTCAGAAGCTGCACTGGAGGCCTTGGTGGAGAAGGTGGGAAACAGGAAAGATGACCTCCTTCTGCACATGGCCAAATGACCCCTCTCGGCACATGGTCAAATTGCATTGAGAACAGATAAACATGGAGGTGACTGTCTGTAGTCGAGTCTGGAGAATCTGGATGCAGTGCTGCAAGAAGTTCAGTGACCTCAAACAAGTGGCCAAAGTCAATAAATTAACCTTCAAATGGTAAATCCTCTCAAGTACACAACTAGCTGCAGACCATGTTCAAATCATCACACCTCCATCACACAGCTATCCAAACTCTGTATCAACCATGACTTGTGTGTAATTTTCATATGCTTTGCCACACCTTCATGCACTTAGCATTTCTGCAAGCCTCATAACCAGATCTCACAGCATTCACACTATTCAATCATGACAGCTATTTCACCAAAATGCATGGCACCACACTCACTGAAATACTTTCCTCTCTCTTACAGGACAAGCGGTGGATAACCAGAGACAGTATGAACTTACCAGCAAGGAACAGGCACACAGAATGTCCTTACCCCGAAGGAGGGGATGTGCTGGCCATTCCAGGATGGCTATTGCTGAGGCCATGACCAGTGGCAAGACTGAAACTATTGAAGATGGTGGTTTTCTTGTACCTAATTCTCCTTTTCACAACCCACTTCCCCCTCATCCCACACACTCTCTTCTGATTTTCAAGCTGCAGATGTTGTAAGCAACAACCTGTGACATTTCTCTCTCTGTCCACACCACAATCTTATACCTGTGCCTTTTTTCTTTTAGTTAGACTAAAGGAGACACCTAGCCATGCAGTGAGTCATCAAGAATAGAGTAATGATAAGTCTGCAGCACTGACATATGATTTCACATGCGCAGCCACCAACTCAGAGTCTGGCACTCTGCATATCTTCAAGGATAGATTAGAGGCACAATCTTCAGCTGGTCAGACATTGAGTGAGTGGGTCTCAGTCAGGGCAGTGGACTAGGATAGCGTGAATGTCAGCTCACTGGAGGATGAGATTGCCCACAGGTTCTGCTGCGGAGAACTCAGGTGAGCATGTCAATGGAT